>NW_004955416.1:18610088-18860630 GCF_000276665.1 Chinchilla lanigera
ATGTGCAGTTCTGCCTTGGAGCCAGCTGAGTATGGACTGAAACTTCCACAAACTGTGAGCTAAATAAACCCTTCCTTCCTTAATTTTGGGCGTCAGGTATTTTGTCTCAGCAACGAGAGAAAAGTAACCGAGACACACGGTGAAGCTGAGGTAGGAGGGTTACAGGAATTTACAAGTCCGAATGAATTTTTAAACCAATTTATAAGTTCTACCCCCAGAAAAGCCCTCAAAATTTTGACTGATAGGGGCTGGGGATTTGGCTCAGCTGCCCGGCGCCGGCCCGGCAAGCGAGAGGTCATAAGTTCGATTCCCGGTACCAAAAAAAAAAATTTTTTTTTCACTGATAATGCATTGAAGCATTAAACCTATGGATCAATTTAAGAGAAATTGATATTTTAACAATATTAAGTTTTCTCAGCCATGAATTCTATTTCTATTTAGGCCTTATATAATTTGTTTCAGCAATGTTACATACTTCATTCACAGTGTACAGGGCCTTTGCAACTTTTGTCAGACTTATACCTAAGTATTCATATATTTAATGCTCTTATAAACTGTATTTTTAATTTGCATTTTCCAATAGGTGGTTGCACTATGTAAGAATATGATTTACTCTTATGCACTAATCTTGTATCCTGGAACCTTGGAATGCTAACTTACTTATTCTTGTAGCCTTTGTGTGTGTAGATCCTGTCAGCATTTCTACATAGACAACCATCTCTAAATAGAGTTTTATATCTTGTTTTTACCTATTTGGTTGTCTTTTAGATCTTTTTCCTGCCTTATATCAGTGGCCAGACTCTCTAGCATAATACTGAAGAGAATTAGAGAAAGTGGACTTCTAAACTTGCTGCAATCACAGTAGAGAAGAATGCAGTCTTTCACTATGGAGTATGATTCAATCTAGCATTTTTTTTCCATAGATGTGATTTATTGAGAAATTGCCCTGCTATTTCAAATGTCTTGAGTATTTGTCAGGAAACAGTAGATTCTGTCAAATGCTTTTTCTAGGTCTACTGAGATAACCCTATGTTGCTGGATGTTTTAAAATTTATTTTGTGGGTACATGTTTGCCAGGTATATCATGAATACATTCACTGTGGGTAGTTGGTACATGGACATGACATATTTTATTTCTTTTTATGTCTCCTTCCCATATCTCCTCTCTCTCCCTCCATTTCTTAGTCAGCTTCTCATCACAATGATCTGTCTCCCTATCTCCTAATGTCCATTTTTATTTTGCTCCTTGATTTACTTATATTTTGGTGGTTTTTTATAAGATAAACCATATTATTTTTAAGCTTGTGTGACCAACTTATTTCACTTAGCATTATGGATTTAAGGTGCATCTATTTTCCTACAAACTATTCAAGTTTATTATTTTTCATGGCAGAGTAGTACCCTACTATGTGTAAATACATTTCCTTTATCCATTCATCTGTTAATGGACATGTGAATTTCTATAATAAATAGTATTTAATGAATTTTCATGTTGAACAAATCTTATGCTCCTGGAATAAATCCCACTTGGCCTTTATGTTTGATATATTGTTGATATCAGTTTGCTAAAACTGGGTTAGGAATACTTGCGTCTCTGTTCATAAGAGATTTTAGTTGGTAATTTTCCTTCCTTGTAAAGTTTTGTCTGTTTTGACATTAGCTGGCTTCCTAGAATAAGTTGGGAACATTCCTTTCCTTTAATTTTTTGGCAAAAGTTTATATAATTACTATTTCTTAATTTTTAAATATTTGATAGAATTTACCAGTGAAACCATCTAACATTGAACTTTCTTTCATGGGCTATTTAGGTCACCTTTTTCTTCCTAAGTGAACTTTGATAGCTAGGTCCATCAAGAAAATTTTCACTTAGTCTGAGGTATCAAACTTATTGACACAAACTTGTTAATAATATTTCATAATGATTCTTTGAATATCTATAAAACTTTAGCAATTTTGTCTCTCATTCCTGGTAATTTATGCCTTCTCTTGGTTACTTGTAAGTAAAGGCAAAGGTCTTAACAATTTTATCAATCTCAAAATATCAGCTCTTTTTTTGTTATTGTTGATTGTGGGAGGTGGGACCCAGGGTTTCAGACATGATGGGCACGTTCTCTACCGTGGAGTTATACTCCAATCCCTTTTCATTTTCTCACTAAATTGCCCAAGTTTGCCTCAAAATGAGATCCTTCTCAGACCCCCAAGTAGCTAGAACCACCATACCTGGCAAAATCAGCCTCTGATTAAATTTATTTTTTCTCTTATTTTTTTGTTATGGATTTGAAATCCAAAATTTGGGGGGTTCTTTCAGAAACCCTTGTTTTTTTGATTTACAATTTAATTCCACTGTGGTCTGAGAACAAATTTTGTATTGCTTGAGTTCTTAAAGTTTACCATGACTGGTTTTATGGCCCATAATATTGTTTATCTTGGCAAGTATTCTATGTGCTCTTGAAAAAAATGTATGTTCTGTTGGCAGAGGCTAAAATAGTCTATAAATATCAATTAAGTCATGATGCTTGATAATAGTATTTAAATCTTCTATATCCTTACTGATTTTTCCCTCTGATTATTCTATCAATTACTGAGAAGGGATTATTAAAAATCTCCAGCTGTAATCATGGGTATGTCTATTTCTCCTTGCAGTTCTATCGGTTTTTACTTCAATTACTTTGAAGCTCTGCTGTTAGATACATAAACAGAGTTCTATGTCTTCTGGATAAATTGACCCTTTATGAAATTACTTTCTGTATTCTTGACAGTATTCTTTGCTAATATTAATAAGATGTTCTAGCTTTCTTTTGATTAGTATTAGCTTGGCACATCTTTTTACTTTTGACCTACTTGTGTCTTTATATTTAAGCTGTGTGCCTTGCATGCTTCATGGAGATGAGCATTGTTTGTTTATTGATGTGGTAATCATTGCCATTTAAATGGTATTCATAAACTATTTGTGTCTCATGGACATGGGAAAAGTTTATCGTCTCACCTATTTATTACCTATTTGTAACATCTGTTCCTCGATCATCTTTTCTTCTCTCCTAACTTCTTTTGGAAGAAATGTATGTTTTTATTCCATTTATAGTGGTGACTTATGAGCTATAACTCTTTACTTACCCATTTTATTGGTTGCTTCAGTATACATTTTAATTCATCACAACCCAGCTTTGAGGATGATACCATCTGATATCTGAGACAATTACAACAGAAAGCTTTAACTTCATTTCTCCTGACTTTTTGTGCCTTTACTAGCCAATATTTTAACTTCACAAGGAATACATCTTCCAGACTAAATTGCGAATGTTTTACTTAACCACAGCTATCTTTTACAGAGACTAACATAATAAACTAAAAATCAAATCTACTAACTCATGCACTTACTATTCCTAACACAACTCAGTCTTTTGAGCAGATACATCTTTCTGCCTGGTATCATTTTTCCTTTCCCTAATGTATTGTTAGCATTTCTTGTTATAAGTCTTCTGTTGATAAACTCTTTTAACTTTCCATGTTCCAAAAGTCTGCCTTCCATCAGCAAAGCTGTTTGCATTGAGTATGCAAGGCCATACTTTAATGCTACCCCATCATTGCTTTCCTTACATTGTTTCCAAAGAGAAATCCGTTGGATTCTTCTCTGGGTTTCTGTAAACACAGTATTTTTTTTCTGTCTGAGCCTCTTTTCCTCTCTCAGTGTCTCCAATTATTGTGATGCTCGAGGTTGTCCCGTATTCTCTCTCCTCTTTCTTTTCCTCAGTCTCTTCCTCCTCTGTGTTTCATTTTGGAACCTTTTTATTGCTTTATCTTCACATTTAGCTATTCTTCTCCCATGCCTCATTTTCCTTAATTCAATCCAGTGTACTTACCTCTTGCACACTGTGGATTTTACCTCTAGAAGTACAATTTGGGTTTTTTTATATCTTCTGTTCCTTTATTCAATTTTTTAACATATTGAACATAGAATAATACTTAATGTTCTTGGCTGATAATTCTAATACCTATATCAGTTCTGTCCTGGTTTTCACTGAATAATATATGAGTAGCATTTCCGTGTTTATCTGCATGCCTAATAATTTTTTGTTGGATTCTGGACATTATAAGTTTTATCATATTAGCTGGAATATTTTCATATTACTGTAAGTGTTTAGAGGCTTGACTTTCACCTGACAACAATCTCACCCTCCCAGGTCTGGCTTTTAACAATTCTTATGACCAGAGCAGAAGTCAGCGTAGAGCTAACTAGTGCACACGACTGAGTCAAGACCCTTTTATGCACTATACCCAATGTCCCAGGCATCATGAGGGTTTTCCAATCTGCCTCAGAGAATCAAGCATTATTCCCACGTGTGTGCAAAACACAGTTCACTCCATTCTTTGAAGGTGGTCTTTACATGGCTGTGGGTAGTTTCCCATCACCATACGCTGGTCAATACCCAGCTATAAAACTAACAGAGTCTCTGAAAATTGCCACAGTTCATCACATTCAGCCTCTCCTCTTCTGTCCGCCCCCGCCTTTCCTCTCCTTTCTTCTCTTCTAACTCTTCAGCTCTCTTATCGCCAATACTTTGTTCTATAAATTCTATACCTCTCCAGACCTCACAATTATATCCCCAAATCTGCTTCCTTAACTCGGGCAATCTGCTCAGCTGCTCTTGGTCCTTCCCCACCCCACTGCCCTGCTACTGCAACCTGGAAATTCTTACGACAGCAAACTGGAGTCATGTAAGGGTTCATCTTTCAAGAATAACCACCTATTATTGCTAGATATCTTTAAAAACAGTGTTTTGTGTATTGCATCTCTAGTCTGTTTGTCTTTCTCAAGTGAAAAGATGGATCTAACACCAGTCTTTCCATGTTGGCCTGAAGCAGTTTCCATGCATATTTTTTACATGAATTTTGAACCTCATTTTTTCTAGTCAGTATTTTAACATAAGATATTTCCCATGGTAAACATCATTCCTAGTATATTCTTTGTGTGCTGCTACATAATATTATGGTGTATAAATACATCATTTTTGCCAAGCGTGTCCTATCATTGAAGTTTGTCTGGTTATATTTCCATTTACAAATAACAGTGTGATTGATACTTTTGCATGCAAATCTTCATCTACCTTTCACAGTGATTCTTTAGGATAGATTCAAAAAGTGAAGAAATTGAGTTAAGGAATGGGAGCTTTTTCTAATCTTGGTAGACATCACTCTGCTGGTTTTGGAAGTTTTTATCCATCTACATCCCCAGCAGTATATAAGTGCCCATCTTATTGAATGCCCACCAACAATAAATATTACCATCTTTCAAAATGCTTGATACTTTGATGTGTGGAATTGGTGTCTTGAGCTAAATTGCATTTCTCCTGGTCACTGGAAAGTTGAATATTTTTATGAGTTTATTAGGTTTTTTTTATTTCCTGTGAATTATATATTTCCATGCTTTTATTGTCTACTAAGATATTAGAGTGTTCCAAATCGATTTGGATGAGCTTCCTGCCCTCAGATCCTTGCAATATATTGCAACCATACATAAATTGCATGTGTGTCTGTGTGTGTGTGTCCATACCTGCTCTGCCTCTAGGTAGAAGATCCTCCCTTTACAACCTTAGCACCTGGCAAACCCCTTCCCTATTTTAAACTAAACATTGCCTTTCCAGTGACTTCCTCTCTACCAGTTCCTGAGGAGACAGATATACTCTATCCTGAATATCCCATCATGACAGCATTTATTTTACTCATTTACATGCCAATATGTGTGTGTGTGTGTCTATAAGTTCTTTGAGGGCAAAGACTGTCTCAAAGCCAGCACATTACTGCTGATAATAAAAGACTCAGAATAATATAGAGTGAATAAATGAATAATTAAAAGAGTGAACCTCAGGCAAATCAAAATAATAACCTTTATTAATATAACTGGCACTTATGACTACCTACTATGCACCATCTGAAAGAAAATCCTATCTAATTTAATAATAACCCACTCCTTTTCATGGACCTCTTCTGTTCTCTAGCCATCTTTCTCATTAACTCTGTTGAATATAACAAATAATCACACAGAGATCCAATATTCAAATAGCACTGCAATGAATTTAGACAGGAAACCTTTAGTCTGTCCTCTTCCTGCAATCTCTGCCTACACTCTTAAAAGAAGCTAGCTTTCCATGACTCTACACCTGTATCATGGTTTCCTTGGGGCCCTTTCCTTTCCAGCTAATTGAGCTGGCTTTTCTTTGCTAAACAAGCACATCTCCAGAAATTGCAACCACTCACAGCCCCACAGGGAAGGGGCTTCCCCCATTTGCTTTATAATCTGTGGTGGTTAAGTGTGGAATCAATCCTCAAAAAATGTAGTCACAGCCTGCTGAAAAGATCAGTTCCTTCCAAGCAAAGGACAAAGGCCAAGAGAGTGTCACCCGATAAGAGTGTCTCTGTGCTTCCCTCCAATTCTTCAAACCCTTCTCAAGATTACTTGTGGGTATTTACAATATTGCAAGGAAGTTGTGATTTAAAGGAAGATAAAAATTTCTTTGTAAAAGTTCCTGGCTGAGTCAGGCTGTGCTCAGATTAACTTCCATGGTAAGAGAAAGTTGCTAAGAACCTGTCTGTTTTCTAGAGGAAAAGGGGATACTTTAGAGTGAGAGACTGTACGAGGCAATTCTAACGTCAGTAGATAAAGACAGAAATACTTTCTGCAAAGGACCTTCACTAGTGCAAGTGGTACATGGAAAGATGCTTAACATGCATAGGATCCAGGAAGGTTTGATTTGCTTTTCCTAGAGCCCCATCTATGTGAACCATTTCATCGATCCAACATCAGCACAGCACCCCTTATTTCACTGCCGCATCACATGTCATCCGGAGGTGGGAAATGCCATTTCAGCTGTGGGAAAGATCTGCTCACCAGGCCAACATACCACTGAGTAGTGGGCCAGTAGTAGACCTAGCCTCTGGTCTTCTAAGATTTCTTATCCTGACACAGAACCTCCATATTAGAAACAGGGACCTGAGTTGAACTTTGCTCCTGTACTTTCGTATTATGCTTACTTTTGGTTTTTTTTTTTTTTTTTTTTTTTTTTCTTGGTCATGCTGAAGTCTGAACCTAAAGCCTCAGATATGCGAGGCAAGTGCTCTACCACTGAGCCATACCCTCAGCTCCCATACTCCCGTGCTTTCAGTATATCAGGCCCTAGTTAAACCCTTGACACCACAAATGGAACTAAGCAGGAAAGGGGATTCTCTGTCCCTTGGGTTCAAGAATCCAACCAGTGTGACATGTAATGGGAAGACACAATAGAAAATGCTGATATCACAACCCTGTAAGAAAGATACTGTACACTTCGATTGGGAGATGGAATGAGAGGGAGTCCTGTGTTCCTGGCTTCACCTGTCTGCATCAAAGGCTGGCAAAACATCTGAAGACATGTGAGATCTAGAGCTCCTCCTCCTCACAACATCTGGTCCATGTCACTGAGGTGATGAGATCAGAGAGCAGCCCAAATAGAAGAAACAGGAACTAAGTTGCCTAGCTGGATGGTAGTGCCAGACCAAGGCCTTCTCAGGCACTAAAGGTGTGGTACTTTCTACATTTTAAAAAGATTTTCAAGCACGTGCCCTGCCTGCACAGCTCTGAAGGCATTTCTGAAGATGGTGTGTGAGAACATCTCTGCAGCACAGGAAGCTGGTCCATTTTACAAGCCCAAGATTAGATCAGAGTGGAGGACTTTCCAACCACACTGCCTTGTCACTGTGGCAAAGATTTTTGGAAACCTGAGGACAAGATCCGCCTTTTGTTGTTTTAAACTTTCCAGGGCCTACTACTGGCTCAGCACATTGGCTACTGTCAAACAAAAGTCTTAACACAAGGCATGTCTGTTCTGCGTTATGCAGTAGGGCATCGCACAGTTACGGATAGTGCTGGGAGGCTGTGGTAGAGAGCTTGGTTTGGCTTCTCTGGTGTTATGGTTTAGACCAAGAGCGTCCCCCAATGGCCTCAAGTGCTCATAAGCTGAGCTTTCAGGTGACTGAATCATGGGGGTGATATAGCCAACTCACTCTAAGGAGGTGGTTGGCAGAAATGGGACCCCAGGGGCACAGGACCTCTCTTCCTAGCTGTCTTCCTAGCTCCTCACTTCTCTCTCCACTGCTTCCTGGCCACCATGACATGAGCAGATTTCTTCTGCCCAGACCCTTCCGCAGTGCTGCTTTGGTGCTTTAACCTGCCAACCACGGACTAAAACTTCTGAAACGGAGCCAAAATAAACCTGTCCTCCTTCAAGCTGTGGATATTGGGTATTTTCTCCCAGTGCCAAGGAAAGTGACTAAAGACATGCAGAGTTCAGGGACCTGTACTTTAAGATGAAAGAGATGGACAAGAAGACTCCTTAGAACCTTTCACCTTTAGGTCTTGTGATGTGAATATATACTACTGGCCTTAATCAGGGAGTCAGCCTTGGTATCTCAAGCAGATAAAAGGCATTTCAACCACTAAGCCTAGTCTTCAGTGTTTAATTCATATAGGAAACTTTTTGTTCAACTATCAGCTACAGGCTTGGAGTCAAGTTGCAGGTGCCATAATCACTCTGTCGGTTTAGTTGAGTTCATGGTGCACATCCCCAATAACACCACTTGTGGGGCTAGGGTGGAATTTTTGTTGCCATCACTCCTCTTCCAAGTATTTTACCCCAGATGGTCTAGAACGCATAGCTTCTAAACCCCCGATGCAAGCCCATGCCCTGGAAGACCACAGAGTCCATTTGTTGAAGGGAGACTCACAGCACCCTTAATGGGGACTGGGAGAAAAGAACACTCAGGGAGGGATTCAGTAACTGTTTTGAGAAACAGAAAATTCTGTTTCTTATAACTTGGATGGCCACTGTCATGTAGTAAGTTACTCAATTTCTAATGATCACAGGGAAACCACCAGCTCTAACCAAGTCTCACTCATCTACCAGCTACCATGATGAAATTTAAGTGGAATGGTATAATTGCTGGAGAAACCCCAAGAGCCCTGGCTTTGGAAAGGAACAGTAATATGGGGAGAAGGAGAGGAGAAACAGGATATTTTTTTCCAGCTCATAAACTGAAGATGAAATCACCATAGATAGATGCCAAGGAAGCAAAGCCCAGCAATCCTCTCAGGAAAATCTCAAGTGCCAGAGAGGCCTGGCAGGTGAGGCTCTGAAGGCGAATGATAGCCTAATACTATCCTAAGTACAGAGAGCCAGCGGGACAGCCAACGGGAGACTGAGCTAAAGGATTTGCTTATGATACTTGCTGGGGACCAAACACATTCACTTCATTCTGTTGCTGCTTTGTTTAAACCCAGGTTCTCTGAAGTGCACAGCCTCTGTTGCCACAGTTCATCACAGTTTAGGGCTCAGGGACCCCAGACCCTGAAGAGGTAAACCAAACCATGAAAACAATGCTGGAATCCTGAGAGGACATGGAGGGTGGCTATTAAAGATCCCATCCTCTGTCAAAATGAGACCAGCACAGCCCTGGATGACACACTTCCTGGCTTTCTGTGTTCCTGGGAAAGCTCTGGGGATAATGCAGGTGAGGGATGGAGGAACCATCACAGCCTGTGGGAAATCCTGAGTCATCTTTCTCAAATGTAGCACAATGATCAGAAAATACAATGACATTCAACAAAGAGCTTTTGCTAGGAAATAACAACACGTTTCTGATTGACTTTGATCTTTATGAAGCAAGGAGAGCTGAATTTAAAGTCCCAAGAGATACTGTACACTGATAACATCTGATAACCCAGCTTCAAAGTTGTGTTACATATTATGCTGTGAGGCTACAAGATCGGAGAGGCTGTGGCTATGCTTTGGGGAAGTTCAAGTGGACGGCAAGTGGAAATGGCCATTATTGTTATCAAACCGCAAATATCCATGCTGGATACAAGAGAATATGGGGACAGCTCCTAGCAGAGAGTGTTGAGGCCTAAAGTGAACACAAGCACCTCTAAGGTCACCCGTTAAGTCACTCACGTCAAGTCACCTGTCTTTGCCTCAATAAATTTTCATACTTAGTGAGTTTGAACAGCTCAAAGACAGCTTTCTGCAGGTAAGCAAGCTTGTCTTCAGTGGGATAAGCTAGAAAGAGGTAGCCTCTTTCACTCAGTGTCATTTCCTCCTCCCTCTTGCTATAAAAAAACACCCCCAGAAAAGTCTAAAGCCTCAGCTGAACCAATTAACAAACCAAACACAGGCAGTCAGTTTCAAATTGAAGGCAAAGTTTTAATGTGTATGCTTCCCCCACATTCCCTTCACATTCAAATCTTTCTTTTCTGCCAATCTCTGTAGGTTCCCCAGACAACTCTAAATAAGACAAAAGACCCTGAAACTTTCCTTCCCTCCAGTAAGTAAAACTTCTCTCCCTTTCAAATGCTACTTGTCTGTCTCCTGAATGACTTTTCTACCAGAGGCACCTCAATCCTTCAAGCCGTAGAGCTCTTCGTGGAGCTGCCACTTGACTTTGCAAACACATTTAGACATGGCACAACCTCCCATGTGGAGCCAGCTTTGAATCAAGAAAACAAGAGGTAATAAATATGAAGTGCCTAGCGCAATACCTACTCAGTAAGTACTAGATTTTATTAATCAGGATATAATTAATTCACCAAAACATTTTTAATTAGAATAAGTATTTTGGTGCACACTTTGGCAACATATATGATAAAGATATAGAGAAAACTAACAATGGCTCCCACAGACGGATAACACATGAACAAAGTTCATGAAATGTTCCCATTTTAGGAAATGGAAATACCAGTTACCCTGACTTGATCATCACCCATGGTAGACATGCATCTAATTATCACACTGTACCCCAGAAACATGCACAATTATTATGTGCCAATTTTTAAAAATTATTTCCTTTGACTTTAATTAAGAGTCTACCATATTCTAGGTACTTGGCCCTATAGAGAACAGGAAGATAAGTGCAGTCTGATTTCTACCTTTTGGAAGTACAGAATTGAGGGAGGCGAGAAGACACCAGCCCCACACACTGTACAGGGTCAAGCATACATGATGAGGAGAAGTATGAGCCAAGTTCTAGAGAAGCATTGAGGAGAGAAAATCCCATCTGACATGCACTCTTGATAGCTTGGAAGTCAGGAGAGGCCAGTCTGAGTGCTGTCATGGCAATCCAAGCGTGACCAATCCAAGGGGATTGGTGGATAGGGGAACAGAAGGAAAGGCACGGGCACAAGCCCACATGAGCATGTGATGGTAAAAGTGTGCCAGCATGGTAGGCACCCTGGAAATGAAGGAGGCCCAGAATTGCTGCCGCCCTTGCAGGTGAGGGTTTGCACAGCACCTCAGAGAACTAGGGGCATGGGGCCACATGCCCTTTCTTTCTGATGGGAATAGGGTTGGACCTTCTGTCATAACTCACTCTGAGTACTATCTGGGGATTGGAGGACAGCTGCACATCTAATTTTAGATTCATGCTAGAGAAGTAGAGCAGGTTTAATCTCCATGGGAGGGAGGAGTCATAGCAATGCTACATTGGGCATTTACTCCTTCAAAGACATCTTGGAATAACTTTCCCATAGCTTGGGAGGTTTTGGAGGATGATACTCAATAAGGCTATTTATGTCCCTTGACACATTATTTCATCCCCTTTCTGGAAGATCCCTTTAAGTTTCTGGCATCCCAGTGGAGGTGAGCAGCATTCACTTGAGTACATGTTAGCTACTATTTGGAGGATGGAACTCATGAGAAGATATGGAAACTGGCAGAAAGTCCCGTCTCCATATTCTACTGCAGCCTCTGCTACCTGATCTGGGTCACGGAGCCAGTTATCCAATATCTATGTTAATAATGACTGAAAATAGTCTAGCACATCAAAGCTCATAAAGCTTTATACATTATTTCTTAGTGCCCACAGCAAACCTAACAGGTGACTTGATATTCATGCTTCAAGAAATGTCCAAGGAATCAGCTAGCAGAGAGGGCTCCAACAGGAGTCATGTTCAGCAACTTGGTTCTTACCTTTCTGTTGGGAATTAGGGGTAAGGTAGAAGATGGGTAGCTTTGGGAAAGAATTCAAAAGCAGAGGGAATAGATATTTAGCCTTTGAGAGGAAATAGCCATTCAACTGAGGAGAAAGATTCCTTCTCATTAAGCAAATTGTTCCATGGGTATGAGCCATTTAGGTGGTAAAAGAAATTTAAGCAAACTTTAACTGCTTATGATTGTCTTACATATGGTGGTTTTAGAGATAAAACGCTGGAAATAGACTGTGTAAGAAACTACGTGCTTTAAAAGCTGAGGTTCGTGTATCAGGCGGGGTTTAAATCCTAGCTCTTTCACTTAAATCGCAGCAGGTTACTTAAACCTCTTTCAGGTTCAATTTTTTTTCCTGTAAATTTGGGGACAGTAATATCACCTGCCTCACAGAGGAGAGGAGACGTTCAAATAAGGGAATGCATGCTAAGAGCTTAGCACAGTTCTGGGTATCTAATAAATACCATGGCAATAATGGCTATGTTGTAGTGGTTAGTGAAAATTCCTCTCCTTTAGGGAGGATTGGTTTTAATTTGGCATTTGGCTAAAGAAGGAGAATCATCTTGCCCAAAGTTTACAAGACAAGCTGGATGTGCAGAAATATACCTGAGGACTCTGGAAGGCTCCTTTTCTTGTGGGAAGCATTCTACCTCTAGGATTTCTTAGCATTACTTTCCTATTTTTCTGCACCACATTGATTAGATCTGTGAATGAAATTGACTCCCTTTGTAGGAAGAAAAGACAATAATGGAGATGATAACTTTTGTGAGTCTCTGAGAAGGAGGCTCCTGTGATTTGTTGCTTTGTTCCTACATGCTTTGCCTGAAAGGGGACAATAATAAAACTTGTCAGGATCCAAGAAAGAAGGAACCTAGTACCTTGATACCCAAGCTGAGCCAGGCAGGACTTCCTAGGGAAGCCAACCAAACAACATGGTACCCAAGTAATAAAAAGGAATAAACTGAGTAAGACTTATATGAATGAGCCCACTAAACAGCATATAGATTTTCACAAAATGTAAGAAAAGAGAGCAGATATTTTTGAGCTTCTGAACATCTGCATTATGACAGCATTGGATTAGAGGACGCCTTATGCATAGGGCAGAAATATGAAGCTCGTTGTGTTGCTACCAAAGGACATGTTGAGACTGAAGATGTCAGCAACAAAAGCTTGTGCACCACGATAGAAATGAGACGTATCAGGTCCTACCCAAATGGACACAAGGTGATAGGGGACAGGCTGCACCTTTCCATCAACATTTGGAGCTACCATAGCTGCTTAGAACATAACTATGCACTCTGGAGCGGGTAGAGAAGGGAAAACTCAGAATGAACCAAAGAATCACTAATCTCATGCATATTCTAATAAACCATTAATTCATATTTTTTGTATAAGTGTAAATTTAAGACAAAAATAAAGTATAACTACAGAAAAATAAAGGCTTGTGAGGTTTTTGTCCCTTTATTTGTGACTCTGCAGTGTTCTACCGAATAGATGAGGTCTTTTGGTGGAACTTAGCTGAATCCTATTTTGTAATAAATTTGTACCTTAGAGGAGAGATTTCCAAAATGAAGCATTAGACTTTTCAAAAAATGGTGGTCTCTAAAATAAGTAGTTCCCTGGGCAAATAAGATGTGGAATATGATCATCATAGATATTCTTAATATGTGTTAGCCTCATGAAAGGTACTGCAGAGTTTGATGGTAAAGAGGACTACCTAACTTTGTTTGTCCCAAGACTTCCCAATTTATTTGGGATTTTTTTTTTTTTTTTTTTTTTTTTTTTTTTTTTGGCTGAGATGTAATGTATTTCACCCCAGGAAACACTGGTGCAGAGAGCCGCAGGTGAGAATGGATGATAATGGCCTAACTGCAGTGACCCAAGAGAAAAATAATCAGGTGGAATATGAGCCTAAGATGGATGCTGGGATGCAGAGAATATCAGGGCTGGGCACAGAAATGCTACTTGCTAAATTACCCCATATAGCTTGGAAATTGGCTGAATTTCTTCTAATATTCTTTTGAGGTTCTCCTGAGTCACTCTCAAAAATGATGGATCTTGATGGTTTCAAATATCTCTAAAACCTGTGCGCATAACCATCCCCCTTTTTAACTTGGCGATTCACTCTACTTTAGCAAGCCGAGGCAGAGAGAAGAGGCTGAGTTTCATTTCCCAATCATAAAAATACATATAAAGACCTGCATTCAACCCATGATAGACTATTATAAGGCCCAGAACTCATATGAGAAGTTTAACTCCTGATTCTTTTGTGACATTTTCATTTCTAGACTGCCTCATTTATCGTTATAAGTAAAAGGATATTCCTGAAGGCTCCAAATAGAACAAACAAAAAGCCATGAGATGTTGAATCTGAAAGTTGGATGCAAATCTCAACTCTGCCTTTTCCAAGCAGTGTGAACTTGGATAAAGCACTCACTATATTTCAGCTTCCTCATCTGAAAATGAGGATAACAATACACGCATTCATGGTCATTACGAAGATGAGAGGAAATGATTTATGGGTGAGTACAATGCAAGTAGAGATGAGATGCAGTCATTGTACCATATCAACAAAAGGGGACTCATTGCCAGACTGCACTGGAAATATCATGAAAACATACGTGGGCCCATCTCATCTCCCCATCTGTTACAAACAGGTAGAAGTACCCTGGAGGTGTCTGTACCTGATTGTTCGTGTGCGCTTTCGGGTATAAGGAGTAATGACCTTGAAAAGCAGTTCCATTGCTCCATTAATCCCCAGCATGGCTCCTGTTGTGGCTGAGAAAGACAGAAGCACAGTATTTGTAGTTGTCACAAGCAGATGTGTTAATACAACTTAGACCAACTTCTTTAAAACTTTATGAGAATTAGTATATGCCGCTAGAAATAAAACACCAATACATTAACTATGAGGGGCAACTTAAGAAGCACCTGCCTTTCTTTTCTACCTTGGTTGCAAACTCCCTTCAACTTTAGTGCATGGATCTTCCAAGACCAAGGCAATGACTTGACTTTTTCTCTAATAGAAGGCCAAAGGCACAATCAGTTGCCCCACTCTGAGGTAAATCGTCTGGGAAAGTTTCCCTTTTTTGCCCACTTGGATGGTTATAAAAATAGTCATAACATATGCCCATAATCCAAATACTCAGAAGGCTTAAGCAGGAGGACCACCATGAGTTCAAGGCCAGCCTGAGCTACACAGCAAGACCCTGACTCCAAAAAACAACCAAACTGAACCAAAACAAAACAAAACAAAGTGGTAGATCCAAATGATAGAAAAAAGCCCTGAGGAATATCTGACCAGATAAATAAAATCTTTGGGTCACTGTATCTCCAAGAATGCCCTCACCTCTTTCCAATATTCCCAAATATTCCACTCTGATCAGCTTGCTTTCGGAAAAGCTTGGGTCACACCATGAAGTAAGGGGAAACCACAGTCTACCATGAGGCAAAATGTTCAGTGGAAGAAGAAAGCAGAGTAATCTTCCAAGGTGACTCTCTTTGTTTCTTCCACGGTGCTAGAGTTTTTGAGACAGAAAACCTAGGAATGCTCTGTGCTTCAGACCAGCTTTGTTCTGGGAAAAGTAAGTGAGCACATGAGATCTTAAATAAGCAAAGAGAGAGAAGTAAGTGTGGGTTATACTAGCTTGCTCTGAGCCTGGGAAAAGGAAGCTAAATATAGTCCATCCCAGGACACTGCTCCAGATAGACTAAGGCTGAAGTCTTAGGCATTACAAAGAACACATGTTCCTGGACCAGCTCCTATGCATATGTCCCTCCTGAGGAGAGTACACACAGTAATTGCCTGGATCAAAATGCAAGGATCTGGCATTCTAGTCATGCCCATCAATCTTCCACTCTTGTGGCAACTGACTCGGTCCTTATTTCTAAATTGGGAAAACATGCTCTTGGCAGCAAACTCTTGGCAGACAATTTAACAAAATTCCGGTATTAAGTAGAGTTAAGAAGGGGATCGTTTTAAGAGCACTGATTCTAACATGGAAGCCTTTAGACTGGGAACTGACAGAAGATGACAATGAGATATCCTCACTGGGTTCACTTTTGCTGGCTGGCTGTCCAATGTTGGGTGGCTGGCACTCTGTAAACATCCCCACTGGCCATCTGGGCACTGCTAAAGAAGGGCTCATTAGCTATAGTAGGCCCTTATGGTTCCAGCCAACTCCTCTGAAGACAGGCACTATTCAGAAAGTTTACTGGAACAGTCAGCAGTGACTAACAATTTACCAAAGGGACAGCAATCTGCAGGCTTCTTGAACTCCGCTTGCCTCTGATCAGGAAGGTCCATGTATAAGGAGTGACATTACATGTTTTTAAAATAGCTTATGAAACAGTTAGTTGGTATAATAAATGTAGGTCTGAAATATGAGCCAATTGGCCACCTCCTCACACCCACAGGCAAATCCCAGGAGATTTCTCAGAGCTCCAGCTAGAAATATTTTTCGAGATAACCATAATCATTATACAATAAGGAAAGCAAGTTGTTAGCCTCATTATTGTTTAGGAAATCATGAGACACTTCACATCTTGTGCTATTGGCAAACCCCAAAAGGGGGTGGGACACCTTCTGCCTGGTCCTTAATGAGAGTTGTCCTTTACACAAAGCCATGGTTTCTCTTTTCCTTTAGTAGGGATATATTTGTACAGCTCCATTCAGATTCTCCAATTCTTTGATTTTATGGTTTCTATATATGAGGTGAGTGAGAAGAGGCTTTACTGGTAAACAAGGAATCAAGAATCTATCTCATTATTCTTTAGAAAGACCTCAGTCTAGAGGTCTCCATGTTTATAAATAGAAGTCACCATGAAAATCGCTAGAAAAAGTCACCTATTTATTCTCCTAGTGCATATGCTACATATTATTCCAAAAGACTATGGGGGAAAAGTAAAGCTGGAAACAAAACTAGCACAGAGTAGCTGCTAAATGGCAGTCACACCCAGGAACATTGTCTTACTTATCCCATCAACCAGCTCTCTGAACTTTCCAATGACCTGAAGTATGCCCTAACCTGCTTCCTAAGGACCTAAGGATGTGACATAAGTTAAAATGAGGCCATTGGGGCAGGCCATAACCTAACCTGACTTGTACCCCCAAAAAAAGTACATAGACACCAAGATACACATGCACAGAAAAAAGATCACATGAAAGAAAAGACAGCCATCTTCCTGAGACCAAGCCTCAAGCCTCAGAAAAAACAAAACCTGCCAAAATCTTGATCTCAGACATTCAGCCTTCAGAACTGTGAGAAACAACAAATTTCTTTTGTGTAAAGCACAGATGGTGGTATTTTGTTATGTCATACCTAGCAGGTTAATAGTACCAACTATTGCCACTATAATTTTACAAAGGAAGAAACTAAGGTTCAATAAGTTAAGTATCCATATTATATGACTCATAAGAAATAAAATCAGAGTCAAACTCAGGCCTTCTCAGATTCCTTCTCCTACAGAGTATATTAGATCTAAATAATTGTCACTTTCATTCTATCTACCACAAGGGAGCTCAAGAAAGGGAAAGAAAGTCTGTGCTTATTACATGTGAGGTAGGAGGTATAGAATCTAATCTATTAATAAAAATGTCCCCATATGGAGTAGAATTAACATGAATGCTAGAGTGAGAAATTCAGTTTTCATGACTTTTCATCTCTATGAATTCAAGCAATTACCTGGCTCTTCCTAAGCAGCTTTTTCCCTTTAGCTATAAGATTGTGGTTCTAAGTACAGGATTGGTATGTTAATTAGAAATAATCCAAATCAGGAGATGGCAAATAAGTATCAACCTATGTGCCACTACGTACCCCAGCAATCACCTGAAGGACTCTTTTGAGAAGGATAATGAGATAAAAACAAATGAAAAAGCTGGTAAAAGCTGTCATCAATGAGTAACTTCAGGGCTCTAGTAAGATTTATGGCATGAGGGTCATTCTTGATGTAACCCATGGCAACACTGCGCCTTCACTATCATAAGGAATGCAGAAAAGCTTCCTTTTCCCTGCTGCAGGTCTTTTTCACTTGGTGGTGCTGATAGAGAAACCCAGAATGTGGTAATATGTGAGCCCCTGGGAAAAGCATCTCCAGGAAGTGGATCAAGCATTTTACCCCATTCAGGTGAGGAAAAAATAACTTCTCATCTCCATAGCCTCTGGATTGTTCAGCTCCTTTATTCGTCTAGCTGGAACGACACATATTCCCCGCCAACACCCAGACCACACCCCCACATGGTTTCCAGGCATCCAAGCCCAGGTCTGCAAGCCACCCCAAAGGCCAAAATAGAGCCACTTACCACTGGAGGCGAACACACGCAGAGCCCAGAGACAGTGCAGGAGGTTCTGGCTGTGGGACAGGTTTTTCCTGGTCAGGATCAGTGTCACGTCAAGTGCTTCCAATTCTAGTGCCTTCTGCCCAAACTTTTTATCTAGGAACACAAAGCCATCTCTCTTAGTGGGGTTTCACACTGATTCTAATGACTGCAACATGTACGGAGTAGAGGACAGGAAGATGGTAGAGAGAGTAATTACAGCCAAAGAACCACTAAAGGACACTACAAAATATGTTCCCAGTTCTCAGAAGAGCCCACTCTGTGTACACCAATTTTACATGAAGACTTGTGCACGTATGATTTCAAATCCTTGCATCTAAAGATGTTTCTGATTATCCCCATACATGAATTCCAGTTTAATTGGGGATCAATCTCTTTCTACACAATAATTCCACAATTAAGAATACTTAATAGGGTAACATTCAAATGCAACGCATGATGTTTGATTAGAACTTTGACTTGAGTATGTCTGTAACAGACTGTTGAAAACATTGGCAGAAGCAGGAAAACGCACGTTAGGTATTGTTAATTGTATTAAATCTGTAATAATGTTTTATGCTTCTGTGGGAAAATAGCTCTTTTCAAAGAAGGGCACTCAAAAGGATTTTGAAGGAAACTATGACCTATAATTTTCCTTAAAATATTTCAAATAAAAGTAAATAGGTGAAGAAAATATGGCAGAATAGTTTTTACGTTTTTTCCCCGAGTGCTAAGGATCAAACTTACAGCCTCTCACATAGTAAGCGAGTGCCATACTACTGAGCTCTACCCCGGCACAAGGTAAAATGTTAACAATACTTATAGAAGTTTTAGGTAGATAAGGGTTCATTCTTCTATATGACACAGAATTTCCATAATAAAAGCAAAACATATTGTAAGAAAATAAAAATTTCCCCTCAAATATCTCTAAATTCTTGCTCCAAACTTGACATTGAGTATTGTATTATTTTAATAATTAAAAAATAAGGATTAAAAACAATGGGAAAACATCTTCTGGTCTATGTTCCTTGCTCTCACTATGATGACTGTGTATCACATTTGTTGCATCCTTTCCAAAATGTGATACCTGGATTATCACGATCATTTTCTCAGAAACATATTGCTGTCATTCAGGGCAATATTTATCTTTCTGTGCTTGTTTATTTCATTTAGCACAATATCCTATAGGTCCAAAATGATGGCATTTCACTCTTTTTAAAAATAGAATACTGTCCCATCATATATATCATGTTTTCCCTTTCTGTCCATCCATCAGTGGATACTACTGTTGTTTAAATATTTTGGCTACTACAAATAATGCTGCAAAGAACATGGGAATGCACATATCTTCATAAATTGGTAATTGATGATTTCATCTCCTTTATGTATTATACCTGGAAGAGGGATTGCTGGGTCATATGGTAGTTCTATTTCTAATTTCTTTAGGACTTTCTATACTGTTTTCCATAATGGCTACAACAATTACCAATCCGCCTTTCCAATAACAATGTACATGGGTTCCTTTATTTTTACACCTTCACCAACACTTTTTCTGTATTGAGGATGTAACCCAAAGAGCTCTAAGCTACATCTCCAGCCCATTCATCTATCTATCTATCTATCTATCTATCTATCTATCTACCTATCATCTATCTATTGTCTACCTATCATCTATCTATCTACCTATCTGTCTATTCTGAGGCAGGGTCCCCCTCAGCGGTCCAGGCTGGCCTGAAACTTGCAATCCTCCCACCTCAGACTTCCAAGTAGCTGAGATTAGGTTCCTCACCAACATTTGTTACATCTTGTCTTTTTGGTAATGGCCATCTGCAACCTTGCGAGGCAATAACTCAAATACCCAGAGACAGAGAATTAAACAACACTTATTGCCAGAGGGAGGATCAGGGAGAAAAAGAAATGGGGTGGGTAGGTCAAATGTACAAAATAGCAAATATGTAGGATGAATGAGTGTACTCTTACAATAGACAACATGAGAATAAAGGTAATAGAACTGTACTGTGTCAGGGGTTTGTGTTAAATATGTAGATTTTAGCTGTGCTTGTCTCCAAAACAGTATATCTATGTAGAATGACATTACTGCTTCACTATAGTAATGATTTTACTATGTCCATCACCCCAAAATGTCATGTTGTAAACCTCTACATTACCCCAAAATGTCACGTTGTTACAGTGTCAGGTTTGAATGTCATGCTGAAGTTTTTTTGAAGTAAAAATTCACTCCATGAGATAATATCCTAAACATGATTTTACCAATTTTACCTCTGGGGCCAAAGGACACCAGCAACAAGATTATAAATAAACTTACATGACCCATTCCCTCTGAGAAAAGAAATATCTACCCTCTGTACTCATGAGCAACCAAACTTACTGATCTTCTGCTCGGGTTAGCCCATGACAGCTTGAATGCCAATACAAAGAACCATGACCTCTTGATGGCAGAAACTGGCATGACATGCTGCTACATAAGTAATGTCAAGAGCAACAACTTGGAAATCACAGATGTATCTCCCATCTCTTGCCTGTATCACCTAAATGACTTTTGTTTATCAGGCCACTGGCCCCACATGCTCAGCATGACATAATATGCATTTAATTTCACAGCAACCCTCCAATTAAGTACTGTACCTCTTTTTTATACGTAAGGATATAATGCTTCAGAAAGCTTAAGAAACTTGCCCAACATCCCACAGCTAGTCAGAGCCAGACTTGAAACCCAGATCTGACTTCCCAGGTTATACTGTTTATGACCAGAGCATATATCAGGTCTCTACAGTCTTTTCCTGGAGTTCTTTGGCCCACTCTTCACTTTGCTGACTTCCTGTCTAGTTCTTCAGGTTTCAGCTCAAGTGTCACCTGTCCCTGACCATGCCATTTTCACATAGCCTCGGTCTTTCTCTTCCTTAGGCCACCCATCATAGTCTGTCACCATCCAGGTAATTATCTGCTGACTTGCAGGATGCCCACTTGGAATGAGAGCTCTGTAAGAGAAGGTTCCTTAACTCTCTTGGTCACTGATATTCCCAGTGCTGAGAATAGCACCTGGCCCTGGAAGATGTCCAGTGAGTACCTGGTGAATATTCATGAAGTGGACATCCTCACACAGGTGTGAGCTGATGTTCACGTCTCAGTCAGTGTCTAGAAAGTACTGAATGGACTCAAAGTAGAGATACAGATACTAAAAGGAAAGATGCCCCTGAACCCTAGGGCTCTTGGCTACAGCTACCAACAGTGAACATCAGAGGTCTGCTTTTCAGAGGGTCTGAGCTTCTCTGACAGGTGGGAGATTCAACACACAATGTAAACTTTACTGCTACAATGAGTTTGCACTGTTTACATAAGCTGAATGCCTAGGTTTGTAAACTGTACTCCAAGAAGCTCCAGGGCTTCAGAGACGTGTCTTAGAGTCTTCCACAGAGAAAGAGAAATGAGCATGGAACATAACTGGAGAAAACTCTAAACCCACTCCCCATTTCTCCTCAAGTATGGAAGCTCTACTTCTACTTGACTTTTATACTAGGCTGAATGAATAATGCTTCCCCAAGTTTATGTCCAATCAGAACCTCAGAATCTTGGTTGGAAATGGGATCTTTTGGGAGTAAATTAGTTAACAGGAGGGTACACAGACTAGAATGGGGCCATGAATCTAACTTACGATGTTCTTACATGAATAGGAGAGAACGTGCACAGATGCACAGAGGAAAGCACAGGCTAGAGGAATTCATCTGCCACACAAGAAGCATCAAGGATTCTGGAAACTACCAGAATTTGGGACAGAAGCGTAAAACAGATGCTCCCATAGAGCCTCCAGAAAAACACTAACCAAGCTAGTACCTGGACTTTGGACTTCTCTTGCTTCCAGAACAAAGAGAAATATATATAAACTTCACATAAGATACAATTATTAAAATGTTTTGCTTATTTTTTAAATGATTAGAAACTGCATTGGGGTCGATCCTGTTTTATTCACCTGTGTGACCCATGCCTATTTACTTCATGCCAGCTCTGGCTTCTATCCTAAGCCACATAACTTGAAGTAGCTGACATCTAGGTCAAAACATTTACTTCCCTATGGGGCTGGTCTACCCATCACCACCAGAGTACCAGGGCCTCCTTGTTCTTTCCTAAAAAAGCTTCCTGAATAACTCTCATGCTAACAGCTCAGGAGAACCCTTTCAGTCGTTTTTTGGATCTTGGAGTCTGCATACCTCTGAGACCCACTTTGGCCAGCAGCCTGAAAAGAGGCAGAAGAATGTCATAGTCAGGAGAAGCTGTCCTCGAAGTATCCACGAGGGTCTTCAGGAGGGCTTCACTTCCACCCTTGTTGATCATGTAGTGAATCCTCCGGTCTGTCCCTGGGGAAAACCAGAGGACAATGAGCCACAAGTGATATAACCCTCATGTTCTTTAGAGCAGACCTCAGACCCAACAGCAAAAGTTTGAGCTAAGATTGGTTCATTTCACCCTAGAAACCAAACTTGTGTAGTTCTTGAGGCAACCCTATGTTGAAATTATGATATCAGGTAAGGGCAGGGAAATGTGAACTATATAACAACTTAGGTGTTTTCACCTGCAGCCATTGTAAGAAGTGGAGCCTAGAATCCACTTCCTGGAGAACTTGTTGAGTCTTCACTGACAGGCATGCCCATGTAGGTGCATGTCTGTGAACAGGTGTACAGGCTTACAAGTTGCCATCTGCATAATGCTTTTCTGCTGCAGGTTTGAAGCATTAATAGAAGGCATTGGGATGACAGCTTATCTAGAATGAATTTATTGATGGTATAGTGATTTTCTGATGCTGATCTTCAATGACTGATGGGAGGCCAATATGGAAAACACTGGAATAATCCCTTGAGGAACAAAGATCTGATCATCTTATCTAACAAATTTTGGAAAGCATCTATACCAAGGTCGAAATAGTGATCTCTCTACCTAAGAATAGTTCTGAATTTTTTCCATCTTACTCAAGGATGAGCTGAAAAGTAGTGATCACATTGCAGCTTGGGAAGGGTCCTGATTAACCCAACCAAGGTAGGCAACAAAGTGAACCTTATCAAAGGAGATCCTCTGGTTTTTTCATCCTAATGAAAACTAGTGCCCAAGAAAGGAAGGAAGGGAGAAAGAGAGAAAGGGAAGGGAAGGAGAAAGAAAAGAAGAGAGAATAGAAGGAAGGAAAAGAGGGAGGGAAGGAGGAAGGAAGGAAGGAAGGAAGGAAGGAAGGAAGGAAGGAAGGAAGGGAGGAAGAAAGAAAGGAAGAAGGAAGGAAGGAAAAGAGGAAGGAAGGAAGGAAGGAAGAAGGGAAAAAGGAAGAAAGAGAGGGAGGGAGGAATTATCACCTGTATCAGAGGGAGAACTACAAGGTGTAGTTCTAAGAGTTTCAGGTTTAATTCTAAGAGTTTCAGAAACATCAATATAAGCCGGGCATGTTGGCACATGCCTGTAATCCAAGCACTCAGGAGGCTGAAGCAGGAGGATTGTTGTGAGTTCGAGACCAGCCTGGACTCCAAAGTGAGCTCAAAGCCAGCCTGAGCTGCACAGCTAGACCCTGTCTCAAAAAAGAAAAGAAAAAAAAAAAAAAAAAAAACAGAAACCCCAATATATCAGAAGATAAGTGACTTTACCTCCAAAGGGGATGTCACTCAAAAACTCTGCAAGGAAGTTGCCCTGCCAGTGGTGGGCAACACAGCTGATGGAAAAACAAAAACAAAAACAAATATAATGGGACCCTTTAGGCTCTAGATTTGGTGTGTCATTCATTCTTGCTATTTTACATTTGTGCAAATATTTCTGATTCGAGCTAACTCAGTTGATTCCAAAATACTTGATTCTGTCATCTTATGACTTACCAAACTTTAAAGTCCAGTTTCTGCCTCATATTCCTGTCTTTACTTGACATATTCAAGGGTACCGTCAATACCTGGCTCCCCACTGAGGGGAACAGAAGAAGGAGCAGAACAGAACATTTCAGGGGCGGCCCTCCCTGAGGAGCGCTGAGAGCTAGATACAGGCCCTTGGAGATCCTTGGTCTTATAGATGAGAAACTGCAGAATTACTTCCCAGCTACTAATTCCCTCCTAAGTTTCAGTCACTATAGGATAGGTGACAAGACTGAAGAGCCCAAGTATACTCCATGTCTCATCCCTTCAATGTAAAAGCATAGACTGGTAATTCCATCTCTCATCAGAAATTTGAGCTACAGCAATCCCAGTCACACAGGCTCCTAGAACAAACCACAGCCACCATACCATCAGATGAGGCCACAGCCTACTTACCCACAGAAAGCAGATCTCCAAGGAGCTGAAGGATGGTCAGGATGGCTGCCTTGTCTGAGGAGCTCTGCAATGAGAAAACAGGTAATCATCTTAAGAAGGGATTCAAGAGGAAGGAGATGGTGTGATCAGGGACGCCCAGTAAAGAGTCAGGGCTATGCTCTCTCCCACTGAAAAAGTTTCCCTAAGTGAGAAGATGGACAAAGGGGGCCCTCCTTAAGTAGTCACAGAGTGGGAGGCCTGAGACAGGAATCTCAGAGGCTGTACCTCCATATTTAGCCTGCAGCAACCCTCTTTGAGGATCGATCTTGTGGTTACATGAGCAAGATACACAATAGGTATCAAGACCAACACAGAAACAGCAAGAAAGGGGGCTTTGTGGGACAAGGTGGTACAGATCTTAGTTATTGCAGTAGGCATGGACTGGTTTTAAATTCAGGGCATAGCGTAAAAACTGAAATCCACCCAAATGTTCTGATGCAAATACTTTCTTGGCAGAATGAATAGAATTTGATTTTCTCAAGGGAAGCTCCAGGTAGCACCAAATCATATTTGAATGGTGTTCTAAAAACATCTTTGCAATACTTGATACTCTTCCCTTGTTATACAGATGAAAGAATATGGATTCAGATGGTAAACTTGCCAAACCTCCTGAGTCAATCCATACAGCAAAGACAGAAATGAAAACCAGGCTATCTAGACCAATGGTATCCCAATACCTACACCAATGGTCTTTGTATGGTGAACTTTTTTTAGAGTGGTATATTGAAGGCAAAGCCTTAATCTTCCCATTAGTAAGAGTCATACTCCTCATCTATTTGGAGACCTCAGCAACTCCCTATTACATACAAGATAATGTCAAATCTCACTTATAGGTTTTGCAGAGTTTTTCATGATCTTGGCCTCTATTGTCTCTGAATTCATGATTCACTTCAACTCCCTTGCGCAAAACATGTATTTCAGTGACACAGAACTACTTGTAGCTTTCTGGCCAGACTTTTCCATTTCTTATTCTGTCACTTTGGTAACACTGTCCCCTCTTCCTGCAGCTCTTTTCCTTGCCTCTCAGCCTGGTCAACATTGGTGCACGCTTCAAATGCATGATGGCCCCCCAAGATCTGCACTCCACTTATCAGCTTGATCTAGGACGCTTCTATCTTCCTATCACTGTGATCTCAGCTCTGACAGCACACTTACCACATGGTTTTTAAATCAAGATGCAATCCATGCCTGCTGGACACTGACAATTTTAAAGAAAGGACTAAGTTTTGTGCATATCTCTATTCCTGGGACCTGGCTCTAGGTGGAATTAAACCATGCTCACTTCAGCAGCACATACACTAAAATTGTTACAATACAGAAATTTGTATGGCCTCTGCACAGAGAAATAAACTGAACCAAAAAGAACTCAGGGGGATCCATGAAGTCTAGTAGCATCCACAAGACATAGTGGTGCATATACTTTCTTCATTCTGGAGCTTGAGATCTTCCAGGAAGACATTCTCCACCAGGGAGACTAACCTCAGCACTAAATGTAAGGGGTCAGCAAAAAAACTCCACATGAATTAGATAAATATCTTAACATTATATTAATGCAAAAAGTTTATGACAGACCAATATCAAAATGAAACTCAGTAACTTCTATTCTGGGTAGGATAAGCTCTGTCAAGATCCCTAGCACTTCTCCTTAAGGAGAAGACTTGGGTGTCTTCTAACATCTTTTCCACCGGGAAATTTGGCCTAACAAGGGCAACTGCAACATGCACCACGCTAATGCCTCTCATCACAGTTCCGCTGAATATTAACAGAAAATACAGTATTATTCTCCAAGTTTCAAAATCCACGTCTCCCTCCAACTCCCACCGTATGCGCATATGTACAATGTCGGTACCTTCTACTCCTTAGTCTACCAAATGCTGGAAATAAGAACCTGAGAGTGTCCAGGAAACTGACCCATTATTCTGAGGAGTTTGCAGGACTCCAGCTTTTTGAAAGAGGCTCCAGAGATGATTCACAATAGAAAACCCAATCCCTGCGGTGTTTTTTCTTGACCAATACTGACAATTTATGCATCAACACCCAGCATACCTCATCTTCCTGTGAAGAGGAAAGGAGTTAAAAGTCTTTTGTAAGGCTGTGCAAATGTTGTATA
The DNA here is from genome assembly GCF_000276665.1 of Chinchilla lanigera. Lineage (NCBI taxonomy): Eukaryota > Metazoa > Chordata > Mammalia > Rodentia > Chinchillidae > Chinchilla > Chinchilla lanigera. Next base: position 18,636,849 of record NW_004955416.1, read on the forward strand.
ACTTTTAAAATGTTGTATTCATTCCCTAATTATAAATAATAAGCAAGCAAAATAACAGAGGTGACAGAGGTGAGAAAATGAGAAAGAGGAAAGAGAAATACTAATAAGGTAGAAACTGTTTGACTGGGAATAAAAGATCCACATTTCATTTCCTTTCATTCAATTATTCATGCATTCACACTGCAAGCATCCATTGGAAATCGTCTGTGTTCCAGTCACCAGACAAAGCTGTGAGGCTACAAACTGATCAAAACACAATCTGTTGTCATGAGGCTCCAGGCCTGGCTGAGGTGGGCAGCTGCTAGCCAGGAAGGACTCCAAGTGGGAGGCACTGTAGCAAGGGTAACAGGGATGCTGGGAGAATCCAGGAAGGATCATTTGGCCCAGTCAGGTCCCTGAGTGATGAACTGGAGAGGCACCTGAATAGGAAGGGGAGGAAAGTTGTTCTGGCAATGCTGCGCCCTGTATGCTCAGAAAGAGCCACGACAGAACGTGGTGATGCTGGGGGATGAATCTGCATCCAGTCTGACTGGATTGAAGAAAACAGGTGGGGAAAGGAATTGGGAATTCCTGTCGACAAGAACTAGATCTTATTTATCTCTGTATTGCTGTCTCCTAATATGAAACAATCTGTATATTTTATGGAATTAATTTCTCCAGCTAAGGAATTGCTGCTTTATTGCAATGCCCACTAATACTTTCTGAGAACTGTTTTGTCTTACATGCTTCTCTTCTACCTACCAGCAGCTTACAGAACCAGCCATATGGTACCCACTAAATCACCAGTGCTTTGTGTGACCTGTGGCCAGCAATACAGGCTGCACACACATTACCATTCCTCTGTGGTTGCTCCATTTCCATTTCCTTCAAAGACTAGCAGTCCAGTGTTGGAGGGTGCAGTTCCTCTCCCCTGCCAAGGGAATACGCCATGGTCCATCTTTTGCATGGTGTATTGCATGATTAGTTTAGAGATAGGTATGAATCCAGATCAGGAAAAGAAAACTTAGTGGAAGTATGCTAGGGAATTCTGACAATATTTTGTCTCTAGTATTAAAATACACACACACACACACACAACCACAAAGCAAAACCAAATAAAAAACCAAAACAAACAAGCTTTCTTTTTTGGACACTGTTATAACATGATCCCGGGTCCCATGTGACAATGTTAAGCCACCAGATCAACTATGGAACCACTTATCTGTGGGCTTTCAGATAGATGAAATAATAAATATCCTCACTTTTAAAAGCCACATTTACTTGGGTAGTGTGTTAGTGAGTTAAGTGTGACAGATTTTTGAAAAGAAAATTTGACACCACCATGGGCCCCCTTTTGAAGCATTATGGCCTTAATAGAAAAGAAATTGATTTTGCAAACTACACAGCCAGTCCACAAGACAAGCCTGTCATCCCAAAGAAAAGAAGAGATAGTATCTTTATACAGATGTTGAGTTCATAGTGCTCTCACTCACTGCTGAGCTAGAATGCATCAAGCACGATATTGTTTTTCTTTAAATAAAAATTATAGCTATCCATGGAGAAAAAAATACCCCACAAAGTCTCAACTGGCATTAATTTATACACTGCTATATTTCCATAAATATTTTACACTATTTAGAAGAATAACACAAAGCCGTTATCTCACCCACAGTAATAATAAATGAGCAATTAAAGAAGGCAGGATGTGATGTGCCTCGATTTTCTTTTAATGATCCTTTTAAATGAATCATTGACGAATCCCCTGTCGTTTAAGACATTCCTATAAAAAATGGATCTGCCAAGCTTTCAGGGAGAGGCAAGCAGTTGGGAGAGTGAATAGCGTCTTTCACACGTGGTGGGCTTTGAATTGCAATTTTCTCATGTACTGTTTCAAATTTGTTGCTCCCTAGCTTTTAAATCTTCTATGTCTCCCCGTTGCCTTCCTCCTGACTTCTGACATGGGATGAAAATAAGATCCTTCACATCACTCTGCCTTGGAGGAGCATCTGTATCCTCTCCTCTCATCACAGGACTGAGCATGTCAACTACACAGGATCAGTTACTATGCCCAAGGGCACCATGGACACCTGGGAAGATTTTTTTGCTCATCTAGATGACACTGTTTAATTTCTCCTCCTTTTTTAAAGCTTATTTCAACAACCAGTTCCAATTCTCTTTCTATATATAATGTTTGCAGCTAACTTGCCTCCTAGCACCCACTACTCAATAGTGACATATATTTTCAGTCCCTGGGAAGCACAGGAGTCCAAGGAGTGTCAACAAAGACTATGGCATGATGGGGCCCTCACAGGTATTATAATACCTGGTCTCTCCGTACACAGAAATATTTGCCTTACATTTGCTTTCCAACAACGCTTTATACATACCTTTCATTAGAATTCTTACTAGATTCTCGTTACTTTATTTCCTTGTTCTGGTTGTTTACCAGTAATAAATTGCCCTAAAACTTAATGGCTTAAAATAATAGCCTTTTCATTATATTTTTTTATTTTTTTTGGATAGGGATTTGGGGAATGTCTTGACTTGGACATACTTCTGCTTTCTACGATGTCAAGTAAGGTCAAAAAGTGCCACTCACCTAGCAATGACACTGGTGTAGAGTGTCTACGATGGCTTCACTCGCATGTCTTGTGATGCGGTAGAGATGGCCAGAGGACTGCGACCACCTCGTGCTACTAGCCAGAATGCCCCATATGTCCTTTCCAGCTGGATAGTTTAAGGTACTTGAACTTCTTAGGTAGCAGCTGGCTTCCCTCAGGGCAAGCATTCTAAAAGAACTGGATAGAAGTTGCAATGCTTCATTTGATTTCACTCTTGCTGCATGGTATTGGTTAATCAAGTCACTGGTGCCATCTCTATTCAAGCAGAGGGGAATTAGTTTCCACCATTCAAGTGAAGGAGTAGAAAAGAATTTGTAGCCATATTTAATTTTCCACATTTTTTTTAGATTAGGGGGCCTCTTTAGGTTAAGAATTTTGACTCGTTCCTCTTGGTCATCCCAGAATCTAGCATGGGGGCTTGCACAGAGTATATGTTCAGGAAACTATAGAATGGGATGACTTGGGATGGGATAGAATTGGAAGGAATGCAGCGGAATGGAATGGAATGGAATGGAATGGAATGGAATGGAATGGAATGGAATGGAATGGAGTGGAGTGGAGTGGAGTGGAGTGGAGTGGAGTGAAGTGGAGAGTGGAGTGGAGTGGAGTGGAATGGGAACTCAATGGGTAATCTATCAAAGCATTACTATCCTGTTCTCCTTGATACCAGAATTTACCCTAAAGTATGTACCAGAGAGACTATTTCACAGAAACTTATAAGGGTCCCAGCTCAATATTCTCTCAGCCTACTAATCAAACAAGCAAATAATGAATGCCTACTATGTGCCAGCCACTGTGTTTATAAATACAGTATATCATTACAGTTTTCAAGTGAAAGGAAAAGCAACATCTTATGCCTCTTTCCTCAATTTTCTACACAAATTTAGCCCCATTTTACCCAATTTTACTGGGCTGGGAAAAGACAGTCCGTTGACATCCCATTTGGAGAGGCATTGCTGATACCACAGAAATAGAGAGCTCTGTTCCCACAGATTGAAAGAACAAGCCCATGAATTTTTAATTCTCTGTCTCTAAAGAACAGAACATCTTCCAAATGCATGAGCCAAGAGCACAGGGCACAGTTCAGAGCCCAAGAAAACCATATTGCCAAATAAATTTGTTCTTCCAGTCATGCAGTTTGGACACTCACTCACTGGTTAAATAAAAGACATTATTAAATTTGGAGTTAGTAATGAATGGCTGAAGGGAGCACTAATCATAAGTTTCAATTACTAGAAATGGTGCTAATCCTAAAAGATGGTGAGCAGCCATACTCTACACAAGAGGAAAAAAGGCAGTAACTACATTATTAGAAATTTAGTTTAGGTAGAAGGAAAAAATTTCTAGTTGAGGGTGAAGTTAGTTCATAAGAAAGAGGTACTTGAAAAGAATATAAACTGAAATATCTAAGAATAAAATGAAATGAAATTGTCTCAATATGATATGGTTGAGTGCAAATAGTGAGGGGCAAGAAAAGTCCACCATGCCACAATTACAGAAGCTAAGTGATGGGTAATGTGGTTTTACAAAGAAATGTTTAAAAATAAAATAAATGAGATATAATGTTTTCAGGCTGGAGTGTCTTAGATGGAACCTTTAAAATGAACAGTCTCACCGGGTGTATTTCCTCCTCATTCTTATGCCCCAGAATTTCACAAATGTCCTGATTATATCATGATTCTTAAATAATTTATTGTTAAGGACATCCACAATCTTCCTCCTAGTTGAAAAGTATGTCCATGTTCCAGCATGAGGCAAAGATGGAATGTGGTCCATTTCTTATTTAGCAGGTATTTGTTCAGCACTTACATTGTACCAGGTATTGTGCTAAATACTGGGGCTACCATGACTTGCTTAAATATACACAGTCCTTATGCTCATAGAGCTTCCAATTTAAATAGGGAGACAAATACAGTCTTTCAAAAATGTAAAATTGCATCTGGTGGTAAATGCTTAGGTTTATTGTACCACGTGAGCATAAAATATAGCTTTGTATTTGACATGAATGGTAAAAGGTTTCTTTCAAGAAGTAATCAATTGAGAATTGAAGAATAAGCAAGAGTCAGCTAGCAGAAGATGGGAAGGAAGATGCTCAGGACAAAAGGAGAGGAATGTGTAAAGTCTTATGTCAGGAGGAAACATGGCAAAACTGATGGACATGGAGAAGGTCAGTGAGGCTGAGACAGAGAAAGAGGTATGAAAAAGGAAACAGGAAGAGAGCAAGGGGAGGAGAGAAAGATAAGAGATGGTTAAAAGAGGTACTTTTAACTCAGATAGGCACAAAGCTAGTTTCTATAACTTCTATAAGACTCAGTTCCTTACAGTATTGTACTCACAGATGTATCTAACTCATGGGTACTATTTCAGCTTTCCTATCACTGGAACAAAATGCCTTACACCCACAACATAAAGGAGAGGTTTATTTGGTTCACAACTTCAGAGGGTGCAGTCCATGGTTGGCTGGCTATAAGACAGACACAGCATGGTAGAAGCCCTGGTACATGGTAGTCCATGGTAGTCAAGAAGCAGAGAAAGAGAAAGACAGAAAGAAACCTGGGAAAAGAATATACCTTTCCAGATCACACCCCCACTACTACACTGTCTCCAGCCAAGCCCTACTCTTAACAACATATTTAGTTATGAACTCATCAACAGATTAACCCATGGTCCAATCACTTCCAAAGGCTCCACCTCTGAACACATGAGACTTTTGGGGAACATTTTAGATCTCAACCATAACAAATACCCTTGGGTTAAAAATATCATAACATGGGTGGGGATTTAACTCAGCGGCACAGCACTTGCCTGGCAAGCGCAAGGTCATGAGTTCAATTCCCTATACAGGAAAACAAAACAAAACAAAAAAAAAAATACTACAACAGATGAAGAAGCTTACCTCACTGCCTAGATCAGAATAAATATCCAATAAAATATTAGTAAATAAGTATGACCACCTAGACAAACAGTGAATATGCTAAAAATAGGTCTGAACATCCTTGGAGATATATTTTCCTGGATCAATTTTCCATTCAGGTCACAGTGCCCCAATTTAGCAGAATACTCTTAAGAAGAGAGAGGGAAAATAAAAAATTAAAAAAAAAACATAAAGAAGGCAAGATTGCCCTCTGGCAGAAACAATTTGAAATACTATGCTTCACTGTTTAAGCCCAGCACACTTATTGTCACCCAGTACACAGTAAAGTCTCTCAGTCATAATAATAATAATATTAATAACAGGAATCAACAGTATCCTATCCCTGATAGGTTCTCTAACTTCTTTTCAATGATATTCATTGGAAAGCAAGCTCCATCTCTATTCTAGGAAGGCTGTGATGTCTCTCCAAAGCACAGCTGACACAAAACTTGCAGGTTAGAATTAAGGATTACTGAAAAGAAGTGTCAAACAGTTTTCATATTTTCTGAATAAGACTCTAAACACAGGAAGTAAATAACACATTCAAGCGACTGCCACCCAAGGCTCAGCACCAACATTAAGGGAGTTGCCACCTTCCTACTTCAACCAGCAGCTGCTATTCACTGCCCCAATCCTCTCTGAACCCACTACCTCTAAAATATAATGACCACGGTAAAGCTCAGCCCCAGGAGACTCTGCACTGCCTCTGCAAGGCCCCTGAACCAACCACTTCTCAAAACCTTCATCCCCAAAACACAGAGAGATGTCCTTTTCCATGTTCTCCATCCAACCTCTTCTTAGCAAAGCTGAGCTAAAGCAGAATTACAATACAGGAAAAGTCTAACCCTGGATGTCTCTAGGGAAAGGTTTCATTTCAGGGATTTCTGTCCTCTCACGGGTACTCAACCACTTGGGCAGCATCACTAGGTTAGGAGTTAATGGCCTTCCTTAACACAGTTGGAAACTCTGTTTTTCAGCAATATTCTGCATGACTTGAGGGTTAAGAAATTGGCATCAGGAACTGAATTGTCATTCCATATACTCAACAATATTGATTGTTGCCGTTTAAGAGTCTACTCTGTTTCAGACATAATGTACTACTCACTCCTTAAAACAAAATCTTCACTGTTGATATTAACTGTAGTGACAGGTCCCAAGAACGAAGTGCCCGCGGATGAATAAGAAAAGGTAAATGATAAGAACAGAAGAGGCAAAAGTCTGGGATCAGAGGGCCCACAGCCTCTGGGACTGCAGCAGTCCCAATCACCCATCTCAGTTGCCTTTTATTAGAACCTAGAAGGTAACTCAGACCAACAGGAGTAATTCATTATCCCTTTCCATTTCTGCCTCTCAGCTGATGGTAACCACCATCCGGTGAGCCTTCCGCACCACGCCCCACGTGCTCTTAGCATGGCTGGGGATCATAAGCCAACAATCAGCAATCAGTTCATTACCAATCACAGTCCTTCCCCCACACTTCACCTTACAATTTAGGTATGACTATTCCTGTGGTAATAACGAGGAAATTGAATCCAAGAGAAGTCGAATAACTTTCTCACGAGCAAGAGTAACCAATCTTTGTATTTTATGAATTGAGTTTTGAGACCTGGCAGGTTTGGAAAACTGAATTAGGAAATTCTAAAATAACCAAATTAATATTTCTTTTGTGGAAACATCTTTCACATGGAATCCAAGGTGTTATAATTTTATAACACATCTGCAAATGCTTTGTCATGCCTACCACCAAATGTGGGATATATGCTCCTTACCCTCGACTCTTGGCAAATCTTAGTAACTCTCTCATTACTCAGTACAACACAACAGAAGTAACAGCTTTACTTTCAAAGTTAGGTCACCAAAAGTAATACAATTCGAGGGGAGAGTTTGAGGAGTAAGTAATAGGCATGGGGCCACTGGCATCTGAAACCCCGAGTGTCCATGTAAGAGGACTGATGAACCTGAGGCAGCCATGCTATAAGGAAGCCCAAATCCCATGGAAAGACCCCTAGACAGAAGGGTTAACCATCACCTGAAACGGCATCCATTCACACTGACTGTTAGTCACAAGAAAGAACAATCTTGCATGTGCAGACCAGTGGAGGATTCAAACAGCAATTTCTGACAATCACATGAAGACACCAGACAAGAACTGCTTTGCTGAGTTCTTTCCAAATGTGCAAAACCTATCAAACTGTGAAAAAACCTAAATGGTTTCATTAAACCACTGAACCTGAGACAATTTCTTCAACAGCAGTAATGAGTAGGATGCAGAACAATCTCAACAGTAGATCAATACAAAGCATTAAAATTGTTATTTCTAAAAACTAAAATTGGAATGCATGATAACACACACAGAAGGTATGATTGAAAAATATAGTGACTATTTAATTTTTTAATGATTACAATAAAAGACACATTGCCGTTACTCTGCTCAGAATATTCCCCCTTTGCTTTGAATAAACTTAGCTCACTCGTCTTGTGGCTTGCTGAGCCAGTTCTGGAAGTCATCTTTCATGAACATCTGTACTTGCAATGTTGTGACCACCTCAGTGTCCTAAATCAATTCAAGATATTTACCTTTCAAGGTTATTTTGACTTTGGGAAAGAGGCAGAAGTTGTACAGTGCCAGATCCAGTGAATAAAGTAGATAAAAATAACCCATAACATTTTTAGTACGAGCCTACCTTTCCATTTGATGACACTCAGCAGTAGCATTCACTGTATTTTTATCATGTTTTTATAGATATTTACAAAACGTATATCTCAATCACAAAAGAGGATTTTTTTTAATTCATATGAAGTCCAGAAGATATACAGTGGTACCTTGGTTTATCAACTTAATTTGTTTTACAACTCTGGGGAAGATGGGTGCACTTGTTTTTGTTGGGGGAAGATGGCCATGGTCATGTTTGTCATCTGATGTGAAAGGAAGCAAAATTTTGCTGAATACTTTTGTTTGTGAACCGAATTGCTTGCAAATATAAGCATTCATGAATGGAGGTGTTACTGTATTCTTTTCAATCAGTTGGCATCACTTCTACAACTAGTTCTTCAGGGCACCTATGTCCCTTCTATCTTATGGCTCTTCTTTTCCCCATGTGCCCTGTAAGGTCAAGTTCATCTGCCTCAGGTAAACAGAAAACACAAAAGATTTTTCAGGTTTGGCCTGGAAGTGACACATCTGTAACCTCACTAAAATAACCAAAATTATCATATTGTACATAAGAATAAGAAGATAGAAAATCTATCCTCATCGTTGTGTTAAAGAAGAGAAAACTGATGGGTAGACAGCTGGTTTGGCTCTGACATAAGAGCATTTCCTCATTTTCCACACTGGGTTTCCCAACAAGTATGACTTCCCACCTGCCTTAGCCAAGCACCTTCCGGTGAAGGCCATCCTTCCCTTGCCTCCCAGGATCACCTTCCCTTGTGTCTAAATTCATCAATCTGTAGATCAACACAAGCAAGATCAGAAGACATGGGAATTCCCATCCTCCAATTAAGATAATTGTCCGGTTTGTTTCCTGTATGAAACATGAACTTGGTTCATGAGAGATTGTTTCTGCTCTTGGTCACAACTGCCAGGAAGAACAAAACCCTCAGTCTCAATAACAAGCAAAGTAGTATATAAAACCTCAGACAGTAGCAAGAAAGAGTTAGCTTACCAGAAAATTTATGACCAAAGTTGAAAACACAAAGCCTTTCTATTTCTGAGTGAGTTCCTTCATAAACATAATCTTAATTGCTAAGGTCAAATATGCCAAGGTCAAACAAGATGAATTCCTACAGTTAGTCCTTTGGTTGAAAGCTATACTACTGGGAATTATCATAGTAAAACCCTGGTCAATACTTATCTTTAATTTCTATGAAAAGAGATTGCCCATCCTATGTGGGTAGCATGACCTCCTCCTCTCATAAGGTATCTCTCATAAATATTTTAAGACATATTCATGAGCTTTTGGACCAGTTGATCCATCCAAGTACTTCTAAGGAAACTCAACTATAATTCCCATCCTAATAGTTCTTATCTTCAAAGCAAAATGTTTCCTACAGAACGTATCCAGGAATGTCAGTGCTATGTGGCCAGCTGCAATGACAATTGTTATAAGATTTGTTATATTAATTATAACTACAGTGAAACAACTAAACAGAAAGCAGTTTCGGAAATAAATTAAACATCTTATTCATCTTTCCAAGTGCCCTATAATTTCACTTCCAGATCACCCAAGGACCAAAGAATTAGTTAAACATGTTTTTCATCTGGATGTCTATTATAGGTCCCAATAACTCTTTCTTCAGTGAATGAAGCATTTAAAATGTAATCATGATTAGGCAACATGTATGGATGAGAGTGTTTTGCAAAACACTGTCCCAGAGAAGTCTTGTCTCTCACCAAAACCTTCACATAGACTCTATTATCTATCTGAATATGCTAGGTAAACCTTGAAAATGTGAACATTCCATCCCACACCTACAAAGACTCGTAGATGTTACCCTAGAACTCTGTCAGGGACACCAGGCCTGCTTAAAGTAAATTCCTCTTCATTGTAGACAGTTTTATACCATGTTCTTCAGACACACAGACTAGTAGAGTGAGCAAGAAGTAAGAATAAGCTCTCTTTATATGTAGATAATCCTAATAAAAACTAATATATATTGTCTTTTCTGTGGATGACACCTCCCCAAAAAGAAAGAATCCCACAAAAGCAATGTCATCAGGCTGGGTTATAAAATCAATGAGAGTTATGGGATTAAATAAAAGATAATTATGACAGAAAAAAGAGGATCAAAGGATGGAAGTACTAGTTTCACTGTGGATCAAGGCTTTGAGGGTCAAAGGTTATAACAGGACACAGGAAGGAAAGTAGTCTATTAAAAGATTCAGCAACTGAGTCCTGAATGTTTGGCAATTGGCCAATTAAGTCACAATTTTACTAGTCCAGAAAAGTGTCTGCAATTATGTAGGATCACCTAACCCATAAAGAGGACATCAGGTAACTCTCTCATCTAATTTTCAGGGATGAATTCCAAGGACAAAGGAGGCACTCAGTAAGCTCTCAGTTCAGTGCTCCCACTGAAGGAGACAAATTTGCTTCATTTATCCTTTCTGCAATTCAGCTTTATGTTGAGTTATCAGGTTTATTTCATAATGCTAGGAGTTGCTTTTGACTTTGATCTTTTCAATAAATCTCCAAGACATGGATGCAACACCAATACTTAGAAGTGTAGTGGCACTTTGATGCCTAAGTTGAAGAAGGATGAGATGAGAAATTCACCAGAGTATAATCATGGAGAGCCACGACTGCTTGACAGATTGTCCATTTATCTGACCTTCTACCCACGCATTCAGTTGTTTATTTAAACTATAAGGATGCCATCAGTATGGGAATTCTCAACACAGCTGCAGAACAAGACAAAAGGGACACAAACATATTGACAAGTTATCACAGTCAAGTCCAAACTTATTCAGTAAGAGGATGGTTAATGGGCATTCAGGGAGAGGTGTGAGAGGACGTTAAACTCTAATTTGAAAGACTTCATTACAGGAATACAGTTAATAGACATGGACAGAGGAAGCAAGAGATTCTTTCCAAATAGAAGAAATAGTTCTTTTGATAAGCCATAGTTATACCAATTTCAGGGTGGAAACCTCTTTCAAAAATCTTATGAATTATTTATAGCTCTCTTTAAAGTTTTGATTCTTACCCTCTTTAGGGCAGTCAACCAACCATGTAAGTACAACACAGATTCACCATGACAGGAAACCAAAATTCTCTCTCATCTGCCAAATGTGAGTTGGGCAGATAAGCAGAAGCAGAAAGCCATCAATCAGAGATGTGCAAAGACTGAATTACACTTTGAGGGATGTTTGGCAAAGTTAGTTCTAACGCACCTTTTATTAATTCTTCCATGAAATAAAGCCTACCATTTTAACATCAATCAGTTTTATGCCCATCTACCATGAGTAATTATTTTGCCATGCCATTATATACACACTTACGAGTAACTTTATACGGAACTAGGTTAAGCATTATGGCCCTCTTCTGATTTTCAGTCTCCATGGTCAATTGTCAAGTATTTGATGATGAATTACCATTCTAACCATTTACTCTAAAGAAATACATTCAAAAGCTAGGTTTCCTTGAAATCATCTGAGTCAGTATTAGAGGCATGCACCAAGTCCATTTAAGAAAGTGGAAGATAAATTTACAGAGAAAAAGAGTCCTTGAAATTTTGTAGTGAATTTGAAATTTCAAGTTGACAGAACAGTTGCAACAATAGCATAGAAAGTTCCTATATATCCATCACCCCATTTCCCCATTGTTAAATCTTTTACTAGCCTGGTACATTTGTCAAAGGTGAGAAACTAGAGCTGGAGTTGTAGCTCAGTGGTAGCATGCTTGTAGGAAATCCTGGATCCAATTCCTAGTACCAAAAAAACGAATTTCCTTAAAAACTGACACTGCTACATTATTGCTAACTAAACTGTAGACTAGACTTTCTTGAGTTTCACCAGCTCTTCTACTACTGTCCTCATTCTATTCCAATGTCCAGTCCAGGGTACCCACTGCATGCAGTTCGTATGTATCCCTAGTCTCCTCTGGTCTGTGACAGTTCTTTGTCATTTTCTTTTCATGACCATTATAGTTTTAAATAATAGTAAAAAGATATCCTGTAGAATGTCTTCCAATCTAGGTTTGTACGATTTTGTTTCTCATTTTATACTGGGATTATGGGTCTTCAGAAATGATGGATCCTTCCCAACATGTGTCAAGGGTATACAAAAACCACATGTTTTCAGTGACACCATCACTTGGTTTATTACTTGGGTAAAGTGATGTTTGCCATGTTTCTTCAGTATGAAGTTCCTGTTTTTCCCCATCTGTACTGTTTTCTGGAAGCAAGTCACTAAATCTATCCTTAGTGAAAGGATGGAAATAAACTCCGCCTCTCATCAAAGTTATATCTATGTTCATTTTTTATATCCTTGAAAGCAATTTTTGAACCCAAAAAGTCTGAGGGAGAAATATGTTCAATGCATTCAGCTTTCACGAGAGTATCTGTGTTCTCTTTCATTCTATTTTTCACAATCATGTACCCATTACTTTGCTTGGAACAGGATGCTCTACAAAACTCAATCTGTCAGTACCTCCTGCAATGGAGTCAGGAAATGGACAATATCATGTTATATCAGTGACTGTTTTGCTAGCAGCAGTGGATTCTGGCTGCTGAGTGGTGAAGGCGAAGGAACTTGGAGACAGTTCCTTGGAAAAAGAGAATGCATTCAAACACAAATGTACGCACTAATTGGGTATGATGGGCTGTAATTTTCCAACTTCCTTTTGCAAAGCAAGTTGCTTTTTGAGTTGAAATGTTCTCTGGCTTTCTTTCCCTCAAGTTTGGCCTTGTATGAAAGTCCTCATTTTCGAAGAGCCAAATTTGCTTCATTTTATCCCATAACTAATTTAATGCTAATTGCACAATGACTACATTAGGCATCGTTGGGCTATAACACATTGTGGAATAAAAACTCATCTGTCAACCTGAAAAGTGTAAGCAAGCTTAAGAACGCATTCGAAGATTAATCTCTGAGAGGATGCCATTGAGTTTTATGCTGGTTGAAGCAGGACTGCAGAACACTTCATACTCCTGGCTCTCAGCATAGCAGACACTTTTGCAAACAAGGGCTCCCCTTAGAATTCATGAATTCCCCAAATGGATCAGAATCTCAGACTTTCATTCCCTAATCTGACTATTATTGTATGCATGATTCACCTCTATAACATGCAAATAAGGAATCTTCTAATCTTTTTATTAATATATCCATGCAACTCAGCATTTCCCAGAGCAGCTTGCACCACTGTTTGTAACTCTAATCTTAAACCAAGTTCTCATTAGCCCTGGCTATTTCTCTTTTTTTTTTTTTTAATTTTTTTTATTTTAAAGAAAATAGTACAAAAAAAAAAGTAGCAAAATACAGACAACACAAAGCAAGAACATTAAAAATGATACAGGGTTTCAAACCAAATGATAGAGATTAACAGTGGTTGTTACATTACATATTGTTATCTTCAACTAAGTTGCTCAGATTACCAGATGTAAGAACAGAATATTGATCAAGTCATTAAAGGGAATAAGAAAATAATAATTTAAAAGCACATTAGAGACAATACATAGTGTCACTAGGCAGGATGGTAGAAATTCACCAATAGTTATTACACTGCCAATTGTTGTCATCACATAAGTTGCTCAGATTACCAGACACAAACATGCAAAGTTGGTCAAAATATTAAAAGAAAAACTTTTAAACATTAACTGCTCCCCTCAACAAATCATCAGACACCAACAGTACAGTTATGCCACCAATCCATAATATACAAAATGCCTTAGTACTTTCTTTTTCTCTTTTCTCTCATCCCAGTTATTCCTTTGAGCACTTTCTTTCCCTTTCTTATTATCTATTGTACATTTTGGGTTTTATTTACTCTTTCATGTTCTTACCCCAGGGAGACAATATGATATTTACACATGTAGCCCTGCTATTTCTTCATAATTTATAAATTGATACACTTGCCTAACCACAACTTAAAGAAAATGATCAAATTTGTTTTTAAAATGATCCACATCCATGGACATTTTTTGCATACAAAAATATCTGGCAAAGTAGATGTTAATAGTTTTCACTCCTGAGAATTGGGATTACAAATTATTTTCCCTTATTCAGTTTTCTAATTTTTCCAAAATGAACACAGACTTCTATAATAAAAACTCATAAAATCAAACAAGAGCATAAGTAGAGGGTGAAGTGTATAGTGGAAAGCAAATGAGCTCGAAAGCTTCTAATGTCTGTGGTGTGGGAACACACATCTATACAAGTGATGTCTCTAGAACAATTAATATTCTTGCCATATATTTTACTCATTTTTTATTGATTCAGTAGCCATTTACTGAGAACCAAAAATGTAGCAAGAGTTCTGCTAATAACTAGGAAAACACAATTAGTGAGATGTAATTTGTGCCTAGGGCGTGTCTTGGTTACTTTTTTCTCGCTGCTGGGACAAAATACCTGACGCCCAAAATTAAGGAAGGAAAGGTTTATTTCGCTTACAGTTTGTGGAGGTTTCAGTCCGTACTGGGCAGAGTATAAGGCAGAGTGGCACATGGCAGAGGGCTACAGCTCATGGTGGCAGAACACAGCAAAGCAACAAAAACACACACAAGGGAGGAAATGGCCAGAAGCACCCTCTGCCTCTCCCTTACATATGCAAACTACCCACCCCAGGGCGGGTGGAGCTCTCACACCCATAATCAAACTCTAAAAGCCTGCCCCATGGCCGCATGAGGCTTTGGAGGGACACCCAGACACAAACCATAACAGGGACTAAAGGTAGCCATGCAAACAGGCAAATACATGCTCCTGTAGTAGAGGTGGTTCATGGGCACAGCACCCATTCACGCAGCTTTTGCTCTGTTCAGGGATGGCAGGTGTGAGAGGGTGCCTCTACCATCACAGCAAGTGTAGACTTGCATAGTTACATCTTCTAGCATTTCCAAAGTGCCCCCAGGAGGGACATCTTTTCCTCACATAGGTACCCTGTAAGTTAATAGCCACATACGTACCCTGTAAGTTAATGACCACCCTGAAGTTAGACTCCCTGAGGTTTATGGGGACATCAGGGAAGAGTCACTTACCACTGCTTTCGGGATAAGGAGGGAGTTACACAGAAGAGGTTGAGGAGAGAATGCTGGAACCTTGCCTTAAATCCAGGAGATGTTCATCCACCCAATAAACAAGATGAAAAAATATCGCAAGTTTCCAACAGCCTCAAGGAAATGCAGAGGAAGCAAGAGAGTCTGAGAAAGAAGGCCTTGATGTGGAGTTTAAATTTTATTTTGTAGGCAATGGGAAGGCCTCTATATTTAGGGCCTGATATCTTGTGCTTAGTACGCTCAACGAAAAATAACTGAATAGATAGATGGGTGAATGAAAAAAGTATACATGAATGAAAGAAAATCTAGTTGATTTGTCAATAATTAATGGATGTTTGGAACTGATGCTGGGAATAGCTTGTGGACAAAGTCTTCTCTAATTTGGCCACTATGGGTGCAACCATATCTAAGCAGTTTAACTGGGCCATGGACCCCATTAATGAGCACAGAGATGGATAGCTTATTTAAACTGTATCTCCACTTCTTAGGACCATTGAGACTAGTGTCTCTCTCTGAGTGCCTGATCGTATCATGTTAAACTCAGAAGCATATGTTGCACTACATGGGGAGGGTTGACAGAAGGAGCCAGAAGAAACTCATCTATAGCAAGCAGGACAGGTGAACTTTTCTGAGATAAACAGAAGAGCAATGATAAAAGTTCCATCAGTCCTACCTGAACTTAATTACTAATTCTGATTAATTTAGGAGAAACAGACCCACTTTAAAGTGGGTCTTTGCACCTCCATAATAAGTTCTTTTTATGTATAAAATAGGGTTGAGTTATATTAGTTTTATTAAATCCCAAGTATGGTCTAAATTGGGTTTTCTGGAATCCAGAGATGGACTTCTTTACTTCCAATCAAATGAACTTTTATCAAGCCAAAGGAGTGGTGCAAGCTAGAGATAGAGACAAGAGCAAGAGCCCTGGACCATGTAAGTTTAGATCTTGGTTCTGTCACTTACTGGCTATGCCACACCTTATACACTTTCTCAGACATTGTTGAAGTATTACACAACATTCATCTCATAATCTTACTGTGAGAACCAGATGTTGTGACTCTCAAGTCCCTGGTATCCTGCCTAGCAAATATAGGGGGTGCTACAACCTGGAGTTGCTATTATCATGCCAAAACTAAGAGACCTACCTTTTCTTCTAACACAGTTGATTAATACTGAGTACATGAGAAATTAAAAGGTTCACAGCTAGTAGAAGTTTGCATTCTCCCCACCACCACCCTCAAAGCTTTAGCTAGACCTCCATATCCCTGTTTAATTGCACTGTGAATAGAATCCAAGAGAATTCGTATTTCCTGCCCCATCACCATGTTTAATGTCCAAGCCTCCAGGGATGCATCTTCATTCATAATGAATATGACAAGAAGTTTAACACTGGGCTTTAAGTTGTGATGAATATATTTTTATATGTGTTTATTAGAAACCATCTATTCTCCAATGCTGAATTTAAACCGGCACTCCTACAGCAACCAAATAAAGGATATTTAAGATGCAATTTCTCATTGCCTTTGTTTTGAAGCATAATTAGAGTGTTGTCATTAGTGCTGATTTGCAGAGGGGCAACAGTGTATGTGGAGTCACAGAGTTCTTGCGAAGACAGCCTTTTGTGAGCATAAACATAGAGGAGTTATGCCTTGAATATTATTTTTGTTCCTTGTAATCCAACCTGCTGACTTGCACTCACTACAGTTTCCTCTTCGTTCTCCCCATCAGCCTTAGGAGGGCAAAATGAACCAGAACTTCTCAGCACCTCCAGTAAGAGCTGGTCCTACAATCTTCAGTGGCATCTTGAAAAATGCAACTGAGCCTGCCTGCCAAGTGCAAGGTCATGAGTTCGGTTCCTGGTACTGGAGAAAAACCAAAAAACCAAAAAAAAAAAAAAAATGCAACTGAGCCCATCCAGAAAAAGGTGAGAGTCAGATCCTGAGATCGAGAATTCTTCAGAATTTTTCAAAATAAAAGTTACACTGGCATTCCCCAGGAGAATGGTAACTGTGTCACTGTGACAAGAAATTTGAAGATGGCTGTTCAGTGTGACATCACAAACACAGGCTGAGACTTTTCAATCCAGAAAGAAGCCATCAAATTAAGAACAACAGAGCATTTCTAGAAAGCTATTCTTGTGCCAGAAGCTCACCCATGGACATTCACATCAGCTTTCCAAATTATAAATTCCCAGGCCCTTCCAGACCCACCATCAAAAGACCACAGGGTTGGATTTGAATGTTGTGTATGACTTTTCAGTGCCCTGTGATAGTCTCCTATCATCTCTGGTCTCATGAATCTTGTGTTGTCTATGAAAACCTTGGTGAAGGAAAAAATGTAGGACTATGTATCCCATGTGAAAGGAAAGAAGGAAACTTAGGATTAAAATAGAATAAAAGTTTTAATATCTCTGTGTGCCAAATGAAATTTAATCGTTACACATTATGCATTGTTTGATATGCATTAAAACATATTCTGACTTTTAGATTCCCCATCTGTAAAACAGAAATAATGTCTACTTTGGGGGTGTGTTGGAGAGACTCAAAGGAGATGATTATATAAAGCATCTAGCTCATTGCTCAACAAATTTTGTCATAGATAAAACTGGAAATTGTAGCTAGATAAATCTGATGCTGAATCAATCTTTGCTATGTTTCATTCTTTATATACTCAAACTCCCACTAGAACAAAAATACTCAAATGATGAAAAATAAAGGAAAACACAGTCAGTCACTATGACAAAGACTGCTGGTTACTCTCCTTCTTCCTCAGCAACAGATCGGCTTTTGTAGTGATTCCTAGAAGCTGTATTAGACCATAGAGTGATCTTTTAAAAGGCAACCATGTACCACAGCATCAGAACTGAAGGACAGCCAGAGTCCCAACTGTGGGTCCCTGGGATGACTTACCTCTAGACTTCTTTAGGTGTGAAACAATTCACTCTCCATTGCCATATGATTCTAATCAATATAATCACAAGGACTGTCTTCAGTAAAACTGTAATGATGACAATTGATAACTTATTGAGCAAATGGCCCAAGTAAAACCTATAAGAAATTATTCTTGACATCAGATGAAAAAGGATTACAGGTTACCAACTGTTAGGGGGCTGGGGATTTAGCTCAGTGGCACAGCGCTTGCCTAGGAAGTGAGAGGTCGTGAGTTCAATTCCCGGTACTGAAAAAAAAAAAAAGAGAGCCAACTGCTAGGATTCACCAGAGAATCAAAACCAATATCTGTATCTATATATCTACAGATATCTATAGAAAGAGATAGACATAACTATAAAGATCTATAGAGAGAGATACACAAAGGATTATGTGATTATGGGAATTGGCTCATGAGCTTATGAAGGCCAAGGAGTCCCATGATCTTCCATGTGTCCACTCACATTGCAGAAGGTGAATCTGCTTCACTCAGCCTACTGATTCAAATGCTATTCTCATCCAGAAACACTCTCACCAACATACTCAGAAATTCTGCTTAGGGCTGGGGATTTAGCTCAGCGGCAAAAGCACCTGCCTGGCAAGCGCAAGGTCGTGAGTTCGGTTCCTGGTACCGGAGAAAAACCAAAAAAAAAAAAAAAAAAAAAAAAAAAATTTTGCTTAACCAACTACTGGGTATCTCTTAACCTAATCAAGTTGACACATAAATTAACCATCACACCAACAAAATGACAAGAAAAAAAAAATGTTTAGTGGGATTCAGTGTTAGAGAGAACTAAGATTCAAATAAAATTCTAACACTAGCTTCATAAGCAAAGTATTTTTGAGCCTTGCTTTTTTGTTGTTTTTTTTTTTTGTCTTTTTTTTGTTTGTTTTAGTTGGGATAATGTAGAATAATACCCACAAAATGGAGGTGAAGTTTAAATTAAATGAGAGAACCTATGAAAATAACCCAGGACTTGGGGCTGGGGATTTAGCTCAGTGGCACAGTGCCTGCCTGGCAAGCACGAGGTCATGAATTCGATTCCTGGTACTGCAAAAAAAAAAAACAAAAAGAAAAAGAAAATAACCCAGAACAATGACACTCAATAAATTCTAGGTTCTTTATTCATTTTAGTGGTATATTTAATTCAATTCTATCATTGTTTCCAATTACTTGCTTTCCTTCCAGTAAGAAGATTTCAAGAATAAAAGGACAAGATCTGATTTAAATACCAACCTGGTTACTATATGTGGAGATGGAATTTTAAAGGTATATTCAAGAGATGACTATGGCTTGGACTAGACTTGTAATAGAAGAGATGGAATTATGTAGATTTGGAATGTATTTTGAGTATGGAGCCTCCAAGACTTATTGAATGATTAGCTAAGAGAAATAAAAAATAAATTCCTAGACACATGGCTTACATAAGTTGCAGATGTTGATGCAATTAACTGAGAAGAAAGAAAAGAAATAAGTAAAAAATCAAGAACTTAGTTTCCAGTATAATAATTAGGATGCCTATCATGTATTCAAATGAAGATGTCAAACTGGCAGAGGCATATTGACACAGCTAGAACCTTTCGAGAGAGAAATGGGATGTGACTAATAATTACAATAAGACAGCAGATATAAATCAGAATGGTCTCAGGAAGCTGGAATGTTGGTCATCCTGAATAAATGAGTTTAAAGTTTTGTGGAGGAACAATAGGGTTAGAGATATAGGTTGGGCCTCATTGCCCCAAGGATGTAAATATCCTATAGCAGAGGAAGCTGCCTTAGGAAGCATGTGCAGAGAAGAGAAGAGACAAGAACCCAAGCTACAGCCTCAAGCTTTTCAGGATTGAAAGGTAGAAATTGAGGAGCTGGTGAAAAACGGAAAAAGCAGCGGTCATCACCCCAGGGGACTGAATGTTGGGAGGAGACTAAGTGGTATCTAACCAGAAGTGTAAATAATTCTCAGTTTACCATTACTTCAGGCTTTTTACCAAATCACAATAGTGCCACTCAAAGGTCCTTTGCCTCAAAGAACAGTGATCACTGTGATGTTTCTGATCTATCCTTCCAAGCCACAGAGAAATGATTTATGTTTTTTAAAATAGGAAAGAATAAAAGAAATAGCCAATAAAGTGAGATGCATATATGTGCTATGTTTATACTCTAGCACAACCTAGTGGCACTATGTCTAATGGCAGGTCCACACTAGAAGAGGTAGAGGCCACTGTGAAAATTACATCTTTATAGTCTCAGTTTGCCACTGTTGACTTTATGGTACCCCCCTGGATCAAGGGTTTAGCAGCGAGATGGACTGCACACAACCAGCTAGAGAACGGCTTAAACATCCTTCAAGAAAGCTACTTTTAGGAAAACCAAAGAACCCTTACTGTGTCCTTTTGAGATGGCAGTAGCTATTTTTTAGCAATCAAGATTGCTAAAAGACCTCAGGTCTTTCTTATTTGATGTGCCAAGCAAATGTTTATCTGTGACCCAATGGTGAACAGCTAGCTTCAGAACAGCTAGGATTTTCCTACTCTTATCACATTAAAATGCATCATGGGGATCAATAAAAACATTCCAACAAAAGACCCAAATTAATTGAAAGCTCAAGTCACTCCAGTTGTAGCTCCCCTTAGAACTAGATTCCGAGTGAAGCCATAACTGGCATGACAAAATGGAATTTGTCTATCTTTTAGAGACAAATAGTTTCTCTGAACTTCCATGCCTTGAGCACAAATGCCATTCTGTCCTCTCCTCAGCCCAGATGAAAGAGACAGAATATGCAGATGATGGCCCCGGGAGACTGGAGCCTGGTTTTCTTTCCACAAGCCAGGCTGGGCTGAAAGGAATAAAGCAAGCCTGGAGAGGTGCATTGTCTCATCAAATTCTCCATTCCTGTGCTCCTTGCTATAAAAGACCCTTGCATACCTGGAAATGGTAAAATGACAATCTGAAGCAAAATGAGACTCTCCATCTCCTTGGAGCTGGCTTTAAATAAAGCCTTTTTTCCTTTTTGCCAAAATAAATGGTTCGGTTAATAGTCAGCAAACAAATCCCAAATGTATAGGCTTGAGTTGCTGCTAACAAATTCACTGTGAAACAGACATGCTTAAGGACCTCAGCAGTGACATGCATAAGTGACAGAACAGGCGGTGGCATGTATTTAAACAGTTCTGATGGGACTGAGTATGCTGAGTTGTCATTTGTACCAAGCTCGGCTAACACACAGTTACCTCGCTGGCCACATTGTGTTATAAGGAATGGCTAATCCACTAATATATACAGTTTCAGCAAGATTCAGGTGCATTATTGGGGACCCCTACAATGAGCTTCCAATTGACTCTTAATGCCAGGGTCCTGGGTTCATGCCCCACATTAGGCATCCGTTATGGAAGACTCCTGCAGTGAGCCCCCAATCTCCTTCCAGGTGTTACAGCACACAGCAAGGGAGAGAGAGAGAGAGAGAGAGAGAGAGAGAGAGAGAGAGAGAGAGAGGGAGGGAGAGGGAGAGAGAGAAAATGACAGTACAGCAGGGATCTGGGATGACTAGTTGTTCAGGAGGAACAAAAGGCCACAAGGCAGCCAGAACCTTGGCAGGGATTTGAGGAGGAGATTATCAGATGACTCAAGCGGGTGAAGGTGATCTTATACTAAAAAGGATCAGGCCCTGGAGTGACTTAATCTTAGTGGTTGGGAAAGGATGGTCTATCCCTAAAGTGACAATGGGAAATCTCAAAAGGGTGATGTGACAATCCTAAACCTCCCTTCATCCCTTAGGGAAGTATGCAAAATTAGCCATTGTGAATTTGTGGTCCCCAACAGAACATGAAGCTCACTGTGGCAGAGGTGAAAAGACAGGGCCTTGCCCGAATCCTCCACTCTGCTCTTTGTTTTACAGATCAAGCTTTGGAATGGAAGTCCCATACAGAAGTAAGATACCCAGGTCATCTGGAAGCAAATCAATAATAGGGTCATAAGGAGTTAAGTTTCTATTACTTTTCACAAATGCAGAACTCCAGGAGTTCCACTGAATTCTCAACAGGAAGTGTCTCCTGCTGAAAAGACACATGAGCAGTGTGGCGTGAAAAAGCGAAGCTACAACCCACAGATATGATTGAAAATAGCACCTTCGAGCTCTTTCTCCTGAACCCCTTCTAAGGCAGAGTACAAAGCCACTACCCCAATGAGCTCAAGGCTAAAGACATAGATCCATCATCAGACAACCAGTGGAAGATTTAAAACAGCATCATTGGAATATTTCAAATGAGAAAGTGGCAAGCATGTTACATACAAAGAGTTCCTTAATTGAATTGTTTAGCAAGACTAGAAACAGTTGTTAGATTGCTATTCCAACCAAGTTTGTAAATAATTTCAATTTGTTAAGGCTCAGTTATCAGCAAATATAGTTCTTGAAATGTCAGCAGTAACCCACACATTTTTCTTTTAAATGTAGTTAATGACTTAGGTGTAGCGTATGCTTAATTGTTTCTGGGCTCTGCAATAATTCTCAGCATTTGCAAAGAACCAGTGTAACATAATACCCTATAAATAAATACTACGTTTTTTCTTTGAGGCATGGAGAATGACAGGGACTGAAAAGTTGTCATTATTCTTAGATAATCCAACAAGCCTGAACAGGGATAAAAGACTCAAAATTATAACATAATGGCATGTCTGAGAAGTGGCATTACTTCTGTATTCACATCAGTTGGCACTTAGAATGGACCAAATACCATGTTAAGTGCAGCAGGATGTTAAAAAGGTGAGGAATAAACTCTCTTTGCCTCTTAGGAACTTAAAACTTGAAATAGGGCGTAGAAATGCAGGTTCTCAAATATCTGAACTGTAAGGCAGCCTTTGCTAAACTTTCTAAAGTGCTATAAAGTACTAGAAGCCCATTAACAGAAGCTCAGAAGCCTCAGAGGCAACTCTGAAGCAAAAACTAGGATTTGAGGCAAAGCCTAAAATCTACCCCTGGCCCCACTGCTAACATACCTCTTGCTAACAGAGCATTGCTTTCTCCTTTTAGACTCCTTCTGCATTCTTCCAGTAGGAGACATGTTTCTGAAGTATAAAAACAAACACAAAAACAATGGAAAATCTGATCCTAGCATGTTCTAGGAGAATTTCTAAGATTCTCTTGCCCCAAAGAAATAAATAGGCAATTTACAAAACAGAAATGTAAATGGATAATAGGCTTATAAAAAAAAGTTCAATCACATTAGTAATCAAAGAAATGCAAATTGTAATGAATTACCATCTTTCCCCTCTTAAAGGGGCAAAGATTTCTAAGCATGATAAAATTCAACCCTGGTGAAAATATGAGGAAAGGGGCATTCTCCTACACTCTTGAAGAGAGCGTAAATTGCTGCAACTTTTCTGGATGGGCAATTTAGAAATACTTCATCAAAAGCCTTTAAAATGTACACACCCTTTGACCCAACAATTCTGCTGCAATTATTCCCTAGAGATGGAGACAAACAGCTATTTGCAAGGATCTTTATCACTTCATCACTGTTGCTAATTGTGAGAAATTGAAAACACTCTAAATGTCTAAGATTAAACAAATTGCTGTAACACAAAGGAATAATATTCAATCACTGATGGTGATGATGTTGTAGAACATTTTTATTAATGCAAATAGCTATTCCTATTATACTATTCAATGTCCAAAATGCATTTATCACATGCCGAGGGTTTTTTTAGTCTGTTTAAGCACGCACCTATATAGATAAATGCATAGAGCACCGTCTGAATGGTACAAGTACCCATACATTGCTGTCAGCCTTCCCATCGGTGGGTAATCTGTACGTGCCAGCAGATATGTAGAGCATAGCTTTTGCCCTTTTGACAGAGCCTTGCCTAACTCGCTCTCCCAGAGACTTCTGGGTATTCAAAATGTAATTCAAATGTTTATTTCTTCCTTGAATACTTCTATCTCATCCATATCAAAAAATAGCTGGCCAAATCCAGCCACCATGAGGCTTTGGATTTAATAATGCTTGTTCCCCACCCATATGTCAGCCTCTGGGATTGGAAATGAAAAAGGTCTCCACATCTCTATCTTGACTGCCAAGTGCAAAATGCCTATAGATCTTCAGAAGACATTTCCTCTCTAGCAGCTGTCCCCAGAATATACACTTATTCATGGTTGCACATGCAATATGTGCATGTGTGCACATACAAACATACACACATGCACATGTGCACACACACACATACATCCCAGAACTTTGGTTTTTCCCAGGATTTCCCCAGCATAGGAGTTGAGGTGCACATTGTACATTGCCCAAGAACAACCATCTGCCTTTCTCCCACTTCCAATTTATACACTGAAGGAAAAGAATTACATAAAGGTCAAGAGATGCAAAGGGAATCCTACTAAATACACAGCCTGCTTTGACTCCTGGAGGTCCTCAAAAATGGGAACCAGGAGCCACTGAGGACCAGCTAGGGAATTTGTCTGAGTCCTGCTGCCCCTAGAGCAATTCTCAACCTGCCCTGATGGCTCTCAGAAGAGGAATGTCTGGGTAAGTCATTCAGACAGCTCAGTTCACTACTCATGTCTCACTCCTGGGAAAATAGAAGATAGGCCTGTCACAGTTTGTAATTATAGCAATACTCGGTGGTGTAGAGTTTTCATAGCTTGCCTCTGCTGGGAAAACACGGGGTTTGTTTGCTTAGCAATCCTCTCCTGGATGAGGGACAGTCTTTGATGCAGTAAAGACTAGTTCTCCTGCCTCTCCCCATCAGCACTGACCAGTTCTTGGAATCACACCCTGCTTTAGGAATCACACCCTGCTTTAGGTAGCTTCAGGCCCTAAGGAGAACCTTACACATGCCCAAGTTCAAATTTCTCACCTTGAAGATAAGAAATACAGTTCCGTTAAAAAAAAAAATAGATAACTCTAGGTCAAACTGCTAGTTCCTAACAAGCTAGTAACCCAAACCTACTAATTCTCCTCTCAGTGTTATCTGTTACCATCAGAAATAGAGTTTTTGTGAATCTCAAGCAGCTTAAGTAGGGCTTAGAGCACCTCGCTTCTATGGGTTTTCTTACCAAAAAAGTGTTTACATAACATGTGGTTTTGTAACACTTTCACAAGAAAAGTATTTTAACCACAACTCAGACTCCTACTTGGCTGACAGTAAAGTTGAGTTGAAGATCTATTTAACCTGGATGGAGCAAGATTTATTTCTGTGATTTGGAAGTTTAGAGCATAAGGGCACTGTTGCCTGTCAGCTGCAACAATGGCTCCCAGAAGTGTTTACACCCATGGATGCCCCCCCAGTTCTGACAGGAAGGTCCAATTATGAAGACACATTTACATGAGCAAAAGAGGAGAAATGGAATACACAGTGGAAGGAGCCAGAGGCTGCTCTCAGAAATGTTCTTTCAAAATTCTTTTAAAAGAAACTTGACAGAAGTTCTCTCAAATTTGACCATCATCCTAAATGTTTACCTGACATTACTTAAAAACAAGTTATAAAGTTGGAAGGAACTTTTCTTTAATTATCCGTAGTAAAAAAAAAAATAACTTTTGATCAACCATGTTGAAGAGGAGGTGGAATTATCCTTACAGTGTATAGAAAATGACATTATAAAATGCCACATGAATAGGATAATCAAAGAATATTCAACTAAAGTAGATATGTTAAAAAAATTGCATTATATAGCAATGCCAGGAAGTCAATCTAAAAATACATTCTTTTTCTGATTTTGTGAAGACTGTGGTATTTGCTAGCTTTTAAGAAACCACTACTTTTTAAAGGTTTCTCATTCTAGATAAATATTCCTATTCATACTTAATTTGTTTTTGTCCTATGTTCTCTTCTAAAGACAGATTCAGAGTTGTATAAGCTTCAGGCCCTAGAAAATCTAAGTTCACCTCAGGTTATCATTTTTATAATATTATGTATAAAAAACAACATTAAAAAAATAAAAATTAAAAAGCAACATTAAATGTATACCTACTAAGTGCACCGGGAAGCTGTAGTTAGATAAACTACCCCTTTTCATTTTATTTTATCCCCTCATGCAATACAGCCAGAAGATCTTTAATCAAAAAAGGACCCCCAAGTGTGATATTCTCACTTCAATATGCTCCTGCTTCTTATTAGCAAAAGATCTCTGAGTTTCCAATCGTCTCCCTTAATCTCCACGTATTTTCATTTTACCAAAAGAGAAACTGATGCACATAGATGTAGCCACATAAAGCAAATTAATAATGAGTCTCAGGGCCCCTGGTTGCCTAGGTAAAGGTACATAGATGTCCTGCTCTGGTAGGATCACTCTTCTCTCTTACATACTAGAGCACCAATCATTCCTCAAACAAGAGGCTAGCTCAAACAAGAAGCTCTGAGCAATAAAATCATCTCTAAGTAAATAGATGATAGATTAGATAGATAGATAGATAGATAGATAGATAGGCAGAGAGATATTTCTGAAGAGAAACTTGCCCATTACCTTAAACAAAAGACAAAATCATTCACTATTCTTGAAAGAATAAATGTACATCACTATAAACAATAATATTATGCCCAATGTGTATATTTAAAGCCTCTGCTCAGGAAGAGTTGCCACTCCCTGCTTTTGTTAAAGGAGTTATCCTTAGTGTCTTCCCTGGACTTTAATCTGCTGATCCCAGTGAGATAATTGGCTTGAAAATTAGATCCAAAGGCCTGTTTAATTGCATACAAAAGACAAGGAGCCAACACTGGCTGTAGTAGCTTGGGACTCTCCTTAATACTGCTATGGATTTTACAGCATGGCAGCAGTTTGGGCTCTGCCCGTGCATCTCAGTTCTTCTTCAAGACAGCTGATCTTCCTAAGGAAATGAGTCATATTGAGTGATGTGCTACTGTATTGGACCCACAAGGCTTTGAACCCAGAAATTCTCCATCCCAACCCATACGGAACTGAACCAAATGTTTGCCATCCTCTTTCTTCCCAATTCTCCATTCACTGCCACTACCAATGAAGAAAGAAGACAGAATGTATAAAATGTGACAAGTAAGGCAATGGTT
The DNA here is from genome assembly GCF_000276665.1 of Chinchilla lanigera. Classification (NCBI taxonomy): domain Eukaryota; kingdom Metazoa; phylum Chordata; class Mammalia; order Rodentia; family Chinchillidae; genus Chinchilla; species Chinchilla lanigera. Next base: position 18,664,023 of record NW_004955416.1, read on the forward strand.
CATCATTCTGCCACCACTAAATTATTTCAGAGTACAGCTTGCAATCTGAAGAGCTTTCTAAATGCTTCTAAGAAAGCTGTGCTGAGAAACTTAGCATTTCAATAGGATGGGGAGATTCAACTTTGCTTCAGCCCCAGTGAGGGAAAGGGGGAGGCAAACAGGCATCAAGCTTCCAGTATGTGCCAAGGCTGTGCCAAGGATACTCACAACGGCACAACAGGCAAATACTATTTCCCCATTTTGCAGATGATCACACAGATATTAAAAGGAGTTAAGCAACTTGTCCAAGAGTACATAGTTTGCATGTGGTAGAATTAGGATTGGAATTAGCTCTTTTGGGGGCTAAAGCCAAAGCTTAGCCACTACAGATCAAAATTAAGCTCTACTGTTTTTAGTCATGTTGCAGAAAAAATAAGAACAAGATAGGAATCATAGAGTAGCATAGTTGTTTGTAAGATTCTCCTCTTTCACCTTGCCCTCTGATTCTCCCATGCTCTTGTAAAAGACAGGGTGTCGTGTCCACCTTCAGTTTGACATTCCTGGATCTCAGTGTGCATACATCAGCTTGCAGGCTGATTTGGGGCCCTGAATGCTTCCCACAGAGTGTTTTGTTTTTAATCAACTCTAATTGGTCTCCTTCTTCCCTTTGTGAATTATAATACTCTTTGCCTCCAGGCATGTGTCATTCACATAGTTCCACAATTCCTCTAGCTTCAGGAATACATCAAAGCAAATCACATTGGTCACTGCCAATTGGTTCTCAGGACTCAACAGCACACTACTAGCAGGGAGTAAGAAAGAGACGGCTCTGGAGAGAAAATGTCTGTCCTGAGATTCACTAGTGTGACCTTCCTACGACCAGCTCCAGGAATTAGCAAGAACAACATCTCTATCTTTCTCAGAGAAAATATTACACTATTTGGACAAAATTATACCATGGTATCATGCATGATGCCATTTTAAAAATTTCAGCCTAGTCAAGCAAAATGGAAAAAGAATGGACTGAGTGGAGCAGATGTCTTAGTCCATTTTGTGTTGCCATAACAAAATACCTAAGACTGAGAACTTTGCAAGGAAAATAGGTGTATCTAATTCGCAGTTTTGGAAGTCCAGGAGCATAGCATCAGGACCACCTTCTGGTGAGGGCCTCACATTGGACGCCATGATGTAATGGGAGTATGTGTAAGAGAGACCACATGGTGAGAGAATGCAAAGACAGCCAAAAGCACCAAGGTCACCATGCAACAACACTGTCTTAGAATGCATTCACTTCTGTGAGACCTAGCCCAGTCCCTGAGATACAAGAGTGACCAGGCCCCAATCACCTCCCATGAGGCCCCACCTTTTAAAGGTCTCACCATCTTCCAATAGTGTTATACTGCAGACCACACTTCCAGCCTGTGAACCATTAGGGACAAATAAGACTCAAACTGTAGCAGCAGAGCTCTCAACCTTGGACCTACTGACATTTTAGACTGGGTAATTCCTTACTGAGGTAAAAGGGTCTTGATACTGTAGGACAGTTAGCAGCATTAGTGTTTTAAGCAGTGGAATGGTTAGCCAATAGCATACCCTAAGATTGTCTCTGGATATTGCCAAATGTTCTTTGGGAGACAGACTTGCTTCTGGTTGGCTACCACTGGTGTGAAAGAAAATGTATTATTCCAGAATCAGATGCAGGTTTCCTACATATCATCAGGACTCCGAGTAGGTTCAGAGGTCTGTGTTATACTAGATCCTTTCCTCATGCTGCATAAAAACTGCTTTGACCAAGGGTACATACAAATGTGCTTCTGCTACGAATAATGGGAGGATTTAGCTTTCTTTACCACAGTTTTATGAATCAAATCTTACAAGCCCAAGCACATGTAATATAAACACCACATTCACTGGCTGTTGATCCACCCTATTTTCTCAGTATATCCAAGTTCCTGACAAATAGAACACTGGATTATAATACACCAGAGAAGCTGCTCACACATCAGATGGAACACACATTTATTTGAACATCATTGTTCATATAAATTCTGTCCCTGTGCTGTTTACAGAATTAAATAACAGCATGGCAAGCAAGATGTTTAGATGCAAAGAGGAAAGTGATTCTCCGATGAGGTATGATGAGATGGAGACCTGAAAACAGCAGCCACTCTATAAATGCTGGCACAACACGAGATAGTCCATGTGACTTTTAAGGAATACCAAATAAAACTATACCTATATCTCTAAGTTGCTTTCATAGTCCTTGTTGAGTTGACCCCAAAAACTGTACACTAAGAAAAGATGCAAAGACCCCCAGAAAAGAACTGAAGCTGGATAAGTATGGAAGAAAATAAGAAACACTAGTTTATTCAATTCCACCTGAGCTTTAAAACTGAGGACTCACTCATCACACTGAGGCTATCTGCAAAGACTGTTGACCCTGGCCCTGTGAAAAGCCACCTAGGATTGGGAACATGGTAAACACTTGACAAAAATCTATTCCTTCTCCTGTCCTCCCTTTCCTCCTCCTCTTTTTGCACATCCTCTTTCCCCTCACCTTTTTCTTTCTCTACTACTAGGTCGACATTATCATTTTGTATATATTAACATAAGTCATTTTTAAGATAGAGGGTTTTGTCCTCAGGTCCCAATTCCTCATGGATATTCAAGATACAGATCTTGCTGAATTGGGAGTAATAGCCCCATGAAGGTGAGTACACACATTTATCTACATAAATACAGCAATTTGTATATGTCATCCTAATTTACTAAGGGGGTAAATTGGTACTAACATAGAGTTCCAATCGTTCTCTGCTTACTTAGATTAAGTGAGTTTAGCAAATGCCATGCTGAGTCCTAACACTGGATGGATTAAAGATACGAAGACTGTGTTGAAGTATCTGTTATTATTGCTGAATTATAAATCAGGTATAATAACCTTAGCAAACCTTGGAATAGAGCTGAAATTCTAGAAAAGACTCAAAACTCCACTCATTATAGATTTAACAATGAGTTAATATCTAAACATGTAACAAACAACTCAATAGCAAAACAAAATTAAAAATAAACAAGGCCTCCATAGACATTTTTCAAAAGAAGATATGCAAATGGCTAACAGACATATGAAAAATTCTTAATATCACTAACCGTCAGAAAAATGTAAACCAAAACAAAATTAGATGTCACCTCGCCTCTATTGTGACAGTTAGTCTTGGTTGTCAACTTTATTGGCTTGAGAGATTAAGTAAAGCACAATTCTGAGTATATCTGGGTATATCAGGTGGGGGGCATGATCCTGGGAACTATGTCTGCTGCAAGCAATCTTCCTGTCTGGTGCATTACGTCTTGAACACCATGAGGTGAATAGCTCTGTTCTGTTATCTCCTTCTGCCATGATGTCTCTGCCTTGCCAACCATGATACTGAAATCTCTGCCAACCAACCATGTACTGAAATCTCTGAAACCGTAAGCCAAAATAAGCCTCTCCACCTTTAAATTGCAGATGGCAGATACATCGTCCCAACCACAGAAATGCTCATCAATACAACTATCAAAAATAGAAAAGATAACTGATTTGTGAGAGAGTGAGGTGGAAAAGGAAATGCATACATACACACTGTTGATGGAAGAGTGAATTAGTACAACCACTATCAAAAACAACATGGAAATTCCTCAAAAAGTTCAAAGTAGAATTATTATATAATCTAGTAACCCCTCTACTGGGTATGTATTCAAAGAAATTAAATCAGGTATCAAAGAGACGTAAGCATCCCCATGTCCACTACAACATTATTCACAATAGCCAAGGTATAGAATCAAACTAAGGGTTCGCTGAAGAATGAACAAATGGATTTCAAAAATGTGATATATATGGATCCTATCTGGCCATAAAAAGTGAAATCCTGTCATTTGTGAAAGCATGGATGGAACTAAAGATGTTACGTCAAGTGAAATGATACAGGCACAGAAAAGCAAATATATGCTTCCACTTACATGAGGAACACGTGGGATCTAAATAAACGTTGACCTCAAAGAAATGGAGAATGCACTGGTGCTTACCAGAGGCTGGGGTAGATGGGTCTGAGTGGAGAGATAGATCAGAGAATGCATAATTACAGTAAGAGAGGAGGAATAAAATTCAAGAAATCTAGTGTACAACAGGAGACTATAAAGAACGATAACATCGTATTTATGAAAAGTGTAAAAAGAATGGGTATTCTGTGTTCTTGTCATAAAAATAACTAAATGAGATGACACATTCTTTAATTAGTTATAGTAACTATTCCACAGTGTTTGGATACTTGAAAACATCATGCTCTATAATGTTATCTGTTCACTCCTTTAAATAATAAAATAAAAAGGAAAGGGAGAAAGCTCTGCTCCTGATTGTGACCCTCATATACAAAGGTACTAGAATCGTCAGCAGGTTCTAATGAATCAGAACAAAGTCTAATGTCTTCTAGGAAGATCACAGAAAGAAAGGAGCACTTTCTATGCCCCTCCTATTAATGTTTATGTCTCAGGATCCATGGACTAATCTCTTTTTAGCGAGGAAGCGATATCTGACAAGACACTGGTGAGCTTGCGCTGATAAAACCATACAGCAGTGGTGCTAAACCTACTGCATACATGCAGCAGTGGGTGCACAGCCCTCTCTGTTGGCACTTGAGCCAAGCACTTGGGTTGTTTTCTCTTAACCAAAACCTCAGTGTTCAGGTTTAATTGCAGAGTTGGCTCTTTGCAATAAATAAGCGGGTTGGAGTTGCAGTTTAAGCCCTCGGCTCTCTAAGGTTCACCATCACTGTCATAGAGCATGCCCTTTGGACCAGCTGGGACCCTGCCCTCTGGTCTGTGTCCTTTAGACCAGACTGAGTGTCTCTCTGCTGTGAAAGGCTTTTTCCTCCAGGGATACTGAGAGTTTTTAAATGTTGCGTTTTCTTTGTTAGTTATCATGACTCATTTCAGATATAAAACTGCATTTAATAAATTTAAGTCCATGGGGGTTTAGGATATAGCTCAGTGGTACAGTGCCTGCCTGACAAGCGCAAGATCCTGAGTTCAATTCCCAGTGCCAAAAAAATAAATAAATAAATTTAAGTTATCAAGCTTCTGACTAGTAGTCAGACTAACAGACACATGACCAAATATGTGTGTGTGTATATATCAATGTATATATCAATTTATATATATATAATATAAATATATATATATATTATATATATATATCATATCTTCTCCCCAACACTTCTTTTATGTAAGGAGAGAATCATGGAATAATATAATTTTACCCTAAAGACTACATAATCCAATATTTTCTTGAAAGATCAGAAACCTTCTTCAGAGAGTGTGTGACTTGGATTTAGATGCCACAGGAGATATAGCACTAAATATCACTGGGTCACATAGAGAAAAATATTTATTCTCAGCAAAATGTTTATTCTTCTTTTGGGAAATGGTGTTCAAGTCTTTGTTATTAGTACATTCTCTATACAGTGCTTCTATAATATTTGCTAATCTTTTTCAGAAAATAGCAGAGTCAAGGCTCAGAGACTCCATAAGCCACAGTACCTAGTTAGACATTAATAACATTATACCGTTTACATTACATTTATTTTTGTGGCTACTTCCTATTTGTGCTAAATTCTGTTGCTGTACTTATAATCTTATAAAGTTTCACCTTAAATAGAGTTAAAATAAATAAATTTACTGGAAAAATAATATCAAATAAACAATAGTATAGTTGATCCGAAGAGACAAAAAACATCATGAAGTGCCATGCAAATGACTAATATTTAGGAAAAACTGATCTCGTTCCTATCCCTTATGTATTGGTTAGCTTTCTCACTGCTGGAGTAGAATATCCAATACTGAGAACTTAAAGGAGGAGAGGTTTAATTTGGTTCCTGGTTTTGGAGGATTCAGTCCATTGGCAGCTGGCTCCAAGGCAGAAACGGCACAGTGGAAGGGCGTAGTAGAAGTTATTCAAGCCATGGCAGCCAGGAAGCAGAGAGTAAAGGAAGGAGTGGAGGAACAGATACATCATCCAAAGACACACCTCAGTGACCCACCTCTTCCTCTCAGTACCCATCTCCTAACAGCACATTTAGCTGTGAGCTCATCAGTGTTTCAGTCTACTGATGAGTTTAGTGCCCTAATGATCCAATCACCTTCCCATACCCCCATCTCGGAACAAATGAGACTTTTGGAGGAAATTCTAGATCTAAGCCACAACACCTATTTCACTAACAAGGAGACCACCACAAAGACAGGCTTGACCAACATCACAGCTTCACTTAACAGTGAAACCAGGATTTGAAGCAAGTTCTCAGCGTGCCAAGACTTATCACTAAACCTGTACAGTGGATGCTGCCATGTGCTTCCATGGCCTCCCCTTCAGAGATGAGGCATTGCACCTCCAGCCAGAAAGAATATTAGTGATTGACAGCGCTCAGCAGTGTCCCCTCTAAAGAACTGCTAGCATGCAAAGAAAGTCTCCAATGTCATGTGATACTGTGGTATAATAATAAATATATATCTAGTGTTCATCCTAAGTTTCTAGCAGAGAGCTCCTCAACCCTTTTAATTTCCTGGGTCATAGGGTAGTAGGAACATCTTTGGTTATATTTGGTCTTTTCTCTGGTTCCTGACACAAGAGCTCCTAAGACTGTTGGAAATTAATGGGGTGAGTGGTGGCCCCCAGATAGCTTCAGGATGGAGGCTGTTTATCAGAAAGATTAAAGCATGATTAGAGGATTGACATTTTTCAGTCTGATCTTCCAACTATTAGGGAGAAGTAAGGGGCTGGGGATTGAGCTAATCACCAATGACCAGTGATTTAATAAGCTTTGTCTACATGATGGGCCAACATTAAACACCCTAAATGATGGGGTTCTGAGAGCTTCCAGTTGGTGAACACAGCCGCATAAGTCCCCCAGACAGATGTGCCTGCACTCAGGACCCTTCCAGACCTCAGCTTATGTACTTCCTATCTGGCTCTTTGTTGAGAGCCTCTATAATAAATTGGCAAATGCAAATAAAGTGCTCTCCTGAGTTCTGTGAGCCACTCCAGCAAAATTATCAAACCTAAATGGAGAGGTTGTGCGAGCCCCTGGATGTATAGGCAATCTGTCCAAAATTCCTACAGTGTGGAACTTATAAAGAGCATCTGAAATGGGGGCAGGCTTGTGGAATTTACCCTTTAACTTGTGGGCTCTGATGTTAGCTCCAGGTAGTCAGCATCAGAGTTGAATTAAACTGTAGAATACCCATTTTCTCTCTGGAGAGCTGGAGAGTTGCTAGTGTGGAATAATCCTCACCCATTTGGTGTCAGAAGTTTTGCAGTGGTAGAATAGATGTCCTGTACCTGGATGCAACCTCATCCCATAACAGATGTCAGTGACTCAGGGAGAAAGTATACCACTTAAACTCCCTTGCTGCAGGATGAGTTCTTGCTGAAGGACAACCCTAGGGGGTCAGCTAGAACTTTTGTCATGTCCTTTCAGATCCACCCTCCCTCTACCTGGTCCTGGTCCTTCTGTTCCCTGTGTATGAATTCAGCTCTCTCCATTAACTCTCCACTGAATTCCCTGTATGTTTGTCTCAGAATCCATTTCCCAGGGAACTTGCAAAACATCGTATTTCCTCTCTGTTTCAAAGGAAGATATAAAGTTACTTACCAGAACACCATATCATTCTAAAGAGAATAAAAAAAGAAATAACAAAATAACAACATAGACAAAAACAAGACAAAGCAAAAACAAAAATGATACAGGGTTTCAAAATACAGTGATAGGAATTAACAGAATACCATACCATCAATAAAGTGGGGGAACAGCAAATAAATATCAACATTTTAATTTTCAGTGACCAGATTAGAATTTTGTAAGTCGTTGTCAAAAGCTGCGATAAAACTTTTAACATCAAGAAACAAAATTAAATGTAACCTTAAGCAATAAATATAAGTTTAAGAAGATGTATTTTTTTATCAAAACTGAATCATCAGATTATAAAGGAGTGCTTAAACATCTACTAGAGTGTGAACTGTAGATTTAGATCTAATTTTTGAAATGACAGCTGCAAACACAGAGATTTAGATATTTGAATGTATAGCCACATCAGATAGGAATCCACATCTATTAGAAATTTATTTTAAAATGCTAAAAGAACTATGACATAATTCCAATAATGTAAAACAGAATAGAACTTAACTGGGAAGTTTCCCCACCTAAAAAAATTAACAGACACTTCATGATCTCCTGCTAGGTATCTCAGGGAATGTAGACTTGAGTGAAAATTTTGATATTACCACAGAATTAACAGTGTATTGAAGGGCTGGGGCTCTTTTTATTGCTTTAAATATTTTTTAATTATTACCTCATTCTTTGCCCTCCTTTCAGAACTCCAACTAAGCACAGTGAGATCTTCTCACACTGTCCTGTATGGCTCTATCCTGCCTTTTAATTCGTCCAATACTTTTAACTTTATCTGCTTCATTTTGGATAGTTTCTTATAACTGAACTTTTCTAGTGTCTCTTTGGCCAAGTCTAATCTGCAATTAAACTTATCCACTGAGTTGTTAACTTTGGCTATTTCATTTTTCAGTTCAAAGATTCCCATTTAGTTCCTTTGCAACTCTACTGCATCACTTTTTGGAGATTATAATTCACTGCCAAATATTCAAGATTAGCTTTTATATCTTCAACTATAGTAATCAAAGGTTTTATATTCTGTGATTGGTAGTTAATTCTGGTTTCTGGAGTACTGGGGGATCTAATTCTATCATGTCTACCATCTGGTATTTGCCTATGTGAATTTATTTCCCATGATGTCTGCTTTTCATATTATTTGTAGAATTATGTAGGGCCTAATATGATATTTTCTTCCACCAATGTGGATTTTAATTTGCCACTACCAGATACTCAGGATCCTTGGGGAAATGAAACCTCCTTTTTATATCTTAAGATTTGGTGGGATACTCAGATAGTTAAAAAACAGCTCTATGTGAAGAATACCCTATGTATGGTTCACCTTTATAGCTACACAGCAGATTTTTACCTCAGCCCAAGAACAGGGAGTAGCAGAAGCCCCATTCTTGTCAAATCTAATATTTCAACTCTTGTTCTCCTAGATGTGCAAAGGCCAACAAATACAAAAATCAAACTTCCTGGACCACACTTCAAAACAGTAAATACCTCCAAAAGCGTGTGTTAGAAACTTAATCCCCAACACAATGGAGGGGGGTTGTCTTTAAGAGGTGATTAGTCCATGTGGGCTTTCACTTCATGAGTAGCTTAACGCCATTATTACTGGGGGAGTGAGTTCCTTATAAAAAGATGAGTTCTGCTCTCCCTTAGTAACCTTTCCTTCCCTCCTCTTTCTACTCTTCCCCTTCCCTCCCCTCCCCCTCCCCTCCCCCCACATGACGCCTTCCACCATGTTATGAGAAAGGAAAGAAAGAAAGAAAAAGAAAAAAGAAACAAATCCCTCGCCATATGTTGACCCCTCTGTCTTCAACTTCCTAGCCTCCAGAAATGACACTCAATAAATTTCTGTTAGCTACAAATTACCCATGCTCTGATATTGTTATAGTCACAAAAAAATGGACTAAGACAAAGGCAAAAGTGCCGGAATTTTGCTCTTTTCTCTGTGTCTCTCACCTCTTCTAACCTCAAGCCATCACAAGCTCATTATCTCATTAGAATCCTGATGCTCTTAGAAAAAAATATTTATACTTTATCTGTATTTTTCAATTATCTCCAGTGCAAAAGTCTCTCTGAATTATCTAATCGGCCACCTCTCAAGAGCAGAAGTTCATGAAAGGTTACAGATTGTTTTGAGATCTCTCTTCTTCCAAAAATATGCTGGGCTTGTTGTTATCTTTTCACTTATAAAGACGCTTCATAATTATTTGTTCATATATCTAACCAAATAATCACATGGTGTGCAATCTTAAACTAGAGGCAAATCTTCTGAAGCTGGAATACTTATGTATATACATATGCTTATCTAGGAGAGGGTCTGCAATTTTTAGGAGATTTTTCAAATATATCTGATCCCTCTCATCTCAGGGAGGACAAGGACCATGTCATATTTATTTGGGGATCTCAGTACCTAAAGACAGTTTGACTAGATGAAGAACAATTACATGTGAACCAAGCAAGGCATAGAGGAAAGGAAGAGGTGCTCGGGTGCTACTTGGAGCAGGGAGACATGCCATCTACTTGGGTTATCAAAAAAGTATTTTTATGAAATGTAATATTTCAGTTGATTAACCCAAGCTACTTTTGACTTTCATGTAAGTATAGACCAAATATGAAAACTATTCAAGACCAAGTTGGGATGTGGAAATAAGAATATTGTGTCTTATTTAGAGGCATAAGGAATTTATCACATTTGAATAAGATAGTAAGATTTCCTTTATTTGATCAGAACTTTAACCTTGAAGAGTCTCATTCCATGAGACAAAACCCAAGTAAAGACCTGGAAAAAGTGAAACCCTATTACCTTGAAATTTTTCACAAGTTGTGTGCATACTTATCTGGGTAAAGTACCTTTAACATTCAAAAGAGATCTGTGACACTCCTCCCCATGGGGGCAGGGAAGAATTAAAAGACTAAGAACCACTCTGTTGTAGTTTTGTAAAAATAGCATGTAAGAATTGACATAGCTGCCTAGGTTAAACTGGATGTGTTGCGGTCAGGGGCTTAACACGTGGGGGCTTCAGATCTTCCCCATAGGTGTGGAGTAATGATGGTTATATGTCCTTAGCTGTTACCACGGTGGACACTGGTGGACACTGTCTCTGGATCAGAGGGCACCAGGAGAGACTGCAGCATTCTGTATCTCTTTCTTCCTGACACCACACATCCCAGAAGGAAGAATTTTAATAGAAATTTTAGTGTCTAGCTGATAACATTCTGAGTAACTTGCCACCCTCCACCCAGTACAACATCTGATACAAGGAGGCATTCAACATGAATAAACAATAACAAGAGATTCACAATATATCAAGGAAATGGATGATATCACTGGACAAATCTCCTAGTACTGAAAACATCTGAAAACCGTCAATACACAGAGGGTGCTGGCTGACTTAGGAGATTTAAGTCAAATAGAAAGTCAACGGCAGCATCCAAAAGTAGCTCTGGCCTCCTGCAACTCAGTCAAAACACCTTCATACGTTCACTTCAAATAAACATTTATGTCATATGTAAAGCTTCCAAATGTTGTCATGCCGCAAGAACAGGAATGACACCTTCCAGGAAAAGAAATCTTCAGGCTATAAATTTGTCACTGTTGGTACATGCTAGTGACGTATGGTATACCAGAGCTCTATGAAAGCAATAAGCCTTAAGAAAAGGATAAAGGTGCAGTGTGACATTTTAACATCATCAAGTATAAGAATTAGATCACAGGGAACAACTCTTGCATTTAAAAATTATCCATCCGAGAAAGAGTTGTTAAAGTGACTGTTAAAATGAGACACATATAACATCCAAAAATAAGGAACATAAGCAAAATCAAGTGACACCCTGAAGAAAATATACTTTTATTTATTGAAATATAGTGCATCCATAATATACTAAGCTTCAATATAACAAAGGATTGGACTGAGTCTATATGCTATGGCTTAAAAAATGTTCAATTATGTGGATATGTAGGAAAAGCTACTTGCACAATAACCCTTTGAAGTGATAGTGACATAAGTATAGGTTACTGAAATATATATATATTGGCATCTAGTGGGATATTCAACAAATCTTATGAAGTTGGTCTAGGGAGTACAGTTTAATGAGAACAATCTTTAGGTCCTATAGTTGAAGATTACATATTAATGTTTTTAACAATGGGCTTATGTTCCTTTTATTAGAAAAATAAGATTTGTGGAGAAAGGACAGATGAATGAAAAAGGATGCTACAGCCTGATGTGTACAGCATAATAAAACCCCGAATCGGGTTGCGCCAGAGTTCAGATCTTAACACTGCTCCTTAAAGGTTGCAATGACCTTGGTCAAATGCTTTGTATTCCCCTTCTACAAAATGGAGATGAAAGTTGTCCCTACTTCAAGACTGCTGTGAGGAATACGTGAGAAAAAAATGCATGGTAAATGCTTAGAATACTTCCTGGTACATAGTAAGTACTCAACAAATATGAGGGGCTCATGGCAAAAACTCTTTCTGAATCTTAATGACCATCTTCCTTCTGATACTGATATCTTAGCCTTTTTCCTCTCTCCAAAAATTTAGCTGTCATTTGCAGCACCTTTTTCCTTTAGGACATATAGTATATATTTTATGACTGAATAATGAATGTCAAGGAGAAAATGAGATTTGCTTATAGCCTCTATCTAGTCATTGTGAAAGGTAAAAGATATCTCTGCACTGTCCTCTCAGGAGCTGCCATGGATTACTTCTGTCCTCAGAGGGTTGGGATAAGGATGCTCCCAGGGTCAGAAATGTAGGGCATTGAGTTCACATTGGTTGGTGAGATCTGGAGATTAGAGATATGGACACACGTTATTCTGAGGGGCTGGATATTGAGGGTGGGGAAAGGTGAGGGAGAACTCATTACTGACCATTTATTGACAAAGCTGCTTCTCTCCGAGTCCCCTGAGACAAGTTCCATCAGATACCCTGACTCTGAAATCTGACCCTGCCTTTAATCTGAAACCCAGAGCTAAATCTGTGCTTATCACCATATGGCTTCCTGATCAGAATCAGAGTGTCTCTCTTAAGCCCCTAGGAAGACTCTTTCTCTAAACCTCTGCATCTGTTGCTTGCATTTTCTCTCCCACTTGAGCAGGGGCAAGAACCCAAGGTCTACAGACAGGTTACAGAGTCATCAGCTGGTAGAATTTACTACACAGAGGAAAGACCCTATAGCTTTCCAATAGACTGATTTCAAATCGGCTCACGTTGGAACAGTTTCAACATTCCCAGGGTCCATTTCCAGACCAAGAAAAAGTCAACCCTCACAAACTAACACGGATGAAACATGCCATCACTCTAAAATCATTGTCTGCTGAATGTGTTTCATAGATTCCTAACAGCCTGTGTTTGCCCCTAAGTATATCCCATTTCTAGGATGATTCAGAAACACTATAAATTATATCTCCAACTTATTAATATACTACACATGTTATTATTCAACCAATAAACACTTTTTAAACACCTACTATGCCCCAGACAGTGTTTTAGATAGTGAAAATAAAGACTGAACAAGATAAGGGCTGGGGATTTAGCTCAGCGGCAAAAGCGCCTGCCTGGCAAGCGCAAGGTCGTGAGTTCGGTTCCTGGTACCAGAGAAAAACCAAAAAAAAAAAAAAAGACTGAACAAGATAGATGAGCTTCTGACCCCAGTGGGAAAAAAGGAGGGGGGCACAAAAACAAGTTTTAGGGAACCTGCAGAGGTAGATGAGACAGGTACAACACACAGGGATGGGAAAGCCAATCGTGCTATCAGAGAAGTCCACTTTGAGTAAAATACATTTAAGATGAGAGCAGAAAGACATAAATGTCTAAAGATTTTAAAAGGTTTAGGATCCTTCAGTAAAGAAATTGAATAAATATATCTACCCTGACATTTCAAATCTAGCCATCCCTTCTACCTTTTTTTGAGTGGAATGCCTCCACTGGCATCCCAGGAAACACTAGTGTTCCTCAGAAGCCAGTCTGAGAAGATTTGGCTTAAGCATATTCTTGTGTTGGTAGCGCTGCAGCACGCAGGCTACAGTACCTACAGGCCAGTCACCCACCACATTGGTCAGTGCTGCTGGAACACCCAGAAAGCCCATACCAGGGAGCTGACCAGTACAGGCACCATCTCTACTGATACTCAGGCAAGCAGGGCCTTGGGAGACCCCACAGGCACAGCTGTATATTCCAGAGCGTGCAAAACTTTGTCCCAGAATACACAGAGGCATCGTGTGATCTGTTCTTTTGCAAGAGAGGCACCCTGGGATGGAGAAGGACACTTGCAGCAGTTCCCACTTGGCAGTCTGCAGCAACACTTGGTCTCCGAGACTCCACCCATCTCCCACCCTTACACCAGGCTTCAGGTCAGGTGCTCCAAAGGAGGGTCAGCAAACCATGCTCACAGATCAAGTCCAACGCATTGCCTGTTTTTTTATCAATAAAGTTTTAAAGGAATGCAGCTGTGCTTGTCAATTTGCATGTTGTCTACAGATTGCAGTGACAAGATCTAGTTGCAGCGGAGATCCTGTGGGCCACAAAGTCTAAAACTCTTGCTAACTGGTCTCTTATACAGAGTTGTGGGCATCTCTTCTCCACACTGTGGGCCAATTCCCCCAGCCTGTGGTGACAGTGCCAGCCTCCTCAGATCTGCCAAGTGGGAGACTCCATCGGCCCCCAGGTACCTGCACCTGGGGCAATCTATTCAGAACCTTTTCCATGCCCATTTCCTTAAAGAGTTAATACACCTGCTGCCAAGGGCGCTTCTGCTGGCGTGAGGTTCCTGCTGCTCACAATCCAGCAACACCACTTGCTCACCCTGTGACTGCAGGAAATTCATTAGCCACTCCAATCTCCCCATTTTAGAACTTTAAACTGAGGATGATGATATTACCTGCCTCGTAGGAATACTGTGGTGATTAAATGAGCTGACGCCTGTAGAGCAGTTTGCACAGTTCCTGACTTGCAGAAACTGCTTAATAAACGTGAGTTGTTGTTTCAACCATGAATATGAAAAAGACCAAGTGTGAGGAGCTGAATACGTAAGACATGAATCCTGCAGGGTCCCTCCAGGCAAAGCACCTCAAACCACATTCAGCCCACAAACAAGTATTCAGCAAATTCTGGAAAGATGTGGACCATCCAGAGTTTTTCACAAACTAATTATGTGTATGTGGCAAACAGGTATTTGTTTTAGACCAATCACTTTTGAAAGCTTCTTATTATTATCTACTAAAACTGAACAAATAAATGCACTATGACTCTGAAATTCACTACTAGGTACTTATACTCAACAGGTATGTTGATAAAGGTGTATACTGGGATGTTCACAACAGTGTGATTTTGTTATAGCCCCATTTTCCAAACTGGAAACCACCCCAAATATCAACTCTACAATGGATAAGGAAATCAAGATATCATCACACAAAGGTCTGCTACTTGGTGGTGAGAATGAACATCTTCAACTACATCCAAAAACTTGGAGAAATCTCACGATGTTGAGCAAAAGGAGCTAGACACAAAAGAGAACTTACTGTATTTATATGAAGTACAAAACATGCAGACCTGGATTGTGGTATTAGAAACCAGATTAGGGGTAATACTGGGAAAGTTAGGGCTGGGAGCGGACATGACAGAGTCCTTAGGGTGCTGAGAGCTCACCTACTTCCTCCAGGTGCTGGACGTATGGATGTAGTCCACTTATGAAAAGCTACCCCAAAAAGAGGAGAAAATGAAGAAAGTAGGGGCAGAGAGAAGACCACACATTGAATACATACTCTACGTCATCTTCCACATCTTCTTTTACGTTCATTCTTTACCCCTGACATCTCTACTCTTCACACTTTCTCTGACAAGCACCTGGTTTTCAGATTTGTTGCTCTGAAGGAACCATGCAGTATTTGCTCCGTGAAAAAACCACAGATTCCACAAACCCTCTACCTCCTTCAACTCAGGTTTAGCAGAAGGATACAGAGGTCACACCCCAGAAGTTTCATTTCCATGCACCCATTTCTGAAGTATGACTAAGAGCCCAGTCTGTTTCATTTACGCTACATGTCCTGTGATTGCAGATACAGTAGCAGGTAACCTGGACTGAGTTTCCTTCCTGGTTAGTATACCTCCCCAACTCCCAGGGCTCAAACTGAACCTGTCTTGGCTCTCATAAGATCAGTTCCATTTTTAGAAACTGGATAAATTGTGGAGTAAATGTTGCCAGGTTACGATTTCTGCTGTGGGCGTGGGTCTGTTGGCCGTTTGCCCCAGCACATCACCACCAGTGCCAAATTTCCAATTACGCCTCAAAGCCGTGCTGGCCCCCTGTGCTTTCCCCTTTGCCCTGTGGAGGTGGTGTTCAGGGAGACAGTCAGCTGCAGAATCTGGGCTCAGGAGATAGAAATGCCAACTGCTCCGTTCTCACATGGAGATGGGACTTTTCACCCAACTCTAGTTGTTGTAATTCCGCCATTCTGTCGGAACTCCTTTAATGCAAGAACATATGAATGCTACCCATAAAATAACTTGCATTTCTTTTAACTGAAAACAACAGAAAGGGAACTTTCAGAACTCTTCTCCTCCAATCTCTGAACTTCAACTCAGCCCAGCCCTATCCCCTTCTGCAGAATTCTCTCCAGGCATTTGCTTTCACCAGAGCACTCATCCTTGGCAAACTTGGTCTTGCAAATATTTTATCTTCTTATCTTTGTACTTCAATATTGCATTTTCTTGAGCAAGGACTGTGTTTAATTATGCTCACTGCTACTTTTTTATTGAGCATGTACCACTCTGCTTACCTCTCCGCATGCACTTTCTCCTGTCATAAGCCCATGAGAGAGTGTTATAATTCTCAGTTTGCAGATGAAGAAATTTCATTAGAGATTCAGCTGTGTATCCTGAGTCACACAAGTTTTGAGAGGCTACACCAAAGACCTTGTTCTTCCTAGCATATCATCTCATACAATAGTCCTCTCAATGTCTTCTAGTGCATAGAAAGCTGTGGATGGATGGATGGATAGATGGATGGATGGATGGATGGATGGATGAATGAATGGATGGATGGATGGATGGTAACGGGTAAATCTTGAGAATATCCAATGTACACAAACCAAAAGTGTTATTTCCTTTGACAGTAGTTATTTACTCTCACACATAATTTTGTAATAAGCTTCCCACTATTGTAGAGAATTCATATTCCTCTAATCCTCAGGTTCAGTCAGATCAAGTTAATGCCCTCAAAACAAAAAATAAACAGGTATATTCCAGGTTACTTAAGAAACACAGAGTCTTGGAAAGGCTTTTGAGTGGAAGACCTTCCTGGCCTCTGTCTAGGGCTTTGCTATGTTTTAGTCATAGAGCCTTGAGCAGCTTAACCTACTTAGCAATCAGCCTCCTCACTCATAAGACCCCCTGCCACATCTTGCCCACAAGTGGCAGACAGAGCAACATGGGGTGAAGGAGGTGAGAGTTTCACCAAAAGTGCACCCATAATCATTGCTCATTTTCTCCAAACTCTAATTCCAATGAATTTAAGAAACTGTGAAGGCAACAAAGTCTTGGAAAAGGTATTAAGTGAAAACTTCTCCCCAATTCCAGCTCAGAGTAACCCTAGGCAGCACCATCACCCCCTCACTATTCAGTTTGACTAGCACAATCATTCCTTAGGCACTGACAGATTTTGAAAAACTGTTCTGCTTTTGTAGCACTGAGGGTTCAATCCTGGGAGTACTGAGTTACATTCCCAACTGCTTTTATTGTTTTACTTTTATTTGAGACTTTCCCAAGATGGTCTCATACTTGCAATCTTCCTGCCTCAGCCTCTGAAGTAGCTGAGATTAAAAGGTATGTACTATGACACTCATTTAAGATGTTATTTCTTAATAGTTTTTTTTTTTTCCTTTTTTGATTTGGTGCTTGTCCTGATGGATTTTCTTTTTCTTTGCTTCTGCTGATGCTCGAAATTAAAAAGGATTTTGGTCTGCTTCTGTTATGTTTGGATCAAAAACGTAACCCCCAAAGTCTCGTCTTCAAAGAGGAAGCTTTTGGAAGGCAGCCGGATCATGAGGGCACTAACCTCATCAGCAGATAAGTTCATAGGTGGACGTGCTGTCAGGAGGTGGAGCCTGATTGGAGCAGGAAGGTCACTGGGGGTGTGGCCTAGAAAGATGTATTCTTGTCCCTGGTTCCTTCCTCTCTCTCTGGCTCTTTCCCTCCCTTCCCTCAGCTTCCTGCTGCCATCCACTGAGCAACCTTCCTCCACTGTGCCAGTCTACCTTGTCATTTTCTGCCATGGAGCCAGCTAACCATGGATTGAAATTTCTAAAACTATGAACCAAAATAAACCTTTCCTTGATTAAGGAAGTGTCTAGTATTTGGTGTGTGTCTAGTATTTGGTCCCAGTGACAGAAAGCTGACTAATAGATTGTACATTTGTGTCACAATTGAGATAGGAGTCTCCAGCAAACCCAGGAAGCTTCAAACTTCACCGGAGAGGAATCTCAGTGAGCTTTGGAAAGTCTGTATAGCGTTTGCTACTTAAAGGAAAATTCTTCCCTTCATTTGTCCACAGAGAAAGCTCAGTTTCCGCTCCACCTGGCCTATGGATAAGCACAATAGATGGATATTCCCACAGCCTCTGCGGAGAGTTTTACAAGGGAAATTATCAAGCACATGTTTTGGAAACAAAACTCCTAAGTGCTCTGAATGAAACATATCAGTCATCATTTTTCCACCCATCCCCTTCTTGCAGCCCAGAGGCCAAAAATCACTTCTGGTCTTAAAAATAATCTTTCAAGGATCAAGTCCAAGAGAAGAAATGAACTGGTTGCCACAGGCCAGGTTTTCGATTATCTAAGGTCGATGCTAACTGGAGACAGGAAACCCCACATCCTGAAGTCTTATTCACAATCCATAATAGATGATGATCTTGGAACCCAAGTTGAGAAAAGGAGTCAGCTATGCATATTTTGGCAAAGATGCAGGCCTGGGATGCAGTTTGAGCAGTTGTAACATAAAGTTTATAATAAAGTATAAATGCAAACAGCAAAAAGTGTGCCCGTATCTCAGTCCAGAGAGTGCCAGAGCTGACCTAATAATTATACATTTTTCATGTTCCAGTAAGGAACTTAATTGGCATTTTGTGGGACCCTGCTGGATGAGGGCTCACAGAGTCAGCGCTGGCACGGAGCCCATATCCTGCTCCCCTGGCAGGTCCCCATCTTCCCCATTAGCTCAAACCACATGGAGAAATGAGAGCAGGACAGAATGAGACACCTTCCTTTTTTCCAAGTATATTGGAGTCCACCCAGGAAAAAGCAGGGCAGGCTGATGAAAAGTGTAGGCAAGTGTTTCCAGTCCCTTGCTCTTTGCTCAACTAGGGAAATATGAAAACCACAGTCATTCAAGCAGCCATTTATAGTTTACAAGTGCTTTTCAAATGTATTCTCTTAATCCTCATGCTAAGTGCTTACGATCCTGCTTTATTGCCCCCTTTTTACATACATATAAAGGGAAGCCCAGGGAGGTGGAGGGATGGCCTAAGGATGAAGAGCTGGTAAGTGCCAGAACTGGGGCTAGAACTAGTCCTTCTGCCTCTCACACTTTTACTGTGGCTGCCATCCCTTCACCCAAGGATCTGTGAGTTGATCGGATTTTCTGCTTCAAATCGACGCTGTCAAGGCCAGGAACTTGGAAAATGTCTTGGTAGAAATTTTCTTCTTACACATTCAGGCCAAATAGAAGGCTGTGCTTCTGTTAAGGTAGGAAAAACCATTTCTCCTTCTCCACTGTGCCAGAAAAGCTAATGAGCATAAAACTAATATTTCCTAATGACTCTCAAAGAGGGAAAAAGGATGACACTGTCATCACCTGCCAATGACATCCCAAGGATGGAGACTTCCATGATCATGTCATAGGGACATTTGTCACATTGAGCTTGCTCTTTCTGACCCTCCGTTCTCTTTCATCCTTTCCTGGGCAACAGTGTAGGGTACTTGTAAGACCGCATTCCATTCAAACTTTTCCACTGTCTTCCCTTGGGGTTTGGGAACCAATTCAAGGCCCTCATCTGGTAACCTTTCTGCACAAGGAGAGAGTGATTGTTCTGAACTGGTGAAATCTTTGAGACTCCCCAATTAAGAGTGTGTCAACCAGTGTCCTCTTAGCTCTGTGGATTCCCCTAATAAGTCCAGGGGGAGTGGGAGTGGGAAAAAGGCATCAACCCATCATAAAAAATTATTGCATAGAAAACGAACTCTAGGTTCTCTTTTTTGAAGTGTTTCGGAGTTTTGATTTTTATGGAAAAGAGATAGGATTCACAGAGGCACTTGGCCTCAACCAAGCTAAAAACTGAAGTCAATTCTACAACCAAATTCTGATCAAGTGGGGTATGCACAGGAAGTATGTTGGTGCTATTTTACTGCTCTGGTTAATTGGGAACTAAGTAGCACCTGGGGAACATAATTAAATCTTCCTCTGATAATTGAGAATTTTGCAGTACCCTGGAGTGATCTTTCTAAATATCAATTCTAAATCTCCTCTGGTGGGAAGCAACTTCCAGGCCAACTGCAGGACATTCATTTTCGCTGAGCCCCTACTGCCAATTTACTACAGTCCTCTTTTCCTAAACAGCTAGTTCAAAGGAAATTCTGTTTATTACAAGCTTCCAGTTGTTTCATCACTGTTAATCAGGATTTCCAAGCAACTGTTCAGAAATTAGAAAGACACCCAGAATGTTGACTTGTTACACCTATCAAATCATCTAGTTAGAACATATTTTGCAAACTTTTTTGAGGTCTAGTTTCACCTTCAATGCCCCATGCATTCTTTCTTTGCATGCATCAAGCAAAAAGAGTCAAAAGACCCTAAGTGAATTGGATTTTGAAGTTCTTAAAATAGTAACCCTAGTTACTCTATTAAACAGTCAGGTCACACTGAGGAATCTCGATCACTTTTAAAACCTGGTTTCCTTGTCTGTATACCTGAACACCTAAAAGTTGGGTTTATTAGTTCTTAAGCTTTTTTAAAAAATAGATCTCTTTAGAATCAAAGGAACATTAAAGAAGCTTTTCACAACAGGGAAAAAAATGAATACAGGTGCAAAAATTTACATTCTAGGGGCTGGGGATTTAGCTCAGCGGCAAAAGCGCCTGCCTGGCAAGCGCAAGGTCGTGAGTTCGGTTCCCAGTACAGGAGAAAAACCAAAAACCAAAAAAAAAAAAAAAAAAAAAAATTTACATTCTAAATTGGGGGCATGGGGTCATGAAGCCCATCATTTTGTGATCCCTGTACACAAGCTTCGGGTTTAGAAATCCTGGAGTAGAAGATCCCTTGGGCCTATTTGAGCTCTGACATTCTCTGAATCCAGTTAAGCATCTTCCTAAGTCCATAGGCAGTGGTCTTCAATGTTAGCTGCACATTAAGACACCTTCAGGATTTTCAAACTTCCAGTGCTAAAGTTGTTATCTAGACCAATAAAATCCAAATCTCTGTGGGTGGCTTCCAGTCATCAGTATTTTTTAGCACTTTCCAGGTGATTCCACTGTGCAGACAAGATTGCAAAAAGACTCCTCTTAAACAAAGGATTCTCAAAATTAGCAGTGAGTAGGATCACCAAGGAAAGGCAGATTCCCAGGCTCTTTGCCCTGGTGATTCAGATGCCTTTTGGTCAGACCCTGCCTGAGAGTATACACTGTTAGCAAGCATTCCCAGGCCATTCTGACCCAGAATACAATTTGGAAGTGCCACAAAAAAGCCAAGTAGCAGACTAGGAGAGTCCCCTTCCCAGCTATCCTTTCCTCCCAGACAGTTCTACAAGCTCCCAGCAGATCTCCAGACTTGTCTAGGGATGGTTGTCATATATCTCTTTAATTTTCCAAATAAGTTTTCTTATCCCCATCCTTTCAACCTCTAGCAAACCTGGATCTTTTAGCCAGAGCCTCTGATCCCACCAGTTCAATAATTTAAGCAGAGCAATCATCAACATTGTTGTGCTTAATATTTAAACATCATAGCATCACTTAGGTCAGCTTCAAGGTGAGAGCTGACTCCTATTCAATTGCCTAGTTAGCAAACCAAGCCACTGGATGCCAGAGGGGAGTGTGTGTACATGACTCCAGCACAAGCCAGCCAGGCAAAGACCCAGCCCGCCAAGTCCTGTGCCCTCTGTACCCCTGCCTACCTGAAGCGTACTCAGCAGGACCTGCAGCCCACTGCCTTCTTGTTCTGCCATCCCTTCCTCGGTCCGGGGGCACCGGCTGCCTGAGGCCAGATCCAGGCTGAAGAGGGAGCGGCTGCCAAGCTGACCTCGCTGCCTGCCTCAGCTGCACATGCTACAGAGTGTGAAATCACCACTGTGCAACCCTAGACCTCGGCACAGGCGTGGATGCCCCCGACTCCCACTGTGGGGATTAGGTGAGCCCCAGCCCTGGGGAAGGCTGAGCATTTGGGCACAGGGGTGGGGAGAGCACCCACGTGAGTCACTCGCTCACCTCAGGCCCACGCAGGAGCCAGGCTGAGGAGAAGCCACCTTGGATGGCTGACAGGCATTCCCAGCTGACCTGGTCAGACTCCCTCCAGAGGCCCGCTTTGCCCTCCCCACTGCCTCCCCCCTTTATTTTGGTCTGTTGCCGGCTTCTGCTTGTAACAGGAGATTCAAGAGTGCTTGCACAACTGTGGCAGTTCAGGGCAGAGAAGCCCAGGGCCCCCTGAGGTTCCAGGCTTAGAGATAAGAGCTGTGGCTGAGAAGGAAAAGAACTACTGTGGGCATTTTGTTATGGACCACGTCCTTTATACAATCTTTTCATTTTCACAGAAACCCACAGAAGTAGGTTTTATTATTACCACTGTCACTTTCCAAAGGAGAAAACCAATGAGCACAAAGTTGAACAGCACGTGGCAGGCCTTAAACAGGCAAGCTGGCACCAATACACAAACCCTAGCCATTATACTGCCCTGCAAACATATTGAGCTAAGTAACAGGAAGCTAAAGAGCTTCTACCACTGGGGGACAGAGCTCCCAGGAAATGCCCTCTACAGAGCTGGGAGCCTTCCTGGCATCCACAGCATCAAGCCGATGACTGCCCAGGCTGAGTTATGGCGCCACTGAGGAAAGAGAGCTTGCATTTCCAGATCTTATGGGGCTTAAGTGTCCTGAATCTCTGAGTCAGAGGTCAGGCCTAGCCAAAATCTCAACTCAAGGACACATTCCTGTGATTCCTGACCTCAAGACACTTCCATTCTTGGTGGCTTTATATGTGAAGATCACCATTTGGGAAATGATGGCGCCCGTGTCTCTCACATCCTAATACCTGTGGTGATAACAGAATAGAAATAGATTCCCTTGAAGATCTCCTCGGCCTTCGTGAGAGGGTGGGGCTTTTCAGGGCATGTGTTCTGTGGCCTTCTAAGGTGTGGGGACAGGGAAGATTGAACTGCCCCATGTGGTTATCTTAAAGTCTGATGACGCGCTGGTCCTCAAGTGGAGGATGAAGAAAAAGCAGAGACAGAAGGAAAATAAAACCTCCTTCCCGAGATGTACGCAAAAATGATTTAAAAATTAAAAACACCCTTAGAGTGTGAAGTCACAAAAATGACCTCTGAGAAGAGAACTAAATGCACTGTGGTCCTCCTTACTGAAGTAAAATTGTCTCCACTTTAAAAGATGCCTTGGTTCAGCTCACATGAATTACACAGGAAATGAAACCTTATCCATGACAGGATCACTCTGTGCTACTTAATGACACCTCTCCCTTTGCAATGCCAAGAACCTGGTTTTCTGTAAACCCTTTGGGAAGTGAGGTAGGGAGTACACTCCTTCTTGCTTTGTGGATATACCTACCTCACATGCCCAACTTGGTTGTCCTTCCCCTTCACCCCAGGAGAATCTCCATCCTCTGGAAAGTCATGGCCTGCTTGTCCCACGAAGGCCAGACAAGGAATAGAGTGCTGGTCTTCACCTTCTGATTTCCTAACAAAATCAGGGTGCAGTTCTGCCTTTTTGTCAGCTCTCCATCAAACCTTCAACACTGTTCCCCTCACACCTCCATAGAACCCTGCTCCCCAGCCTGGAGCAACCTTCTTTACCCTCCCTGGCGCATAAGGAAAGCCTCAACAGTTCAGTCATCTAAACTTCTCTCTCCTGCATACTGTCTTACAGACAGCCTGCTTCTATTAGTGGGCTGACTCACTTAGGTGGAAGTATAAATAGGGTGCAATGTTCTTCCCCAGGTAACGTTTCAGTTTTGGCAGATACTTCACTAAAAAACAGAAGATGAAACCCAAGCTTGAAATTCTCCCGGATAATATGGCATCTTACCCAAAAGTGGGTTGAGGTGAGTACTCACTAAACCACGTGGGTGGCCAAGGGGGAAGGGGAGCCCCTTGGGCAAGCCAGGGAGGAGGCTGCTTCATGAGACTGAGAAAGGTCTAGTTGTTTCATAGGATATCTTTCCCAGGAGATGTTTAGGGAAACCAAAGAGCAGAAACTCCGAGAGTACTGCACTCTGGTTTCAAAGAAAGATACATTTAATGTAGCCCAGAGATTCCTGTGGCAGCTCAGCAGTTCCAAGAATCACCTTCTGGTTCACTGATGTGCTGGAGTGAGTACCAGAACTCCACAAAGCCCTTACCTTCACAGTTATGGCCATTAACAGCAGAGGGTATGAGACAGCAGTCAGTGGAGGGAAGAGATGCATGGGACAGGGCCCAAGAGGGACCGAGTATGGATTCCCAGTTGTCCTCTCCCGGTGGAATGCTGGGGACAACACTTACTTTTTCAGTAATGATGTGTGCGATACACACAGAGCATCGATGCGCAGGGAAGCTCACCTGAAGCTCCTATCCAGGGTTTATATCAAGGGTGGTCATGCAGATGTGGTGAGCCCCAACATGGCTGATCTTAGTCTCCAGCCTCTTCAGAGGTCAAGTTGACACCACACCACCCAAGAAACCTACCATATATCCCTCTGACAGAAGAGCCTGTTGGCATGCCCCAAGGCCTCAGGTAAACACACTCTTAGCAGGCAGGATATTCCAAGAGCCTACAGGTACTTATAGGGAGATGAGAGGAAGGGATAATCTTTCTTTGGACAAGTTTAATACTTTACAGCCCAAGATTTTCATGTCTTGTGAATAAGGTAGAGAGATAAGTGCAAGCCTTTATACTTAGGAGGATTTAATAGCTAGTAGGATGGTACCACCCAGTGCCTTAGCTACAGTTCATGCAGCTCAGGGTGGCCCTTCAATTTGCACCATCTAACATATCTGAACACTGTATGTCAACCTATTTAAATAGAACATTAAAATGATGCATAGAGAAAAATGTGCTGCTCAGAGCAGACTGCCACACCCCGCAGCTACACTGCTGCCACTACCCAAAAATGGTAATTAATGAACTGACGCTAATGTGAAGAGTGTTTCCTAATAGCATCAGAGATACTCAGTTCCCCAACTATTTTTTCTTCATCATTTGCATCAATGACTTGGATAAAAAATAAAGGCTATATGCTTATCGGGTTTTTTGATGACACTAGTTGAGAAAGAATGAAGTATGTGAGATGACATGCTTGGGATCCAAAAGGATTTCAGCAGCCTTGAGTAACAGACCAGATCCTTTTGATGAAATACAACAAAGCCAAGTAGAAGTTCCACCTGTAGCCCACCCTCAGGTCCTCAATACCAACTGTGGGAAAATAAGGTTGGGAGGCTTGACAAAACAGTAGTAAATGTGAACAAAGCTTGAGGGGTTTGCTTGAGGTGAGATTCATATGAGTTGTCCACATGGTCCTGTATCCCCAAACTCATTCCAACCCAATATCACCACCTTTAAAGAGAGATAAGCATTGTTTCTGTACCCAAGAGGGCAACAAAGCTGAACAGAAATCTCTCAGCTGTGAAGGGACACAGAGGACATGCCTGTCACTGAGACCTATGATACTGTTATATTGGGCATCACTCACAGAAGTGTCACAACCACAACAGAGGACACACCCACCCTGCCCAACAGTGCTCAGCATCTGGGGGCACATTGGAGCTCTCACCAACACAGGACAGACATGTGGAGGAGGGATGGGTCCTAAAGGCCTAACCAGGACCCATGGGAAATCAGTGGAAGGGCCCGGTCTAGACCAGGTGCCAAAGTGCACTGGGCTTAGGCTGCCACACAGGGCTACTTCCTGT
Organism: Chinchilla lanigera; assembly: GCF_000276665.1. Taxonomy (NCBI): domain Eukaryota; kingdom Metazoa; phylum Chordata; class Mammalia; order Rodentia; family Chinchillidae; genus Chinchilla; species Chinchilla lanigera. The sequence goes on from NW_004955416.1 coordinate 18,689,862, forward strand.
CACCAGTGGTGCCCAGCAGGGAGTGAAGACCACTCTGTCCAAGGTGGCAGAGGCTATTACAAGATAGGGTGACTTTGACAGGCCCTGAGTTCTGCAAGTTCACAAGGTGAAGAGAAAGACAGAAGTGCTCACTTACCCCAGGCCACACAGCCAACTAGTGGCAAAGCTGGAACAAAGTCTCCTTTCCCACAGTAAAAATCTGAATAGGTAGGTTTTACCTCAGCTTATGCTAGAAAGAGATATAACTGGCATCTAAAAAATGTTTTTCTGGGATGGGCCTGGTGCCATGCATAATCCCAGCACTTGGGAGGCTGAGGCAAGAGAATTGCCGGGAGTTTAGCCCAGCTTGGGCTACCTAGTGAGTTCTGAGCTACTAACCTGAACTACAGAGCTAGACCCTGTCTCAAAAAAAAAAAAAAAAAACATTTTTCCTAGATATTAATTCTCATGATTGACTATAAAGTTTATTTTTTTTAAAGCTTAGACTATAAAGTTTAGAAATGAGTTGATGTTAAGAAAAGATCAAGAGAATCTTCGTACACACAGCACCCAGACACAGCAAAAATTCCAAGGGAGGGAGGTGAACAACAAAATTTATGGGAGATCACATTATACCAAGCTTCCTGTTTAATACTTGGCTCAAGTAATCTCCCCAATCTCATTGTGAGACCAAATTTCACTTAATAATAGCCAACATCTCCTTTCCCAAGACACATTTTAAGCTGATTAGTGTAAAGATTTACCGAAGCACGTTCATGGGACCAGTCTAACTGCAACCTTTCCATTTCCTGCTCTAGTTCTTTCACTGTTCTTGTCTTCTTCCTGCCCATCTCTAGCAGCACATATGCACCTGTTGGAGTTGCACAGGACCAATACTCCACAAGCTCCCCCTAAGCACAATGGGGCTGCCTTTCCATGTAACATCAGAGCTAACTGACTTCTCTTTGTCCCCAAAGAGTCCCTCCACCTTTCCCTAATGCATGAAGTTGCTCAAAGGATGAAAAGTAGAGCAGAACAGTAAAGAGAAAGTACAAAAGCTTTGTGTGCATTATCTAATTTGGTCCTTGTTTTAGACCTGTGGGCAAGACATTATTCCCGTGTCCAGATGAGAACATAAAGGTTAATCTACATGAAGCAGTCACACAGGATATAATCTTAGATCCATCGCCCTTTTTAGCCTGTGCTCTCCACTGATAGAAAAGGCTGAGGGTATAAATGTCCCTGGCATGGAAACTCTCAGTGGATTTAGATTTATAAATACCAAGTGGGGTTTCTTTCCTGGGAACTAGAAAACTTCACAGATCATAGGGGTTGACCTGCAGTGAAGAGGGGTGTACAGCCTCCAGGGGTCCTCAAGTAGCTTTCAAGAATGCAGTGATTCAATACACAGCACTTGCTACCTGGTAAGCACTTAGTCAGCAGTTGTTACTATACTATTGTGCCAATATTACTGCCACTGTTACAGATTAAATAATAACTACCTCAAATAAGTAGTGTAAGGGTTGAAAAACCAAATACAGTCCTTCCTTTATATGCTAGGGAAGTTGGCTTGAGGACCTCCTGCAGATAACAAATTCAAAGATGCTTAAGTTTCTTGTATAAAATAGTATTTGCAGTGGAACCTATGCACATCTTCCCATATACTTGAAATTATCTCTAGATGACTTATAATACTATTTAAAATAAAAATTGTAGTCATTCTATACTGTTTAAGGAATAATGCCAAGGGAAAAGTCTGTACATGTTCACTATAGGAGCACTTTTTAAAAGTATTTTCAATCTGTGGTTGGTTGAATCCTCAGCTAAGAGAGCTCACTGTAAGTGTGAGGGAGACTTATGCAAGGAGATGAGTGGAATAGCATTAGGGGGCACTAGGAGGGGGAAGTGACTTGACATCGTGCTTCTGCCCAAGAAGGAAACCCCTGCAGTTCTGGTCATTCCCAAGTATCTCTGGAGCAAAAGCCTGTGACCAAGGCACAGGCACAGCTGCAAATGCACAGAGCTAGGGTTCCAGATAAAGCAAAGAAGATGTTCAGTTGCATTCAGGTTGGAGACGCACAGCCACGGCACAGGCTCCCAGGGCAAAGGCTAGACAGGAGACATGGGTTGCAGGAGACATGGGTTGACCATCACTGAGGATTCTGCCTTCGGGGAAAGAGTGAACTCAAACATTAGAGGTAAGGAACCAGAAGTAGCATAGCCATCTCCAACACAGCCAGAGATTGCAACAAGACTAACACAGGACACAAAAAAAGAAGGGCAGGGCAAGAATCTCTGGACAACAGCAAAATCAAGCCCATTCTCCCAACTGCACTGGTTGAGGAGATACCCTCGAATGGGGAGTGCTATGGGTCTGAATGACTATATCTCCTAAAGCTCACGTGTTGAAACCCTAACCCCCCAAGGTGAGGGTATCAGAAGTAAGGTCTCGGGAGATGACTAGGTCACGGGGGTGAAGCCTGCATGAATGGCACTAGTGCCCTTATTAAGGGGGTCCCTAAGAGCTGCCTCACTCCTCCACCATCAGAAGAAACAGTTAAAAAGCACCATTTATAAACCAGAAAGTGGGCCCTCACCAGATGCCAAGTCTTAGACCTCCTTGCCTCTAGAGCTGTAAGAAATACATTTCTGTTGATTATGAACCACTCAGCCTAAAATACTTTGTTATAGCAGCCCAAATGGATTAAGATAAGGGGAATCAAAACTATTTTATTCTCTACATAATAGGTAAATTTTTAATTTTATATTGTTAGAAAAAGAGCTTTCATTTTTTTAATTGATATTCAAAGAACTATTCAAATATTGTCATATCTGGACTATTTTGTATCTGGCTATTCAATTCTGGTGCCCAGAGTGGACAAAACAGGTGTATGTTATCCCTGCTGAGTGTCACATGTCATTTCTGGCATAAATTTGGGCCTCAAAATTCATAAGACAGCTTTCCCTGGCGTCAAGGCACATTCTTGACCACCACTACCTCCAAATTACCTATCAGAGTCTTTAGTTCATGCCCATCTGAACCATCTGAAATTCAGACAGCTCATCATCCTGTTTCCTTTTGATAAATCCCAGCCTGTTAAACGATGCACTGGTGATAACTTGTTCCTCCACTGTCTTGGAATATTCTTCCTCCTCCTGAATAATGTGAAGCAAGGCCAGATCCTTCAGGACCTACAGAGAATCCTGAGGTACAAAGTCATGCAAGAGGGATAGAGTGTCCCAGGCCAGTGCGGTGGGTTCAGGGCCAGCTGATAGATCCTCCTTCCCTTAGTACCGCTTGTCCTGTTCCTGCCTCAAACGCAGTGGCACCACCCAGTCCCCCACCTCTCTGCACTTAGGGTTGCTCTTGTTATGTAAGGACATAGCGGGAACTCAGATATCTGTGAACCAAGAAGAGGGCCTGGCTAGCACTGAACTCCCAGCTCTTTGATCTTGGACTTCCAGCCTCCAGGACTATGAGAAATAAGCATTTGTTGAGCTCGCCCAGCCCCTGGTATTTGGTTTTATCAGCGTGAATGCACTAAGACGGGTCTTACATACGGTTTGATTCTGCATTTATCTGTCTATCCCATTAGTTCTGTCCATTTCAACTTCAGATATTCTTAAGCTCTGTTATTAGACAAATACACATTAATGATTGCTATATCCTCCTGATGAATTGCTCTTCTGTCATAGTGAAATGTCCCTCTCTCACTTTGGTAATACTTTTGTCTTAAAGTCTACTTTGCCTGGTATTAGTATAGCCACTCCAGCTTTATATTTTTTTTTATTTTTATTAATCTTGTGCTTTACATGGTACATCTTCTTTCATCTTTACTTTCAGTCTGTCTGTGTCTTACACGTCATCATTTCTTAGGCAAGGAATTTAGTGAAGATTTATGTTTTCACCCAGTCTGACAATTTCTGCCATTTAATGTCAGTGATCAATTTATTTACCTTTAAGGTGATTGCTAATATAGCTGGTTTTAGATTTATCATTTTGGTTTTCATTCCCTGTTTGTCTTATTGGCTCTGAGGTACTCTCTTCATGTTTTCTGCGTTCTTTAGCATCCATCTGATTTTGTTTTAGTATTCTATTTTAATTTTGTACTTACTTTTCAGCTCTACCTCTATATGTTATATTTTAGTGCTAGCTCAAAGGATTACATTATGCATCCCTCACTTATCAGTCTAGTTGGAGTTTATGTGATACAACTACAGGTATAACATAATAATCCCATAACAAAATAGCTTCATTTGCCTTCCCCTGCCTGTCTTTTTGATGAGGTTGCCACACAATATTAATTTTTCTTAAGACAGTCATGTTCCCATGAAAGATATTATGAGGAGAAAAAATGTAAGTTTTTGCATCTCCTTCCATTAGTTACCACCACAAGTGCCTGTCACCCTTCCTGAAGATGTGTTTCCACAGGACTCATCTTCCTTCAGTTTGAAAATAATTCCTTAAGCATCCTTGAAGTCATAATCTACTGGCAACAAATACTACCAATTTTTATTTCTTGACAGATGGATTCATTTGGCCATTGTGCTTGAAGACTACAGAATCCTGGGTTGATAGTCTTTCAATACTTTAAAGATGATACCTTATTGCATCCTCCCCTTCCCTCTCTCTCCCCCTGACTCTCTCCCCTCATTCATGTCTCCCTCTGTCTACCTTCCTCCCTGTATCTGCACTGGGGCTCAAACCCAGGGCCTTGCACATGTTAGGCAAGTGTTCTGTCACTGAGCTACATTCCCAACCCCTTTGTCTCCATTGTCTTTAAACAGAAGTTAGATGTCATACTTATTAATGTTCCCAATATGTGGTATGTCATTGTTTTCGCTTGATGCTTCTCATTTTCTTTTTCTTTGACTTTTGGCAGAGTCAGTGAGTTCCGTGATCTGTAGATTTATATTTTCACCAAACTTTGAGCACCTTTTGGCCATTATTTTTTTCAAATATAGTTTCTTTGCTATTTTTATCTCCTCCTCTTCTTGGATTACAATATATACATGCTAGATATGGTTCCTAAGGTTCTATTTATTTAGGGAAATTTTTCTTTCTGTCTTTCAGATTTGACAATTTCTATTCATTTTCTAAGTTCACTTATTTGTGAATGTGATATTATACCTATTTAACAATTTTTTTAAATTCCAGGTATTTTAATTTTTAGTTATACAATATTCATTGTACTCTGCTATTGCTATTATTTATTGCTTGTTCATTATATCCATTTTGAACATATTTAAAATACAGATATAGATAGATATAGATACACACACATGACAGCTAAGATAATTGCTCTACTAACTTATATTGGTTTATCAAAAGGAACAGTTAATGCTTAATTTTTCTGTCTATTTTGCATGCCTATATCTGGTAATCTGAACAACTACTTTGAAGATAACAATACGCAATAGAACAACCCTTGTTCATTTCTTATCATCTCGTTTTGAAATTCTTATGTTTAATGTTTTTTATTTCCACTCTCTTTAAAATAAAATTTAGATTTTTTTAAATTTAAAAATAGATATTTTAAAAATAGATATTTAAAAATTTGTAAATAGATGTTTTAAAGTCCTAGTCTACTGACTCCAGTATCTCAGAGTTGGTTTCTATTAACTGATTTTTCTCTTGACTCTGAAATACATTTTTCCATTTATACACATGTCTGATAACTCTATTGATTGCAAGAGATTGTGAATGGGCTGTTGCAGAGGTTAAAGATTCCATTCTTAGAAGTGCATTTGGATACCACGTAGTTCATGTTTCTGCATTTACAGATTATAAAAAAGAGAAAATAATTCACCAAATGCATATAGTTAGTATAACTTACCATAACCAAATCTCTTATGAGCTCAGTGCCTTCCAAAATGTCCAACTTCCTAACTTACTGGTTTTTTTAATGCTTTTTCTACACTAATTCCTTGGGAATAATATTTTATCCTTTTGAAGAAGGAGTTCTGAGCCCTTTCCTGATTCTGTGCCCAAAGATCTCTCATTCATTCTTTTTGATACAGGTGTACCACTGCTATTGCTGATCACGATGACACCTGATCACAAGAACATCTGATCATTGAATGTCTACTGTTTACCAAACGCTATTTTTACACTACTGTATGTCAGCTACTGTGCAAGAGCTGTATTTATTCTACCTGACACTAAACCATGTCTTCTTCTTTTGGCAGCTTACTCTAATACCACTCTGTCTTCTGGTAGAATGAGATACACCTTTTCTATGTCTCCAGAGCACATTCATGTGAACGTAGTGGTGATAAGTTATTATAGTCATCCATCTATGTGGATGAATGACTGCAAGTTTTTCAAGGCCCAGGGGGCCCCTCTATCACCATAAACCCAGCACAGTTCTAGGCATATATGTTGGATTCCAGTGGCCTCCAGTGAAAGGGGAAATTCTCATCTCTGGGCTAGCATGTAAGCCAGTGTTCCTAGTCTCTTCAGGCAGCTCAAAGGTCACCATATCCTTGGCCCTAGGAGGCAAAGGGCCAGCTCTACTCAGCATCTCCTCAGGACTTCGCAGTCATGGACACCTGACAAAGTTCTTTAGGGAAGCCAAGACAAACCGCCCCTCCCCAGTCTGGTCTCATCAGTAGCCTGAGCTATAGTGCTGACAGGTGTGAGATGTCTATCAGACCTTTGCGATGGGGCCAGCCCAGATGCTCACGGCTTCTGAGCCCCAAAGCCGAGTATCATGTCGCAAACAAGTTGGATCCAAGGGCTCCTCAGGTCAGGCTCCCCAGAGCGGGATGGAGGAAGAATAGAGATATCAGCCATCAGGGTCATCCATCTAGGTGCTTCCTGCTGTTTCAATGAAGGCAGAGAGACTGAAAGCCGGGACTACAGGGACCAAATGCCAAAGTGGAAGGGGGTGTGGCTTCACTGGGGAGGGGCTATAAGGGCAAGACCACACTCCAGCTTGTGACACGTTCACTCAGTCATTCTCTCCATGTACAATTAATCTCAGTGCTATAAGAGGAAGTATGCACATGATAGCATAGTAGTTAAGAACAAAATCTCTGGACTGAGATGACTTAGGTGCATAACCAGGTCCTGCCAGTTTTACGTGAGTAACTTTTAACAAGTTCCATAAAGTCTCTGTGCCTTGTGATACACAGTACTTGGCAAATATACCAGAGATTCTGCATTTGCATTCTAGGGCATTATGACCAATACTGTCACTGAGCCATCTGCCCTCTCAATTGTTCAGAAGTGAAACACCACTATTAACCCACAGTCTGGCTGCTAGGTAGCTAGCAGGCAAAATCTGTGGTAAAGACAAAGTCCTGGTCCCCTTCAGAGTCTGTATGCCACACTTTGTCCAGTGAGAGATTTCCTTTCCTCCACGCCGTCTCCTTTCTCAGATAAGTAATGGTCTGATGCTAGCCATGAGTAATGGTGACCAGTTTAAGTAACTAAATTCAGTCAAGAATAACCCCAGAGAAACATTTCAAATTTAAGTCTCTGTCTCCTACGAATACATCTCAACCAAAGAAATTAGTTCACTTTAGAGCTAAGGAACATCTGAAAACAGGTGGGGATGTTTGAGAGGTAAAAGAGATTAATCCTCATAACCTTAGTATTACTCAGGACATCCTTCCAAGGTGACTTGAAAGTTGACAGTGTTCAACCTTTTTAGTAAACTTGTAAGGTGAGCCCGTAAAAAATGGTATGATAGACAGCTCCTCCTCCCCCGTGATCCCCATCCCCTGGTGCCTACACCTTTGTCTAGCTCCCAGTAGTAGTATGAACTGCTTCTAACTAATACAACAGGACAACAATGATAGTATGTCACTCCTGTGACCCCCCTGCACTGTGTAACACACGGTCTCACAAGCAGACTCACAGTAGAGCCTGTCCTTGCTCTTTGGAAGCAGCAATGCACGTTGCTAAGAACTGTAGGTGGCCCCTACTGGGTAGCCAGCAAGAAGCCAGCAGCTCCCAACACACAGCAGCCCAGCCCCAGTCCCTATGCTCCTTGCCATGAAGCTGCAGCCAGAGGATCAAACTGAAGGCGTGTGAAAGAAGCCAGCCATGAAAGGATCATGGAGCCAGCTGTTCTCCCTTCTGCCTCCCTCCTGTCCTTCTCCTTTTCACCACCCTCCAGCAATCCAGCCATCCACACAGGAATCCTGGGGAAATCATCCGTATGCCTGTTCTTCTCTCACACCTACAAATAAGGAAGCAAGAAGAGAAAAACTGCAAAAATCTCATCTGGCTGGTTGAAACCAATCCTCATTATGGTGATTTACATGAAGAGGGGTTCAAATTTGCATACCATTAAGTGTTTAAGATTAACTTGTGCACATTTTATTTCAATTCAGCCTTAAATTCTTCATGGAAGCTGAGCCTCTATGGCTTTCTTCGCCAAGGAACAGAGCTTTAAAACGAAAATTAAAAGATTTGCTATTTCTGGTGGATATCTTCATATTCACTCACTCATTTTGCAGAAGGGCAGGTCAGATGCCGCTTAGGACGTTCCTCCAACACAGAAATGGCAGCAGCTGGTGCAGAGATCAATACTCACATACAAGCTTCTATAGGAAATTGAATTTTATTTTTATTTATTTTTTTTTTTTTTGGTTTTTCTCCGGTACCGGGAACCGAACTCACGACCTTGCGCTTGCCAGGCAGGCGCTTTTTGCCACTGAGCTAAATCCCCAGCCCCGGAAATTGAATTTTAATAGTAAGCTCTGCAGAACTCCAGGCAAGAGTTTGCATAATACTCGTAACCCCCTGCCAGCAGCATGAAAATTGCGGAATCTGTCATTTTTCACAACCAGAAAATATTTAAGGTGCACTTAACCGTGCCTCTGGGCTTGCACCACACCAGTCCACTCGCTAGAGTTGGAGTGCCAGAATCTAGATGGGTGTGTCCCACAGGCCAAGCCCTATAAAACCTAATAACAGGCACCAAATATCTCCTTACCCTGGAAAATGATCAGGGAAAACAGGTTTTACGAGCTGCACTGACACACTGTGTCTCAGTGTGATTAATCCATCTCAGGAAAATTACTTTAAGAGGCAATTAAAGGCAGTTTTAGAAGAGTTATTTTACATTGTCTCTTTATTCTGTTTCTAGTGACAATTGTACCTGTCAGTAAAGCTGTGAAGAACTATCAATTCTGGCAGTATGGATTTTCAGAAGAAAATAAGAACCACTGCCCTGGGAGAGATTGGTTGTCCATCTCCAAGTTCAAATCCCGAGGCTGAAATGGAGACCTTGCCCTCTATGTGGCCTCCAGCTCCAGGTGATTGGTTCATGGGTCCTCCCTCTGCTGCCCTCTGCCCTTCTCTCAGGAACATGGGATCATAATCACCACCTCTAAGTGATGAAGCAAAGGCATGCCACCCTGCAGAAAAGTCTCTGATCAAAAAGGAGGAGAAAGAGCAAGAGGAAGAAAAGCAGAGGAAAAACAAAAAATGCTTTCTATAAATTAAATAAAATTACTTTCCTGGTTTAAGTTGGCAAACAAGATCCGGGCATGGTGGCATACACCTTAATTCCAGCACTCTAGGAGGCCGAGGCAGGTAGATTGTGAATTTGAGCACACCCTGAACAATTCAGTGACTTTGGGAGTCCCTCTCTTAAAGAATTTGAAAAAGGAGTAGGGATGTAGTTCAATCTCTAGTAATGCTAAATAAACAAAAATAAGTAAGTGCTAATTAAACGGCAAGCAAGGAGATGAGGGGTTTCAGGGCAATGATTTTACCTCCTTTTAATCAACTCTTTCCATCTAAGCAATTAACAAAGTATGTTAATAGGAGAAAAACATGTTCTGTAACCTTTCCATTTGTTTCTTCCCCAAAAAAGGGATCACCCCTTCTGCATTGGAAGTCACTGAGAAAAGAGTTACACTGAAAAATTGAAGAGTCCCCAGGTGCCACTCCTGGACCTCGTGCCGTGGCTCATGCTGCTGGGGGAAAATCAACACTCCCAGGCTGGGCTTGTCCAGGTGGACCCCTGGGCTCCTCGGGTCGCTACTCTTTATTGGAGAGCTGTGGCTGCACGGCTCAGATGTCACACTGAAACGAAAGGGCTGGCTCAGCCCACGGCTCAGGTTCTGTCACTCTGCTCGGGTAGGGTTACAGGTTTGTTATGATGCCTGTCAACCTCTGTCAGGACAAACACTCATTGGTTCACCTTTCTCAGAGCTCAAGGTCATGCCAGGGAGCCAGGGTCACACAGAGGCAGAGCGGGCAGCCAAGAGGCTAGTTCTGCGAGCCCCCGAATTGTCCTTCTGGGAATGACAGATATTTTCCAAATATGGGTCCAGGGACGTCACAGTCTGCTTCAGCAATCCAGGGATCTGTACAGCCCCACAGGGGCTCACAGGGCTGGGGGACTGATCCCCAATATTGTGGCTCTGTGGTCCTTCCCAGGAAATATGCTCAATTTAATGGAGCCTAACAAAGGTGATGCTATAACTCCAGCCTGCCTGTGCCAGGCTCCCTCTGCAAAGCTCTGGCCTCAGGAAGACATCCCTGGGTTCATCCCCCAAAGTCCTTTCCCAAAGCCGTGTCACATTGTACTCTACTTCTGCAAAGCTCCATCAGGACCCACTTACAACCCTGACTCCTTCACAAAGCATTTCAGAGGCTTCCTGTCACAAGCTTAGCATCTCAAACAAGGTCAAATTCATCTGTAATCAGTGTCCAACTCTGGGCACGGAAAACCAGAGATGCTCAAGAAACGTATGTAGAGGAAATGAAGAGGTGGGTGTGGTGGCACATGCCTGTCTTCCTAGCACTCAGGGAGGCTGAGCCAGGAGGAGCACATGTTCAAGCTCAGTCTGAGCAACCTAGCAACCTAAAAATACCCTGTCTCAAAGTAAAAAATGAAAAGGGTTCCTAGTGTAGCTCAGTGAAAAGGCCCTGAGATCAATCCCCAACACCAAAAACTAAAAACAAAAAAGAAAGAAGGAAAGGACTTAGTATGAATGAAGATTAGTTGGTTTCCTTAGATTGCCACAGATGAAGGGAAAAAATAAAGGAACCAATACATGTCAAATGCATACATGTATCTGGCATTATTCTAAGCACTTTCTTTCATTATGAGCACTTTTATTTCCCTCATTATATTCTATACATGAAAAACCTGAGGCTCGCAACGATTAAATAACTTTCCCAATGGTCTATAACGAGTAAATCTCAGAACTGGCCTTCTGAATCTTGGCCCATCCGACTATGAAACGTGAATGCTCTTTCTCTTACAGCTTTGTCTTCTTGGACTCATAAAATATTTGGATCAAGATAGACCTTAGCAATAATGTAGCCTGAAGTTTCTGAGGCCAGAGAGTTTAAGTCATTTGCCTCAGGTCACCCAGGTGACCCTTGTAAACCCAAGAAGCCATTTCTCCTAACTCCCACTCCAGGACTTTCAGCACCACGTCAGCATCCCACAGGGGCTGTAACTAAGTGTGATATTATTCTACCAAATCACATCATGAAGAAATAGTACAAAGTCTCTGGGAAATAAAGTTAGCACTTTTTGTCTTCCTAGAGCAGCTATAGGTCTGGGCTGGAACCCCGGGGAATATGGGAAGGAGACATTCTGGGCCCAAAGACACCCAGTGCTCCTCAAATTCCCTGAAAGAAGTCTGTATCCAGGGGTGCGGGGAACAGGAGCCCTTGAGAGACTATCTGTTGAACCTGTCAAAACCTGCTCTCTCAAGTCCTTTACTTGAGGTAAAGGACTTCCACTGGTTTGCTTGTGAAGTTATACATCCAATGGCTCTGATGTTCGGGTCTTCACACCTCAGTGGCTTTACTGCCCACCAGCATCTCTCCCTCCTCCTGTGAGGCCTGCTTTGCTGTCAGCATTTTCAGGATGGGTAGGCAGGCATTCCAAGAAGATAAGGCCCTTGCTTGGTTGATGACAGAGCTTGGACAGCCAGGCAGAGTCTCCCAGCACAGCCTCCATGCTATCAGACTGGGTCAGGAATAGGTTGCATGGCTCAGGCCTTCCTCCTGCCTGGAGCTTCCTTCTGCCTCCCCTTGTCTTTGTCCCTGTTCCTCTTGACTCCTACAGTCCCCTCTGTTCTGCAGCAAATCCCTGTGCTCATCCAACCCCTTCTCCAGCAAGTGAGTGGTTTTATCTCCGGAGAGTGGCTTAGTTCCCTGCCCTTTAGCTTTCCCCACTGGAAAACTGAAGGGGTGACAGTTAGGACCTCCCCCAGCAGGAGGCTCTGTGATTTACTCCACACCACTGTGATTCATCCACTTTCTGACCTCTAACACTTTGCAGCATTGCCGCACAATTTAGCCATTCATTACATGCAGTCACCTTTTCCAATAATTGCTTCCCATACACCGTCTCATTTCTCTAATAAATGTGCAACTGCTTAAAGGCAAGAGCCAAGGCTAATGTTTCTGGTTTCTTCTGCAGTCATTCACACAATGATGAAGAGACACTAGGCACTTAGAAGATGTTTGTAGAATAATAAATGAATAGGTGGGGTTCAGGCAGGTCCAACCTCTCTAGTGATACCACCATCCCCTTGCAGAACAGAAGAATAATAAGGTATGGAACAGGAAGAATCAAGCCAGCTGTTCTTGAATCCATCACTTGCTTTTAAAAATTAATTGGACTTCTTTCCTGCAGAGCAAACCCTCTCTAAGATACAACTGAGCCTTCACCAGATGTTTTTCTCTTACAATTTGTCTCACCTTTAGATGAGAGGAAAATTAAGTTAGCTTAAAATCATTTCCTTCTGCAAATGACTGCTGCTCATGTTAATGACTTAAGCATTGTACTGAGCTACAAATGTAGTCCTCGGCCCTGATGCATTAGTCCGTCGGGGAAGACAGATACATGACAAGATAATATGGATACAAAATACATCACATGCTCAAACACAGTTTGATCATTAACTGTGATATGTCAACTTGACTTGAGTAAGAACCCCCTAGCAGATTACTAAACCTCTGGGTGTATCTGTAGATGACTGACTCTTAGGTCAAAAACTGAGGAAGAAAGACCCAACCTGGATGTGGGTGGCAACAACCAATAGGCTTGCAGCCTGGAGGGAATAAAAAAGGAAAGAAGAAGGAAGGTGCCATTTTTTTTTTTTTTTTTGAAGCATTCCAGTGTTTATTATTGCCTTTGGACACTCATCTCCAGGTCCTTCAGGCTTCCAGCTCACTCTTCAGCCTTCCAACACAGACTCTTTGGCTTTTTCTTTGGTTTTTTTTTTTTGCTACCAGGAATCAAACTCACGACCTTGCGCTTGCCAGGCAGGTGCTTATGCCGCTGAGCTATATCTTCAGCCAGACTCTTTGGCTTTCGACTGTGAACCTGCACTGGACTCTGCAGCGACCTTCTAGCCCTTCAACATTCAACTGCTGCTAGATCCTCCAGCTCTTTAGTATGCAGATGGCTGCTTTAGATTCTTCTATCTCTGATTCTCCAGGCAGCCATAGGGACTCCTCCCCTTCTGATCCTGTATGCCTGCCTAACAAAGCCCTTGTATAATTATACATATATTGTATATTGATTCTATTCCTCTAGTGGACCCTAACACACACAGCTGCAAAGTATTATGAGTACCACAGAAAGGAAAACTTTGCTTGCATAACACTGACATGAACCTGTTTCAAGAAATAAAACCCCACTCTTTCTAATTGGAGTAAAAGGGAATTTGTTTTGAAGATATTGAACTATCTTGCAAACATCAAAGGCAAGAAGTCAAACATACCCCTTCAACAAACATTTATTGGAGTCTATTGTATGTCAGGCACTGGACATATAGCAGTAATGTTGTGATTCAGAAATCCAAGTTATTTCAAATCCCAGGTCATCTGGGTCCTCTGCAGATAGTTTGCAGATGAGAAAAAGAGCTCCCAAAAAGGAGCTAGGCAGGCATCACCTCTACTCCTCACCACTGGTTCTGATGGGACTGGATCTGGATGCCAGTGGCTCTGGACAATGTATTCCCAGACCAGGCTGCTGGTCTCATCCTCAGAGGGCTACTTTCAAAGATACTTGATCTCATTTTTAAAGAGTATAGCTGGGCATAGTGGCAAATGCCTGCAGTGGCTACACTCTGGGAGGCCTAGGAAAGACAAGTTGGGCAACTTAGTGACAGTGGTGGATTAACTAATGGTCAACTTGTAACACCCAGCTGAACTGAATCAGCGTGGTGCTGTGTGTGAATGGCCCACTTGAGGACTGTTGCCAACAGCATAAAAGCAGAACTGGAGGGGAAGATGGTATGCTGTTGATTCTCCTGGAGAAACTTGTGCTGGCTCTCCTAATATGAATTTGGCTGTTCTCATCGTCAGAGGAGCTTGGGTCCTCAATGTCACTGATGATGGTTGCAGTTCTCTTTGGGGGAGTTTTGGTCCCTACCTTGAACATCACTTCCTGATTCCAACACAGATTCCTCAGCTTGCTAGCACAGACTTTCTAGCTTCCACTACTGTCCTTTGGGCCTTCCCAATGCAGATTCTTGGTACAGACTTGCATGAAACATTGTCATGGGCTCTAGGTCTTCAACTGAATTCATGAAAGACATTGCCATGGAATCCAGGCCCTCAGCTGGATTTCTGGGGGCTCTAGTGTGTGGACAGATCTTCCTCACTATTTTGCAATGGACTGTTTGGGTGAATATTATAAAATAATCCTATAAATTATGTATCCTGTATCAAATCTATTCCCCTGGAAATCCTGACTATGACAGTGAATTAGTGAGATGCTGTCTCAAAATAAAAAAGGGCTAGGGGTATGGCTCAGTGTAAAGGCCCCGGGTTGAAACACCAGTACTACACACAAAAACAAGAGTGTCTCCCTCAGGGCGGTCTACATGGGACCTGGCAAAGTTTCAAGACACACATCTGTACCTGTGGCAGGGCAACCTAGAAGGAGTATACATGTAAGTATCAATAGAAAAATCACACCACACCATACCATACATTAAGGAAGCAAAAAGCTAAACTGGCCCTTTATCCTAGGTAAGAGACAATTTATTCTCTTGATAGTCCCTTCAGTGATGACAGTCTTATATGCATTGACTCTGGTTTTTTGGAGGGTAAGAGATGCTATGGATTGACTCCAAGCCCTCATGCATGCTAAGCATGTACTCTACCACTGAGCTATATTCCCCGACTTCAGCTCTTTCTTTCATATTGATTTAGTAACACAAAAAAATCAGATGAGAAAAAAATGTAATTTGGTTCATACATACTCCATCTGATTTTTATCATCAAGCTCAATGGACTTGGTAACAAAGTTTGAACAAGAACTGAATTCTGGCATCCATGTTGCTTCCTGGCTGAGTAGGGCTACCCTCAAATCTGGATACTTCCCTGCACCCTTCTGAGTCTCTGTCACTCCCTCCACTTCCCCTAGCCTCAGCTCTCTCCCAGAAAGCTCTGCTCACTTTGTGTCACTACGGCCTCCAAAGACCAGTGGGTGATCAGTTACTTTCTGCAACTACCACTCTTAAGAGCACACATGGCATCTTCTGGGATCTATCTGTGGTACACTGGAATATAGGACAGTTTAAGAAAGCTCTGGGCACACTGGGCCAGCACATCTATATCACAAAGTCAGGCTGGTGAACATAGGAGGTAACAACCTCTCAGACCCACAGTTGTGAAGTATAGCAAATTCCTTCCTCTCAGAACTCCCCTCCTGAATAAACATACATACTTCATACTCACAGATATGCAGTATGATAAAAATTGCAATAAATAAAATTTTTAACTTATTACAATAAAAGACATATTGCCATGAATTGTACCAAAATACTCTCCTTTGATTCAAACACATTTATTCCATCATTCTTGCCACTTTCTGAAATAGTTCTGGAAAGTCACTTTAGTAAGTGTTTTTTGTGGCTACCTCAATGCCACGAACCGATTCACAATGTTTTTGGCAATTACTGTCAAATAAAAACATTAAAGGGCTGGGGATTTAGCTCAGTGGCACAGCGCCTGCCTGGCAAGCTCAAGGTCGTGAATTCAATGCGCGGTACTGGAAAAAAAAAGAAAACATTACAGTGTGTCCTCATCTACCTTACTCACTGGCTCCGGTGCCATGTGACTTCCCCCAAATCAAAAATGACCATGAGAGATAAACATTTTGAATTGATTCAGACATTAAGGCAGTCACAACAGCACAAATAAAGACCTTTATGAAAGAGGACTTCAGAACTGCTTCAGAAAGTAGTGAGAAAAATGGAGTAAGTCTATCTGAAGTGAGGGGGAATATTCTAAGGGAGATTCATGGCGATGTGCCTTTTACTGTAATAAACATTTTTTAATTTGAACATTTACTATTGTTCATCAGACCTTATACAGGCTCAAAACTCTAGTTTCTCTTACAGCTTTTCCTCTTTCCACAAACCTTTGGCTAAGAAGATCCATCAGCCCTCTCCTCCCAACTGGCCACGATCCCTCTTCTGCATAGCTCACTACAATAGGTACGAACCTTTGCTTGTTAAGACTGCCAGGAGTGTGGCCCTGGGCTGCAGTCCATTTTCTTTATTCTTAATAAAACAAAAATCTAATTTGGCAGCTGAAGTTGAGGAAGTATTTCATTGCTCTAGGGGTTACCTGCCCTCCTCTGAGGCACGGAAACCTGTTGCTTCCAAGTGGAAAGCCCAAGGGCAGCAAGATTTGCAGGCTATGAAAATCCAGATAAAAAGACTTCAAATATTATTTTCTTACTACAGAAATAACACAATCAATAGAGTTGATGATCTGTTATTGAAGGACTAGTGGAAGGGAAGAGTTGGTTAAAAATGGAGAAGACAAATTATGACAAAGCTGAAAGCTGAGATAGGAAAATTAGACTTGATATTATAGACACATAAGCCTTGGAGTTGGACAGCCCTAGGAGCAAATCTCATGTATTCTACATACTAGCTAGGAAAAATTGCCCACCCCCTGTGGGTCTCTGGTTATCTACTTTACCCCTGGCACAATTAGGATTACCTTTCTTACAGAGTTGTAAGGATCAAATTCACACAAAGGAATACGCTGTTGCTCCAAAGAAAACATGAAGAAACTCTTCATTTATTAATATGGAAACATCTCTAAGACCTATTACTTAAGTGGATAAAAGCAAGATATAACTTAATGTATACATTAGTTTTCTAGAGTAATCATATCAAAGTACCACAGAAATTTGTTCCCTCAGTTTTGGAGGCTGAAAGTCAAAGGTCAGGGTATCAGCAGGTCTGGGTTCTCTTGAGGGTTCTCTCCTTGACTTGCAAATAGCTGCCTCCTCTCTTTGTCCCCATATGGTCACTTAGCTGTCTTTGTTGTCTACATCCTAATCTTTTATAGGGACACAAGCCATATCAGATGAAGCCAGCCATATCATTTCACATTACCTAACATAAATCTTTAAGGGTTCTATCTCCAGACACAGTCAACAATCTGAAATACTGGGTTCTATCATCACCACCATCAAAAAAAAAAAAAGAATTCATATGTTGAAACCCTAACACCCAAGGCAATAGTAGTAGATAACAGTGCATTTGAGAGATGATTATGTCATGAAGTGGATCCCCTGTGATAGGATTAAGGTACTGATAAAAACTGCTTTCCCCTTTGACCACATAAGGACACAGGAAAAAGGTACCACGTATAAATCAGAAGTGAGCCCTCACCAGACATCAAATGTGCCAGTACCCTGAGCTTGGACTTCTCAGTCCCCAGAATGGTGAAAAATAAATTTCCATTGCTAAGCTACAAAGTATGTTATTTTGTGATAGCAGCCCAGTCAGACTAAGATACCAGGGTTAGGACTTCAACATTTGAACTGCAGGGAACACAATTTCAGCCCATAACTATGCTTATAGAAAACACTTGTCCACACAAAGACCTGTATTCAAATGTTCATAGCCGCTGTACTCATTATCTCAGGGTTCTCAAGGCAACAGAACCAATAGAATATTTAATTCTAAAAGGAGATTTATTAAACCACGTTACAGGGTCAGAGGCTACATAGCCACCTGCAGGCTGGAGAGCTAGAGAATCTAGTAGTTGATCAGTCCAAGAAACTGGAAGCCTCAGAACAGGAGGGACGTTATGGCTTGCATCTAGATGTCAAAGCCTTATGCAGTCATGGAGCCAAGCTTCCAGGGTTTGTGGTTGATTCATGGCCCAAAGCTTGGATTAAGGGTGTGAGCGTAGCCTTCATACAATATAAGGGACCAAAACAGGCTTGTCTATTGGTCTGTCTGTCTGCCCCCCCTCCCCCCGATTGTTGATTTTGCTGTCTTCTGCCACTAGGAACTGTTGTTCCTCTGCCATGTGCCACCCTACCTTGGAGCCAGCCAATTATGGACTGAAACCTCTACAAACTATGAGCTAAGTAAACCTTCAGGTGTTAGATATTTTGTGTCAGCAATGAGAGGAAAGTAAGACAAAGGACAAGGAATGCAGCCCCAGCCCAAGGCTGAAAGCTCCCTGAAGAGTTGCTGGTCTGAGTCTCTGCAGAAAGGGTGAAGAGGTTGCAGTCTGATGTCCACAGGCAATGGCAGCAGCAAAAGATGCACATGCTCAAGAAAAATCAAGCTTGCACATTCCGACAAGGCTCCTTCCCTCTTCTGCGTTGTTCTGCCAACACCACTCCCCATCTATTTGAAAATGCCACCCACACTCAGGGCAGATCTTCCCCTTCAGTTTGCTGATCCACACACCAAATGTATCTGGAAACACTCTCACAGACACACCCAGAAGTAGGCCTTACTAATTTTCTAAGCATCTCTCAATCAAATCAAGTTGACAACCTAGATTAACAGTTATACTCATCACCACCATTAACTGAGAGTACACAAGTGTCTGTCAGTTGAATAGAGAAGCAAGTGGTGATGCTTTCACTCATTCAATACAAAGGGAATGGAACAGAGACTATTTTAAATTTAAAACATTTGGGCAAACCACAGCTGCAGAAAGAAGCCTCTTATGTAATTTTTTTAACTTGACATATAGCAATTGTATATATTCATGGGGAACGCTGTGACATTTCAACACATGCATGCAATATGTAATGAATGATCAGATCAGGCAACTGGCATCTTCAGCACTTCAAACACACATCATTTCGTTTTGTTGGAAATGTTCAACTTCTGTCCACTACTCTCAGAAAGAAGTCTTACCTAAACTTCCTTTTCATAATTAAAGCAGAATTTCCCAAGAATTTAGCTGTCATAAGTGTCCTTCCAGTAGATTTTTTCTAAGAGGGAAAACTGATGTGTAGCCCTGGGCCATCCTGCAAATTGTGTAAACAAACCTGATCAGAATTATTCATGTTTTACCGTTAAAGCCCCACCTTACTAATTCAATAAGCTAATATAGACACACTTACCTCTAGCTATTGAGTCATTCTTTATAAAATATTCCTATATTTGTGTGTTTAAAAAAATACTTTTCTCCTGTTAACCTCTATTTGTCAATTAACTCACTTACTCTTGACCACATGAACTAAGTTTGTAGAGAAAACATTTTTCCTCCCAACAAGCAGAGTACTAAACACTGAAAATAAATGAACTTCTTATACACTGCTCCAAAAGAATGAATTCAAAGCAATTCAAAGAAGACAAGCCAAAAAAAAAAGACTACAGATATGATTCTGTTTATATAGCACTATAAAAAAGGCAGAATTAAAAGAGATGAGAAATGAGTGGTTGGCAGGTACTAGGGTGGAGAAAGAGCTTTGGATGCAAAGGGGTTGTGAGAAAATATTTGGGGGACACTGCTCGCTCTGTATCAGGACTGAAGCGGATTACCTGACAGAATACCCTGTCAAAACTCTTTGAGTTAAACACTGTAAAAGAATGCATTTTGTTTTGTGTCAATTACACTTCAATAAATCTCATTTTACAAACTATCATAAACCTTTCCTTTTCTGTTAAAAAAAACAATTGGGATTGAGACACTACATTGCATTTTCTTGCAAATAAAGTGTGTATGGAAACCAATGTAATGATAATAGTTTCCTGGAGAAGGGAAGAAATTGGAATCTGAGCATATGGAGGACAAGGATGAGATAGGGGAGATTTTTACTGGACATCTGTTATTTTCTGCCTTTGAACCAGGACAAGATAGAATCCATTCAACAACTAAAGAGAAAATGATCAATTAACCATCTTAATGAATTGTTGAATGTGGACACTGGTAAACTTTGGAGTGTACAGAGGTTCTATTTTACTTAGAGGAGGAAAATCCCTTTTAAAACCTATGAAAATAGGACCAGATGTTTTTAAAAATAAGTACTTCTTTGATGTTTACTATTTGCCAGGCCAGCATTTCTCAAAGTGGGATCCATTCTTCCATGTGCTGCATGAAAATAGTGTAGATAAGTTCAGCAAATTTGGGAAATATTGTGTGTATAGTATTGGAAACTGAACCCAGGGCCTCACCCATGCTAGGTAAGTGTTCTACCACTGAGCTATACCCCAGCCCTGGCAAACATTTTTCTGCATCAGCTCTTGGAGTTTTCAAATGCAAAGTTAAACCTATTAACCATTCTAGGAGGTTCACCAAAAATATTTAACCATGCAATATTTTTGCTGTTTTTTATGCTATTATGGCCCCTTCCTCTGGATTACACAGAGCAAAGAGAAAGGAGCTATAGGCTTCTGCTGGTAATCTTTTGAGTAGGAAACTCATACCAGGGTTTTCTAGGTCACAGCTAGCAGAAGTCCAAGTTCCTTGAGTCAGGGGCAAGTGGGAGACCAATACATGTGACTTGGGGGTCACTCCAGCCCCTGAGATGTATGTACACCACCTCATGTAACCTGCTATCCATAGAACACTTGACTAACTTCCCCTTCCACCAAGGAGCAAAACAAAAAGATGCTAGGATTCCTACTTTGCAAACACTGTAGCTGGAGTAATCCAAGTGGACACTTCTGCTGTTAACCTCCCTAATAAGAAGAGTGGTGTGTGGGAAAGGGACAGGAGAGAGCTCTTAGGTTTTTAGAAAAAGAATTTGGAGTTGAAGATTTCTGTAATATAGTAGAAAACAGAGAAAGTCCAATGGAGGGAAAAGACTTGATTTTAAGTAAAATTCTCTCCCACTGAAGCCTGACAGTTCCCATTTTTTGGCCTCCCTCCATGTTCAGAGCTGTTCTGAGCCTGGCAGCAGAGGCAACATAGCCTGGTGGAAAGAAACCAACAGAGGGAGTCATTAAAAAGCTCACCAGTGTCTGCTCTCCCTAGGGCACTGATGGGAAAAGACACTTCTGTGTACTTCGCAGTTAGGTGGACAAGAAGAGTCAAATAGACATGATGTGTAATTCTCCAGGCTTAGGCATGGCAATGCTTCTGAAATTCCCCATCTCTCTCTGCCCCTGCTACAGTGAACACTTCACACTGAGATGGCAAAGCTGTGAAAACAAAGTGGCCCAACTTTCCTGAGACACCCCATGAATGACAACTGCCCAGAAGAGTCACCTGACCTACATAGGATTTAGCATGAACAACATGTAAATGCTGAATCTCTAAAATACTGGTGCAAATTGTTACTGCAGCAAAGCCTAGCCTAGCCTGACTAATAAGCCAGAATTTGAATCTGACAGAATAGGCTCAAAGCCCTGTTCCACCATTTACTAGCTATGTGGACTTAATTTCTTAATTTCTAGGAGTTTTATTATTCTCCTCTAGTCAGGATAGACTACATATGGCTATAGCCACATAAACAACATGCATATGTGGTTGTTAAATCACAAATATCTAGTTCTCGTTTACATTACTATAGTTAACACTTACTAAATTGTGGTTATTTTGTGATTAAAAAAATAAGTTCTTTAAAACTATTCCTGCCTTTTTCAAAACAGCAATTTCTCAGTGAAAAAAATCTTAAAAGACAAAAAAGTCTTAGCCATTTAACATCAACAATGAGAAGACACTGATATTAGATATCCCTGATATGACAGGATTAAAAAAGATAATTCAGCTGGGGATTTAGTTCAGCGGCACAGCGCCTGCCTGGCAAGCGCAAGGTCGTGAGTTCGATTCCCGGTACCAGAAAAAAAACAAAAAAATAAAACGATACTTTGCCTCTGCAGCACGGTTTCCAGAAATTCCTAATCCTAGGCTAATCAGGAGATGAATCAATACTCACAAAAAATAAAGGAAAACTAAAAAGTCATCAAACTACACGAGCAGACACACGAGAGCTATGTGCAATATAGGACCTGGATTAGGTCCTCAAATGGAAAGAAGACAGTTGTGAAAAAACTGGTAAGATTCAAATAAAGTCTAGAATTTAGCTAATAGTAACTGTCCATAGTTTTTCTAAACAACAGCCAACTTTCCAACACCAGTCTGGGCATTCTACAGTTCAATTCTGTTCTGACTCTAATGTCCCAGTGTTAGCCCACACCCAACGGCTCAGTCTCAAAAGACAGACCCCAGTTCTGGTTGGCAGCTACATATGGGGTACCCAGGCTATGCACAATTCTGTCCAGCTCACTACAAATTCAGGGCTCCCCAAAAGCCTTTCCTCAGGTGGATAAGTCACTAAAATGACAAAGAACTTAGGAATGACTTTACCTTTCACTGTCAGTTTATTAAAAAGCTTCTTTGATCCAGAACAGCCAAGCAGAAGAGATGTGTGGTGGATTGACAACTGGTGGTCGATTTGTAACACCCAGCTGAACCGAACCAGCATGGTGCTAGGTGTGGGAGGCCCACCTGAGGATTGCTGCCGGCAGCAGAAAAGGCAAAACTGGAGAAGTAGTGAGGCTGATGGGAGCTGATAGAAGCTGTTTGAGAGGCTATTGGAAGCCATTGGGAAGCTGTTTGAGAAGCTGTTGGAAGCTGTTGGGAAGCTGTAGGAAGCTGTTGGTTTTTCTGGAGGAGTTTGTCATGCTGGTTTTCCTGATGAACTTGGCTATTCATGTCAGAGAAGGAGCTCAGGACCTCGTTGTTGCTAAGGATGGCTATGGTTCACTTTAAGGGAGCTCTAGTCCTCAATTTAAGCATTGCTTCCTGGCTCCAGAGAGGACGATGGTGTAGTGCTCAGTCTCCTGGAGAAGCTTGTCGCACTGGCTTTCCTGATGAGAACTCAGCTTTTTTCATCATCGGAGGAGCTCAGGACCTCACTGTTGCTGGGGATGGCTGTGGTACTTTTCAGGGGAGCTCTGTTTCTTACTTTGAGTGTCACTTCCTGGCTCCAGTTCAGATCCCTCAGCCTGCTACCACAGATCTTTCATCCCACTGGCACAGACTTTCTAGTTTCCATCACTGACCTTTGGGCCTTCCCAGCACAGATCTGTGAAACAGGCTGAAACAGTGTCATGAGCTCTAGGTCTCCAGTTAGACTTGTGGGAGGCACTGTTATGGGCTCTAGGTCTTCATCTGGACTCACGCAGGACATTATTGGAGGATCCAGACCCTCAGCTGGATTCTTTGGTCTTTAGTGTGTGGATAGATTTCCTGCACACTCTTTTTTGTATATGATTCTTTGGGTGACTATTATACGTAATCTCATAAAATATGTGTCCTGTATAGTATTCTTTCTCCTTGCAAAACCCCAAACTACAACAGGATGCCTGGGGCAAAGTACAAGGGTAGAGGTAGAAGGAATAGTGCAGAGCTTCCACAGGCTCTCAGTGCACTATCCATCCAGTACACCAACCTGGAATTCTCTGAATTTTGCTATTCAAAAATGTGCTGTTCTGAATCTTGTTCAAAACTGGCCACATGATTGATGAAATCAGTGGCCACTGGTCATGGACCCCAGTCTTCCATTTCCTCCCCAGGTCAGTTTGTGGGGCTAAAAGTTCCAACCTTCTAATCATATGCTTGGGCCTTTTGGTAAACAAGCCCCACCCTAAATCCCCTATGGTCCCTTCCCAACACCCTTCAAGAGTTACCCTATTAGTACAAACTCAGGCATTATCAAAGGGGCTTGCATTTAAAAAAAAAAAAAAGTTTATTTTTAAGAAAGTTCAAAGGTTTAGGAGTTCTACACCAATATATGTGTATGGCTTTTTATTTACCTATAGTAAAGGTTTATTGGGTTTGACAAATGGACCATGGTAATGTAAGATACTCACATTAAGAGAAAGTGGGTGAGAGGTATATGGGAACCCTCTGTACCATCTTTGTACCTCTTCTGTAAATCTAAATCACTCCAAAATAAAGATATAGATAGATAGATAGATAGATAGATAGATAGATAGATAGATAGATAATTTCCACTTCCGTTCTCTATCCAAAACCCAGGAACTAAAGCAAATGATACTTTCCCTTTCCTCAATACAGCAAATTCCAGATATCCAAGAAACACACCCTGACCTTCTGTGCAATACCCACTCTACCCTCTTACTCTTCTTAAGGGATAGCTACATCAAGCTTTAGACCCTTCTTCCTTTTGTCCTACTCCTGAGGAGCTGGAGCTGAAAGCTCTGAAACAGAAATCCCTAATCTATGACCTGTAGGTAAAATCTGACCCACCACTGTGTTTATAAAGTTTCAGTGGAACACGTTTACTCTCCTTCATTTACTGCTTTACAGTAGTTATTACTGATACCTGCTTCACACCAGAATGGCAGAGTTGAGCCGAATATTTGCAACAGAAACCAAGAGGAGGCAAGCAGTGACTAGAATATTTTCTTCCCTGCCCTTCACAGAAAGTTTGCTCCCCACTGCTCCAAACATTGACCCTCCCTCCCCACTAGGCATTACTCTAGGAAGCTACGCCCTGTTGTTACCTCTGCTTACAGGAGAGAGAAATCTGCTTGGTGAAGGGAAGATCCGAAAGGCAACCCTCTCCTATACACATGCAAATGCACATCACTTGATAAAGCTGACAAATCAGTGTGATTTTCCTGAGCACCCACTTAGCATTAAGGGATGCGTCTGAGCTGCTGGAGCGCTCTCACCAGTGGTCCAGTTTGAAAACACCTTAATGAAACAAGCTTCTAAACACATCCCTGTGGGATGCCTGCTTCCTTGCAGGACTGTGGCATGGCCCAGCCTGTCAGGTGCCTCCCGTCTCCCAGGCAGATGCCTGTCCACAGTTGGGGGTGGGGGATCCAACAAGTTAAGCTGTTTTGTTGTTTTGTTTTGTTTTGTTTTGTTTTGTTTTGTTTTGTTTTGTTTTTTCCAAGAGTACTTTTCCCCAAAACGGCAATAAGGCAGTTTCTCTGCCAGTTTTAAGCGGCTGTCCAATCATTAAGAAAAAAGGTATAAAAATCACTTTTGGTCAAAAGCTCCTTGAGAAAAATTGTAGTTTATTCTGTATCTTGCATTCCTGTAATAACGGAAAAAGAGGAAATGTCCAGTATAATTCTGTTGGTTGGGTCGGACTGGATTTCAATGAGTTATTCAATTATATGTCATGCCTAATGTAACCCACATGGCCCCTGTGACTGTTAATCATGATTAATTGGACTAGACTAAGAAATGCCTAGTGGGTTATCTTACACACCTTAGGGTATGTCGGAGTGGGTAATGGAGGCATGACCTAGGGTACTGTCTCTGCTCCCTGGCCTCTTCCTCTCTGGCGCTGTTCCCTTGCTTTGCTTCCTAGCTGCCCTGAACTAAGCAGCTTTACTCTCCCATGCTGTCCTACCATGCTCATCTGCCTTGAAGCCAGGCAACCATGGACTGAATCCTGTGAAACTACAAACCAAAATAAACCTCGCCTCCTTTAAATGGAGGTATCAGGTACTCCGTCCCAACAACAAGAAAGCTGGCAAATATAACTGTCTTCATCAACTTCAAGGACAGCTTTCTATTTTACCTGTTATTGCTTTAATCTCTGGCTCAAATCTGGCTAGATTTGAAAGCTGGTGCAAAAATTTAGCAGCTGCATGACCTTGGGCTACTCAACTTCTCAGTAGCTCTATTTTCTAAACTGTTAAGTGTGAATAAGATGATGGTACCTCACTTAGAGAACTGTGATTAAGAATTACATGTAGAGTACCTGGAATCATGTCCAGCACATATTAACAAGAAAGTCGATCTCTCATCACATGCTCCACCCCTGCCATGAAACATCTAAGAAACTCAGGGCTCATTTGGTCCAGAGAAGTTAGTTAGTCCTCATTCCAAATGCCAAGTGGGCAGAGGTAGGCAGTCATGTTGCCAGACCCAAGCATGTCTTCTCAGTGCTTGAAAGCAAAAACTCAGCAGAGGAGTGTTAGTGGGAGGAAATCAAGTTTATTTGAAGGCCAGCAGCCTGACAAGATGGGATAATGGAGCTCTTAGCCCACCCCCACAAAACAAGATCATGTTAAGAAACTCTGGTATGCAAAAGAGGTTTTATAGAGAGCAAGAGGATATGCAAGGGGCAATGGTCAGAAAGACTGTAGTCTGGGCTGCGTGTCCATCATTTGTGGTATGTGTCTTTTTTTTTTTTTCCTTTTTTTTTTCCTGGCTGGAACATCACAGTTGAAACTGTGACCTCCTGGGTCTAGTTCATGTAACTCTTTAGGCTAACATGTCATCTTTCTGCAAGCTCAACCTCACAGCAATTGACATGTTCTGTGTTAGTTAATGCACAGAACAAAAGAATAAGAAGGGTCATTACCCAGTCTCATGTGGTCTGAAGGTTCTAGGTGTAAGGTTGGCAGAGGGACCAGGTACCAGGCACAGCAACAGAGAGGAAAGGGAAATTTTATTGGAATGGGAGTGATGCGTGGGATAGAGACCACAAGCCAAGAGGCAAGGAGTTTGGGCTTATATAAGGATAGAGGTGCCAGACCCTTATTTCATGGGAGGATTTGATTTTGGTGCTTAGGAGGCTTTGTTCGAGGGGGCCGGACACCTTCAGGAGGGACCAACATTCCTGGACCAGGCGAGAGCAGGATGGCTGTCCTGTCAGATGCAAATTAGATTCCAGATGTCTGTCAGGGAGGCTGGGTAGGCTTCTGTAGTTTCGCCAGAGGTTTGGGACTGGAACAGACTTTAACACTAGGGTCCGTAAATCTAAGGGAAGACTATTTAGCAGGTTAACATCTTAATTATTTCGATTCAGCCTTTCTTTAGAATTTAAAATTCTGGGCAAAGGGAAGAAAGGCAACTCTTCAAGGAATAATTCCCACTGTTACACTCAATGAACTATAAGGTATCGATTTTTGATCATTTTTTCTATGGTTTATGGACAGTTGAAAACCTGTTCTATGTAGGAAGGTATGTTCTTATCCACTTTTCCAGTGATGTCCTCACTGGTTTTGGTCCTTCCAGATATTTTGTTCCAGACCTGTATATGGAGATTATAGCTTTTCAAATCACATCCTCAGCCATTACAGTAAAGCAACATTGCTTATCCAGGTGGCTGAGTCTAGAAAAGATTCAGGTTCAATGACCCACCCTCCTGCAGTAAATATCTAGGTCCTGGTGTTGAGAGGCACCAGGCCAAAATCCCGCCTCTCATAAAAAGTTGTCCTATGGGGACTCTGGAATCTCGTGGCTCTGATAACCTCTGTAGAAACACCTTCAAGCCACAGAGAGGAGCATTGTAGTGGAACCTCAAAAAAGAAGAGTCATGTCTTATTGCCTCTTTTTTCTATAGGCCCAAGGACCCATGCGCATCTGCCCATCCCTCTCTAGTAAAAGACACTTGTTAAAGGTATTAGAAAGAGTAGTCTTTCTCAGGCCATGAAGCGGTCCCATTTGCCATTCTTGCAGGGCTACTTAAAGGGTCAGGTTGGAAGACAAGGAGAGATATGTCATTTGAAAAGTGGCTCAAACTGTCCCTGGAATATAACTGGTTCTTCACTTTAACTTTTTTTCATATTGGGGATTCAACCCAGGGTCTTTGCACTGAGCTACACCCCCAGTAACTTCTAACATGTGATCTTCCTGTCTTGGCCTCCCAAAATGCTGGGATTACATGAGTATTGCACCACCATGTCCACCTTAAGTTATTTTTAATTCTGCCTCACCAGTCATTAGTTACTCTTATTGTATTTTGGAAAGTAATACATTTCTTATGGAGCTAGGATATTTGTCCTACTTATAACTCCCTATATGTGAACTTCTGCAGGCTTACAAGGCCATATCAACTTGGTTAGCATAATTCTCCCTTAGTATTGTATCTACACACCATTTGAATTAAATTTATTTTCATTATCCGTTCTCCTAAGATGCTTCTCACATTGGCATAAAGTTCTATTCCTGGTATGCCTAAAACCTCTCAGATATCTTTTGAACAAGTTGCACCACCTATTATATTCAAGAGCATATATCATACACAGTATATCTACATGTATATTCAGAAATATATGTGTTTAAGGTTATGGCCCCAAGAAAGCCACAATTCCTTTTCCACTTCTTAGGAAAACTTCACTCACTTAGCCTGTGTTGAATACCAGCAGTAAACAAGTCAAGCATAGATCTTGCTCTCAAGGAGCTCTTAGTTCTGGCAGGGAAGAATAAACAAGATAACAATGACAAGCATGATGATGAGAGCTATAGAAAAGTGAGATCTGAACAGCCTATTCTGAAGGTAGGTAGAAGAGAAGCCTAACTTTGAAAGAAGTAGGGAGTGAAGACTAGAAGCTTGATCCAGAGAAGGGAGATCTTGGGCTACATCACAAGGATGAAGGTTTAGCCCAAGAGGAAAATTATAAATGAATGGAATGGGCTCACCCACATGGTGAATGCAAAATCAGTAACAGGGTGGAAGGAGGCTTATTACTTGCAGTAAGGATGAAGTGCACTGAAGATAATCCTCAAGCAGAGTTTCCTCAAACAAACAAAGCATGGGACTGGGGGTCTTACGTGTATTCATACAGCCAGGACTCATCATTCCATGTAGAGGCAGGCTCATCCTTGAGCATGCTCAGTTTGAAGTCATAAATCACATGTTCAAAAAAAAAGGATAAGAATGTCTCTGGGTGGAGAATTTAGTATTATAATGAGCAAAGGTTACTGTAGATCCCTTAAAACAAATGAGTCAGTGACTTGGCCAATTTTGGCTGGTTCCTTGTAAGCTTTAGATGAAAGGAATAAAAAACAACTGGGAAATTCTATGAATAGTCTTTTAAAGGGACAACTGCTTCCTCCCCCAACCTCCCGTAAGTATGGGAACTTGCCCCTAAAAGTACCTGGCTAGACAATAACAGAAAGACATTCCAGACAGATGCTACAACAGCTACAGGCATCTGCAAAGTCTCTGTTATGTGTGGAGCAACTGCAAGTGTGATACAGCTGGCACAGTGCTGAGGGCAGGGCAGTTGAACCTACAGGACTAGGAAAGTGCTCAACAGGTCCTGATAAGAAAATTGGACTTTATTCTGTAGAACACATGGTTGAAAACTGACTCACATATTTATGGTTTTAGTGTTTGCTGTATTTCTTAAATAATTTTCAATTAGTAGATGTGTTGGTCAGCTTAGGCTAAGCGATATACAAAAACAAATGACCCACAGTCCTAGTAGCATGCAAGAGTATTGTGATTCCCTTTTTACTCAGCCTCCATTCATGTCTTTTGTGGATGGACCCCAGCTTTTCTGCATGCTCTGTTCATTCTGAGATAAAGGCTCGAAGAGCAAGCATGATCTGGGATGTGCACTGAAAGGATAGGAGCTCACCAAAATGGTATGGAGATTATTTTAAATTAATAATGTGATAGAAAGTAGCCATAGAAAGAACCATCATCCAAACTTGAGCAGAACATCCCAAAAATTTATGGTGGAAACAGTTTTACACCTTTATAATCCCACCTAGTCAAAAGGCTGATGTAGGATGATACTAAATTTGAGGCTAGCCTGGGCAACCTAGTGAGATACTGTCACAAAATAAAGAGGGCTAGAGATATAGCGCAATAGTAGAAGTATTAGGGTTTGATCTTTGTCTTGGTCGTTTTTATTTCATTGCTGAGACAAAATACCCAATGCCCAATATTGAGAAAGGAAAAGTTCATTTAGCTCACAGTGTATGGAAGTTTCAGTTCATAATCAGCTGGCTCCTAGGCAAGGTGGCATGGCCCAGGGGCAACAGTTCAAGGTGGCAGAAGACAGCAAAAGCACAAGAGCAAAAGGGGGAAAAGAAAGCCTCTTTTTCTCCTTTATATTGTAAGCAGGCTACCACCCGCTAGGGTGAGTATAGCACTCACACCATTTAAATGCCGTCTACTTACACAAGATGAAGACATTTATAAAATGAGGACCCTGACTCCCTACTGAGCTGCTTAAACTTTTAAACTTCTCAAGTTGACACAATGTTTCAACCTATATGATCCACCCCTTGTCAATTTGGCAACCAGGCACATTTCTTTAAACTAGTTTCCAGGTACAAACACATGCTAATTCTTATCATTTCACAACTTGAGCATTATAACACAGGTTTAACAATCCTTATGAACTAGTATTAAGTCTATCAACATTATATTACAATAGAACCACAGCATTCTGCCCCTGGACCTCCCAAAGACTCATGCACATCCCTTTATGCAAAAGGAATTTAGTCCATCTGCAAGAGCTGCCAAAGTCCTAACAGTTTCAGCATTGCAGAAAAGTCCAAGTCCCAAGTCTCCTCCCAGATGTAAGGTAAACTCTCAGTTGAAAATCTCTGTACAAATGAAAAGTTAGACACTTCCAATATTCAATGGCATAAAATAAACATTTTCATTCAAAAAATTATAAATAGGAGGATACAAAGGATTGGGACCAAAGCAAGTCCAAAATCCAGCAGAGTAAACATAAAGTCCTGTAGTTCCAGGTCCAGCATCTGAAGCACTCTGTGGCAAGTTGTGAGAGCCAAAGGGCTTGAGTGACTCCACCCCTATGAAACTTCTGGTGTTGATAGCTCCCACAGTTTCTCTCTTAGGCATATTTTTCTCTCTCCTTGCAGCTTTCTTTAGATGATCCACATTCCTGGCTTTTCCAGACTTCTGGGGTCTCCACTGTACTTTCAGCTTCATACTCATAGCTTCATACACTGCCTTCTCAGGGGCAAACTGGCTGGCCCCCCAGGCCTTCTGAAATTGAGGTGGAAGCCTCCTTAATCCCATAACTCTTGTATTCTGCATGCACCTAAACCCAGTACCACAGGGATGATGCCAAGGTCTGCTGCCACTGGAGCAGTAGACAAGCTTTCCTCTGTCTTGGCTCTAGGGGTCATGTGCCTGGATTGCTGGGCACTCTGAATCCAATTTTGAGTAACAAATGTTTTATGCCACCACCATTCTAGAACATTGTGAGACTGCTGCCATTCTGGAACTTGATATTTGGTGGCTTTCTTCTCAAAGCAAAGTCTTTCAATTTTGCAGTTTGAGACTGCAAAAGGTGGAGACTTGCTGCTTCTTTTGGTACTCTAGGCCATCTTTTATATTTTCCCATTCCTTCTCAGCAATCGAGATCTCCTCAGCTCTATCTCTGTAGTCCATAGCTTTACTAGAGCTTCCCTTCTGGGCAAACTCACATTTTATATCATCCTGCTGGGCTCTTTGCTCTTGATTCTCAACACAAACCTGGCTAAAAGCCCCCAACAGCAGCCATGCCACCACCTCAACATTTGACTGCCTTGAAATTTCTTCTGCCAGGTTAATTAGTCCACTGCCCTTAATCTCAGTCTGAGGCAAAGTTTCTGGACACAAACAAAATGCAGGCAAACTTTCTGCCAAGCCATAACACATATCATCTGGACTCCAACAGCCAATGTAGTCCTTCTTCCCAGCAGAAACCTCCTGAGCCTGGTCTTTATCAGTTTTCTGTTCTTTTGAGTTCTGCCCAGAATCTCCCATATGGAACAGCCTAAGGCATTCTAGCTCTACTCTTTCAGGCAACATCTCCAAACCTTTCCAAACACTTCCCACAAGCCATTTCCAAAGGCTCTTGAACCACACGGTCAGGTATAGTAACAGCAACAACCCCACTTCTCTGGTACCATAATTCTGTCTTGGTTGTTTTGCTCTCATTGCTGAGACAAAAATACCCAACACCCAAAATTAAGAAAGGAAAGGTTTATTTAGCTCACAGTTTGTGAGGTTTCAGTCTGTAATCACTTGGCTTCAAGACAAGGTGGCATGGCACAGGGACAACAGTTCAAGGTGGCAGAACACAGCAAAAGCAACAAGAGCAGAAAGGGAAAAAGCAAGCCTCATTTCCTCCCTTATATTGTAAGCAGGCTACTCCTGCTGCTAGGGTGGGTATAGCACACACACATCTCCAGGCCCTCCTCTTAAACAAGATGAGGATATTTACAAAGTGAGGACCCAAGCCCCCTGCTGAGTTGCTTAGTTGAACTTCTAAACTTCTCAAGTTGACACAATGGATCAACCTATACAATCTTGAATACCATGCACAACACACACACAAAAAAAATTCCTGAAAACTTAGCTGCCATTGACTCCCAGGGATTTTCTAGTTTGAACAAGATTGACCCTTTTCCCCAACAAGTATGAATTTAGCTTTGTACAGCTGGGAAGACAGACTAGTAATTACCATTAGTATCAAAAATCCCAATAGAACATTCCATTCTCTTACACTGAAACCCTAGAAACCTCCCTTTTTCTTAAATTGTACACATCAATCTTTACGTGGGGCTCTTCCTCAAGTTTTCCATTAATGGAAGCTCATGTGTACATGGGAAAATAAACCCTGTCTTTACTCCTGTCAGTCTGACTTTTCTCAGTTCATTTGTCAAGCCCCTGACCATTTCAGATCTAAGTTGGTGGAAGAAAACTCTTTCCTCCAATCACATTTTCCCAACAGAGGGAGAAGGATGCAGAACAGAGCTATGCAGTAGCCATTGGAGCTTCAGCCTGCAGATGGCACATGTCAAAGCCACTTGCATTCACCAGCCAAAACATGGCATGGGGTCATGACAATGGGCTGGGTAATATAAATCTGCTCCCATGTTAGACCTGATAAGGAAGGATAGTGAATATTTTAATCAAATAATTTTATCTACCCCTAACCAATATTTAAAATTTGACACCCATAGCAAACCCAGGGTTTCCAGGTTTTCTTGGGGGGGGAAATGAATATACATACTGGCAACGTAGAGCTGTTTCAGTCAGTGTGATGCAGTCACAGCATCAGGGACTACGTGGGGATGGGGAGCAGGCAAAATCCTAGGCTCTTGCTGCTACTCAGCTTAATTTGCATTTTCCTCTGGGACAGTGAGGGATTTAAGTCCATATTTTTTGCTAGGAGCCATCATACTCTGCTTGGGCCAAGAGATGCCCAATATTGATAACTAAAAGCAGAAGCAAGTCTGACCTTCACTTTCTATCCTTTTCACTGTGACTCTTCAGTCAAATCTCTTCTCGGGCCGAGGATGTAGCTCAGCAGCATAAGTGCTTGCCTGGCAAGCCTGAGATCATGAGTTCAAGTCCCGGTACCAAAAAAAAAAAATCTCTTCTCATTTCTGCATAGGGGTGTGTTGATCATTAAGGAAGTGTTTGTCTAAAATCTGGCCCAGGGAGGGCTGATTAGTTTGGAATTTATAGGCTCTCATTCTCCTTCAAGACTGAGGACACCAAGATAAGAGGTTTTCGAGGATATTCAGCTCCACCCAGAAGCTTGGAGCCATTGTCCTCAACCTGAGATCACCTGGAATCCAGGAAAGGCAGTATTCCACAGGGCTGAGACCCCCCAGAGACAGAGAGAATCCTCTTCTGGGAAAAGAGCCATCCTTCAGCCACGAGGATTCCAGAACTGTTAATACTAGGACAGAGATACCCACCTGCTAGTCCTTGAAAGCTGACCACCGATTTGCAGGTTTTAAGAAAACAAACAAACTGCCATTGGAACACTTGGGTAAGGAGTATCTCTCCCCTATTCTCCTAACCAAAAACCTACACACACCTCAGAATTGAAACTAGAACTTAATGTAGCCTCTCCCCATGTGGATGGGGTAGCAGACATTTTAACAGGTGGGATTAAATAGCCGAGGCACTGACTTTCTCCCC
Source organism: Chinchilla lanigera (assembly GCF_000276665.1). Lineage (NCBI taxonomy): Eukaryota > Metazoa > Chordata > Mammalia > Rodentia > Chinchillidae > Chinchilla > Chinchilla lanigera. Next base: position 18,723,692 of record NW_004955416.1, read on the forward strand.
CAACCTGCTATGGGCTTAAATTAAGTTTTGCAAGTCTGTGTGCTGATTTTTGCTGAAGAGCATAGGATTCAATAAAACATAATTATTGATTTAATTAAAACAATTGCTCCGTGAGAGCTGAAGCTTTTTTAATAGCCAGCAGAGATGGGAAAGCCTTCCCTCATCTCCAGTGTGGCTCCTGAAACAAATTGGGCTGCTGTTTTTAATAGGCCAATTCTAAGAGCAGCTTTGAAATGCATTCCCCTAGCCGTTCACATGCAGTAATTCAACCAGTGAAGAAAGGACCTTTCTCATTGGCTGTCTTTCAGGATGGTAAAGAGGAGGTGCTGTGAGCCTCCAGCACAGACTAGGAGATGAATAATTCATGATTCTTCTTTCTAGGGCCCCTCTGTGTTCCTTTCTGCTTCCTTGTGCTTACATTTGAAAGGAAAGAAGATGGGACTGTCAAGCTGTGGTCTACACATCTTCTCTTGATCTCCCGGGAGATGAAGGCAGCTGCCTGAAGAGAACCTGCAGCCTTCCAAGGGCATGCTCACCCTCCAGCAGGCCAGATACCCATGGCAAGGGCTGAGCACTGAGCACGGAAAAGGAGCAGGAATGGGGATACAGAGGGAAAGTGGGACCTTCAGGGCTCCTCTCCTTCTGCACCTGCCACTGCCGGCTGCTGAGCCTCCACTTGCACATCACCTCTATTAGCAAAAAAGAATGATGCATCCTCGGAGAAGACCTTAATGAGCTGTTGACATATTTTTAATTAAATGCCTTATGTAGATTATTAGTCCATTTCTTCTGAAAGGACAGTGCCATACTATAAACATGAGACAAGCCAGTGCTTATCTGAAAGCGCTGTAAGCACCGATGCACCTGTGTGAGCGAGCACATGCGCACACACACACACACACACACACACACACACACACTCACACACCGGACCCTGGAAAAGCTTTTTAGCACCAACCGCAACCCTGAAACAAGAGCTAAAGCTGTCTTTTCTTACAGTCTGAGCGCTTGTCGTATAATCTGTTAACTCTGGGCTTTGTTAGAGAAAAACATAATGACATTTGTTGAAACATAGTAAGGAAGACTTTATTCAGGACCATTGTGATAGGCATGGGGATCAATGCAATGTAGGAGAGAGGCTGAACTCAACTCAGTACAGCAGGATCAAGTGGGAATTTATAGTCAAGGAGCAGGTAAGGTCAGTGGATGGAAAATTACTAAGAGGCAATATCCAGTGTAAGGGAGATTAAGGCTAAACTGACCTAACAGGATTCTTGCTGCAGACAGGCCAGGGTCACAGAGACATCTCCTGGCAGTGTTAGAGGATGAGGAACCTGATCAGATACTGGGGGAGGGGTAAAGCGTTCTTGCTGGGATCTCTGGCAATATTGGATTTTACAAGAAGCACACAGATGGGCTTGGAGAGGGTTCAGGAGCCTGACAAAAGTCTGGTCAAGCAAAGAATATTTGTCAGCCTCAACTTTGTCCTTGGGTCAGGCTTTATGTGGTTTTATTCAAGATGTGCCACTGAATAAGAGTTCTGCAGTAAGGACAAAAGACTGGGGTCAACTCCACACACACAAGTGCTCCTGGAGTTTTAGGGGAAAAGCCCCATTCCGTGGGTCCCAACAGATCAGGCTCTGCCATAAAACCCCAAAATACCAATCAAGGACACAGGCAGTGGCGAAGGCAAGAAAAGAGCTTTAATCAGCGTGGCCACACTGGGAAGGACGGATAGGAGCTTCAAGATTTGTCTTGGAAAGACTGACAAAATTTGATGTGTAATAGAAAAGGCAACAACGGCAAGGCTTTGAGGTTTCCCTAGCTGGGGTGGAAGGGACATAGCTGGCAATACAGGCACTCCCAGTCAAGCTGTGGTCTGGTTGATCGTTATCTCAGGACCAGTTCTGCACTTTCTGGAATAGCAGCTAATGACAGGCTTAGGACAATGATTAGAAACTTGAGGCAGGGCATCTGGAATAGGACTGTATAAAAGCTGCAATTGAATGTCCCTGCAAATCTTGTTAAATGCCTTAGTTATTCTTATCTTAGCGTCGTTGGCCTTAAAGGGGAATGAGATAGATTAGGTAAATTTAGGGCTAATAAACTGTATCATCATTTTTAGACAGATGCTCCTTAAGTGATTAACATGTCTATGTGCAAAGCTGAGGCGATATCTAACCCAAAGTTTTAAGAGTAGGGGATTTTCACCAAACTGACTCAGCAGGATTCTTGCTAAAACTGGGCTAAGCAGGCGAGAGACAGAACCCAAGGTCAAGGCCTAGTGGAGCTAAGGATGCAGAGGAGCTAGACTTAAGTCCTTGTCATCAGTGGGACCTAAGAATATTCCCGGGGCACCAACATGCCTAAGTTCCCACATGGAACTTCCTGGTAGAAGCCAGCGATCAGCTGATGGCCGAAATCACCAGTGGAGAGTTAGCACACACATGTAGCCCATTTATACGTAGTCAGGGGTCACTGGACAACAGAAATTTTCTCTTCCTGGTTCTGCAATTGTCGCTGTCCTCCTTAGTAGCCGACAGTAGCTCTTACAATTCACTAAAGACAGAAGCACATCCTCCACTGGATTCCCAGTGTCGTGTAATGACCTCTGGTACCATCACTGGATGCTACCAACAAGCCTTAGAATTTTAAAAAATCAAGTAAAAATGACAATGGTATTAATAATAATAAAATGACCACTTACTGGTATACCAGGCACTACCCTAAGGACAAAATACAAATTATCTTTATCAATACTGTCCGCAAAAGTTCTGTGAAGTATTATAACTATATCATGGTTCATAAGTTCAAGATCAGAAAATTAGTAACTGGCAAAAATGCGATTCAAATTCTGGTCTGTTGGGAGGTTTTTAACACTAAATCTATTATTATTCTACATGAGGTTGTGGGTTTAATCCCAGTATGACAAATATTTTCACACTGCAGATCAGGAACTTGCGGCACAGAGATGTTACATCATCCACGGGGCCACAACAAGGAAACGGGAGAAGAAATTCAGTCTGGAGTCCAAGTATATGCCCCCTGAACCAAGTGGAGGGCAAATAATCAAGCACTTGCAGCTCATCCACACTACTGGGGTTGGGGGGACACCCGCAGGCCATTTGTTCTCAATTATTTTCACTGCAGAAATCAGCAATGGATGTCAGGGGAGCAATCAGGGTGTTGGTAAAGAAACAGGATGTCATGTTTCTCCTGCAGAGACATAATGAGACCCAATCAGTATTTTGGGAACAAGCTTCCATTTCTCTCCATCACTGCTCATTCCAAATCTCCTTGGGAAGCAAGGACATATTCTGCCTTCTTATGGGACCAGGACTCAAATAATGCAAGGGTACACAATACTTTTCTGCACTATAAAAGGCAAATTCTTAACCATCTTATCATACTTCACAGGGAAAGGAACCAATGAGGTGGAAGACAGCTCTCTAATCACTCCAAAAACATAATTGTGACCAAACAAAACACACTAGAACCAATGGAGATGCTATGGAGACTTTCACCCTAGCATCACTGTAGGCTCTCATTAGATGTGTAATTACTGCATATAGGAAGCCATATGCAATGTCATTTCAAGAGCAAATGTACTTCTTTCATAAAGGAAATTTACATGAACAACTTGAAGTGATCCCCAGCGCTTCCTCCCTCAGCCAATTTACCAATGTGTAGGCAAGACATCCCTGAAATGATCCTCCTTTAGGGTCACAGGCATGTCCTACAGAGATGGTGCTGGAAGCATACATAATTGACCAGCCCACTGAAGCCACAGCAGGTTCAGCCTACCAGGCCATATCCTCTAGGAGCAGCTTGCAAAAGTGGTCATTACCTTATTCAGGTAATATATAAACTATTAAAAGTCAATGAGACAACCAGTTTCCTTTATAAAAGATGGAGCCACTTGAATTTATGCTTCTAAAAGAACCTTGTGGGAAGATACTGAGAATTGAACCCAGAACCTTCACAGTGAGCTATATCTCCATCCCTTTTTATTTTTAAGTTTGGGACAGGGTCTCATTAAGTTGCTAAGTTGCCCAGGCTGGGCTCAAATTTGTAATTCCTCCGCCTTCTGGGAGAAGGCTGGGATTACAGGCATGTGCTACCATCCCATACTCTAAAAGAAGTGTTTAAATGAACTGGTAAAGAAATTTTTCTAAAACTAGATTGCATACATTTTCCCGCCTCTTCCTCTTCCTACACTTTTTTAGATATCTAATCACGATTATTCTAGGACTTAGGTGGAAAGGGCTTTATAATTGCTTGAAATTAATAATGTATCTCATACAGGAAGCAAAAAGGTGTGGAGTAGGGGGAAAAGAATTAGACCTGTCAGCCAAGTCTCTCTTCCAGAATCTCTGATAAAAGCAGGAGTTTGCAGGGACCTTTGTTTCCTGCTCAAGTTCAGAACAATTGGGTGACAGGTTCAGCCAATAGGCAGAGGGAGATCACCTATCCACCTATTATTAAGAAGTGTCACTCGAGGGCTCGCATTCTACTGCCTCTCTTCAAAGCTGTGTGGCCCTGGGTAAGTTACTCTATTAACTATACTTTCCTTGTCAATGTAACTGTGAGGACAAAATGAGAACATCCCTCTAACATGTTTTGCGCAGTTGCCAGGACACAGTCAAGTACTGAAATTTTGTTAGCTCTTGGTATTATCCTTTTGCAAATAGACTCAACTAAAACACAGTCTACTAGGCCCAAATAATAGTAGAACTGTGCACACATACCTGGAAAAAGCAACAAAATGGTAATCTAGGAGCACAGGTAACCACATCTTTTGTCAAGGCAAAAAAAAAAAAAAAAAAAAAAAAGACCTTGAATCCATAATTGTTTTATGATCCTAATTTCACTTTTATAGGCATGTTGTAAGTTCTCCTTTTGGGGATCTGCTATTGATGGTTCCTGTATTGTTAACTCATAACCAGATCATTTTTGAATACATAAACTTTAAGAGAGAGACTAAAGAATGGACACATTCTCATCTGAGCCTCTTTACTCTTGGTTGAGTGGAACATTTGAACATTTAAGAAATATATGTAGTTATCCTACCAGACATTAAGCCTGGACGGTGGTGATCTGGAGGTCACTGAGTTTCAGTTAAACTACATTGCACTGGTCTGATCACACCTAAGCTCTCCGGACTTCCTCTCTAACTTCTAGGGCTACTTCTTAAGAACATGGTTACCAAGCTGGAGTCTGCCTCGGCACATGGGCCCAATGTAGGAGGAGTGATTGCAAAATACAATGAATGTTTAAATTTTTAAAAAATATTTATTCCACTAAAGACACTGACACCCCCTTCCCCAAAATTCTGAAGCCATTCTGAAGTCCTCTTTTGTGAGTGTCTTTACTTGTGCTGTTACAGCGGCCTCACACTTCTGAATTGATTCATAGTCATTTTGACTTTGAGGAAGAGCCAGAAGTCATATGGTGCCAGGTCTGGTGAATAAGGTGAATTAGGACACACCTTAACGTTTTTACAAGCCTGTCTTTCCATTAGATGACACTCAGCAGCAACATTCACTCTATTTTTGATTACCCCTTGTGATGAATAAAGTGTGAAAAAAGACACAAAAGAGGACTTCCAGAACCTCTTTGGAAAGTGGCAAGAATGACAGGAAAAACGCATGTGAAGTGGGGGAAGGAGGATCAATGCCAAGTGTCTTTTACTTAGTAAATTTTTGAACTTAAGAATGAATCACATTTTTCCATCATGCCTTGTAGTATATAACCTGATAATCAAAGCCTATGAGGAAGGACTAAAGATTTAGAAAGCTAAACCTAGGTAAAGAAGGCTCAGAGCATAGTCTCGGAATAATTACAGTTTGCCACACAGATAGCAGATGTTGACATTTTTGGTGCGATCCAGAAATATGACAGAAATAGGAAGAAAAAACAGATGGCACAATGCACTAAAATGTCCAATAAGCCCCCAAATTAGGGCGAATGAGGTTGTATGCTGTTTCTGTTGTTCACAGATGAGATGTTCTGAATTCAAATTGTCTCTCAAGTCCAGATACATGAGATACAATTTGAAAGAGTCCATTAAAACGATAAGGAATGGTGGTAACAGATTTTAAAAAAAAGACTGAAGTCATCTGCTATGGTTTGAATGTCCCTTCCCAAAGTCATGTTGAAGTTCCATTGCCATAGTAATAGTACTAAGAGGTGGGGCCCAATGAGAGGGGACTAGTGTATCTGTTGATAGGATTTGTGGGAGTAGGTCTACCCCTTTTGCCTTCCACCCTGTGAGGACACAGAAAGAAGTCAACACCACTCCTTGACTGGGCCTCTCATCCTCCAGAACAGTGATAAATAAACTTAAGTCCTTCATAAATTATCAAGTCTCAGGTATTCTGTTACTATAAGAGCACAAAACAGACCTAAACGTCATCCAAATTCAATTTTTTAAAATACATATTAGTGAAAAATAAATTAATTTATTTTACAAGACTCTAATGGCAATCCCTTAAGTAATTTTGGGCAAATTACTTAATACCTTTGTTTTTCCTGGAGTTGTTCTTCTGTAAAATAGGGATATTAATAAGGTTTGCTTTAGCAAGATTTTGTGGGGCTCAGGAGACACACAATATGTAGAGATACTGTGGAAATAATAAAGAGCTAATGTTGTGGTTTAGATCTAAATTTCTCCTTCAAAGTCTCCTGTGTTGAGACTTTGGATTGGTCCCCAATACAGCAGTGCTCAGAGATAGAACTTTTGAAAAGTGACTGGCTCATGAAGGCTCTAACTTCATCAGTGGACTAATGCATTGGAAGCTTCATAATTTGATGGAATTATTGAAAGGTGATAGAAACAGGAAGTGGGACCTTATTCAAGAGAATGGGTCATTAGAGTGAGCCCTCAGGGACTACATATTGCCCTTGGCCCCCATCTTCTGAGCACTATTTCCTGGCTGGCATGAGGTAGGCAGCTGTCCTCTGCCATAGCTTCCCACAATGATGTTTCTGCCTCCTCACCACAGGTTTACAGGCAATGGAGCCAGCTACCTACAAGTGAAACCATAAGCCAAATTAAACCTTTCCTCCTTTAAGTGATTACTCTCAGGCATTTTGTCATATCAACAGAAAGCTAGCACAGCTGCATAAAAGTTAGACATCTTTTTAAAAAACTTTCTAATGGGTAAAGCATTCTGAAGAGAAATTTGGTTATCATATGAGGTAGAGAGGTCTCACTAGGATTTGGGAGGTTAGCTATTCTGTTACGAGGAAAATGCAAACAGTGAGTGGGGTAGGTAAATGGATGAAGTTAGGCTTCCTGGGGTGGGGGACTCTGAGATCCTGAGATTTTTTTACAGAGGCTTTTAGGGGGGTGCTGTGGAGAAAGGCACCTAGAGGTGCAAGGGTGCAGGATGGGCAAAACACAAATCTGAGATGCAACAGAGACCTCAGACCTCTGAAGCTGGGGGATCCTGTTACCTTGAGCCAGTTGAGATGAGGGGGTGGGCTCTTGTATCTACACATGGCCCAGGCATGAGTTACAGTTTACCTCAGTGAGGCAGAGAGCAGCAGTGCTCAACTATGAGCCATCAGTAGCCAAAATTTCTAACATGTGGGAACTGAGATAGTCACCCAAGAGGGAGGAGTCTGAGAAGTATAACGCAGTGTCACTGTTATAGGCTACATGACTTTACCAATACTTACAATGGAAATAATAATGATATTTGATAATATAATGAATGAGCATTAATAACTGCCTTCAGTGTACCAGGTTCTGTGTTAATCCCTGCTGTCCATTATTCCATTCATCTAGGTATCAACCTAAATGATTGCTATCTCTAAATTACAGGAAACAAATTTGAAAGTCAGAATGGGAAACAATTTATCAAGTTTCTACAGCTAGTCAACAACAGATTCAGATTTTTAAAAACATCCATTGGAATCTGTTATGGCTTGTGTCTAGATGTCCCCTTTACAGCCTCATAGGTGGGGCTTTTTCAGAGGTGGTTGGATCTACAGTGTGTGATGCTGCATTGATTCATGATGAAATGTTAGGCTCAAAGGCACTAGGAATAAGGGTGTGAATGCTACCTGCCCTGAGTAGGCTAGATAAGATATATGAGACAGAAGAGCTGTGGTTAGCCTTGTTGCTTTGCTACCTTCTGGCCACCATAAACTATTTCTCCCCTGCAATGACACCCTGCCGTGAAGCCAGCCAGTTATGGACTGAAACCTCTATACACTGTGAGCTAAATAAAACTTTCCTCCTTTAACTTTGGGTGTCAGGCATTTTGTCTCAGCAATGAGAGAAAAGGACTAAGACAGAATCCAAATCTTGAGCAACTGGCCTTTCAGAAATGATCATATTTGTCAAAAGACGACCATATCACCATAGGTTTTTGGTTTTTTTTTTTCTGATACCAGGAATCGAACTCACGACCTTGTGCTTGCCAGGCAGGCACTGTGCCACTGAGGTAAATCCCCAGCCCCTCACTATAGGTTTGTAAACCATAATTCCTGAGGTTGCTACTGCCCCTGCTTCCCAGATGAGGAAACCAATGCTAAGAAATCTCAGGTCATTGTAAAACATGACAGATTGGATTCAGACTGAGAACTCTCAACCCCAAAGTCCCACCAAGAAAATGGCAGGATTTAAACTATGCTGCTGTAACTTTTGTGGCCTCTCCAGAGAAACTATAGTGTGAATTGTGGCCCACTTCTAAAATGTCTTCTAAAGATATTTTGGGAAGGGGTAGTAAAAAGGATCAAGATGTCATATGTATATGTACCAATTCCTCAGAATAAATGTATCTATTATATATCATGAACATATGCTAATAATTCTCTTTTAAAGAAGAACACAATTTCAGACCCAGAGGACTATACCCAGGATAGCCCTGATGTTATTCTAACATTCTAGGAGGGTGGAAGGAATAGCAAGAAAGATCACCGCAGTTCACTTGAGCTCATATGGTCTGCACTATCAGATCTGCAGGCAGAGAGGTTTGGGGAAACCCCAGAACACAAAAGCTCTGTTTTGAAGCTGTCTGGGGAGCTAAAACAAAGCAAGAGAAAGGTAAGAACCAGCTAGAGTTTGTCTTCCAATTTGTATCATCAACACACCTTGGGGGAGAGGAATTTAAATCTCCCACTTCTTCATCACAAGAGAGTTACACTCTCCTGAACATTAGAAATACACTGATCTCCTGAGACCTTGGCTCTCAGTGAGAGAGCAGCGATACCCGGCCCCGTTTATTACCTATGTTTGTCAGCTCTCCCAGGAGATTTACAAAGCTGAAATCTACTGCCTGCCCTTTCCAAGGCTATCAGAAGAAGGGAAAGAGTAAGGAAGTAACAGCTTTTTGAAGACAGCCCCAAAGTCTCTAGAAATTCTCAGGCCAGTTAACAGGCAAGATCTGGGAAGGAGGTACCCTTATCTCTAATTTTCTGCCACCTTGACCTATTACAGTTCTAGTGGAAACATGGTAAAGGGAAGTAACCATAGCTTTCACACTGGTTCACAGTTACGTGTTTGCGGACCTGTTTCTTAATCCCCTGGCTTTTTCACATCTCTAAATGAGAATAACAAAGCAATGTTCATCAAAGTGCCTATTCCATGGGCTGGTTTGTAGTAAGCACTCAAGATCAAAACAAAGCAAGCGTGAGTTCTCCTGTCTCCTTTCCCCTCTTGCCTTCTCCTTTTCCTCAAATAATAAAATCTAGGTGCTTGGCGAAAGAAAGAGATGTCAGCGATCAGCTGAGAGCGCCTTTGCTCTCTTGGGATGGAAGTCTCAAAGTTGGCGAAGCGTTGCTCCCTTGAAGTTAGAGGCTCCAAGCTTTGAGTGCTTGTGGCTCTAAGCCCTTAGCACTACAGCACTGAGCCTCGAGGGCTGTGCACTGTAGACCTTAGTGTCACAGCTTTTGGTATCAAAGTTCTTAGTGTTACAGCCCCTGGCGGCTTCCTGCCACCCTTATCAGGTCCCCTGCAGTTGAGGCTTGTGGGCCCCTCTGCAGTTGTCTGGAGCCCTACCAGCAACTTTTGCGGCCCCCTGGGATACTCCACCCTCTACCCTCAATTCTGGGGCACAATGTTGGCACTGACCTCTCTGGAGCCAAAGACCTCAGACCTCAGATCTCAGACATTTACCTCCTCCTTTGCAGTTGGCTTGAGGCCTCTGGCCTCTGGTTTCTCCTTCTCTGGGTGCCTCGGGCCTAGGCCCTGCAGCTCTCCCCGGGCCTTCCAAGGTGCTGGGATTACAGGCGCGGACCACCATGCCCAGTTTAGGAAAGCTTCACAATTAACAACCCCTTGTGTTACCATGCCCCTTTGTTGCAGCCTACTCGACCCAGGTTACTGGAGATAAAAGTCAAAAACTCACGAGTAGAGAATAAAGTCACCAAGAGAGGTCTTTTTAGGACCCATGCTGCAGCACAGACAGGTAGAACACTGGGGGAGCCCTCTTCGACTGACCCAAGGAGTATGAGGTCGCCAGTTACCTAAAGAAGGCACTGCTCATGCGCAATCCTGTCAGAAGGGGTGAGGTCATTTGTATGGTATAGGGTGGAGGGTGGAGGCTTCTGGGATAAATCGTCCACGCAAGCACAAGAGCTGGCGAGGCGGAGACATCCAGGATAGGTTTTTTTCACAAGCCTATTGTTACCAGGGCCATTATCTTTTGTAGCTGTTATAGGTGTCTAGGGCAGTCTCCTCACAGCAAGGGCTGGGCACAGTTCCCGCGCTTACGAGAAAACGGCAGGATTTAAACTATGCTGCTGTGACTTTTGTGGCATCTCCAGCAAGAACCGTAGTGTTGATCGTGGCCCACTGGGTTAAGGGATTTGGGGGATATGGGCAATGGGGCTTGGTGCCTTCACAGTCTTTGCGATTAGACACACTTTTTAGACTGTTCAGGGAAGCAACGAAAGTAACTGGAGGAGGGGACAGGAGTGACAACCACCAGTGAGCCCATGACCCTGTACAGCTGTCAGGGGGAAAGGAAAAGGTCAGGCCTCATCTCTGTCTCAGAAAAGAATGCAGCACAAGCCAAGCTGAATGGCAGAGAAAGGATATTATACAAGCCATAGTCTTCCATTGAGCAACCCATTTCAATCTTAAAACCCTGGGAAACATTTCTTTAAACAAGTATCTGTCAGGCACCTATTACGGTATGGACCCTTGGAGTGCAAAGATTAAAAAAACATATTAACCCAGCTTTCAAGTTTGCTCACGAAAGACTTAATGATTTTGTCCCTTGTGATCATTTGGTGGAACATATAATGTATCAAAGCATTCATGTATGCATTTCCCAGAGTGCTGTATATGACCGTATTTGTACTATTCATTGAAACCAAACTAGATTTTTTTTAAAAATTGATCCTCTTGTTGATACAGTATCTGCCTATCTAAGAAAGCCTCATAGTCATGGAAACCTAGCTAAGGCAGCAAATGCAGTTGTTAATGACTCAGTTGACAAAGTTCTGGGGTTTGGACTCTACCACACTGGTAGAAAACGGCAACCTCACCCCCCTTTGTGGGAAAGAATAACCATACCTTGTTTTGTCCTAGAAGGACCTTCCTCGTTCAATCTGGTTGAAGCAGAATTCTACAGTTACTCTAACCATAGGTCCTACTGAGAATTTGCAGAAATTTATGTTCCCATGGCCTTCAAATGAGGGAAAAGCAATTAAAGCACAATTCATTATTACGTCCTAAATATGGGCCAAATTGGGCCTCTTGAAACCTATTAACTATGTGCACTAGAAATTTACTATTATGTAGTCTTCTGGAAAGTTAGTCTATAGTGGAAGTTTAATAGACAAGAGTGATCAACTAGGGTCATATTTAGTCCTATATGAGGAAAAGAGTCTGTGAATTCTGATAATGTGGAAGGGAAAAGCAAATTGTTAGATGTTTGTACAAGGATTTTGCTATAAGAAAAGGAAGGAAAAGGAAACAGGGGAAGAAAAAGAGGATAATGTAGAAGAAAACAAGAGGAAAAAGAGAACATGAAGAAGGTCTGAGTTCCTACTTTTGTGAAACATTGTCCTGCTACCTTATATATGTCATCTCATCTGTGTTATTACACCCATTTTACAGCTAACTGAGTCCATAGAATGAAAGTAACTTCCCAAAATGACATAAAATCCCACAGTCTCTTAATTTTCCCTTTGACCATTCAGGAGCAGAGCTTATTAAAGATAGTTTTGCTTTTATTTTTGTTTTATAGAACTTGCAGTGTCCTTAGTTGGTTCATGCAATAGGGCTGATTCTTGTACATCTCAACTACCTGACCCCACCCCATGCCAACTGTTCTTTAAAATCAGTAAAAGATGGAAGAATCTTCTCCAGGACTCATTAATATAAGGGAAAATGGAATTATTAGGTGGCCCAGAAAAGAAACCTGAGCTATCTGGCCTCAGAGGTTGAATTTCAGGATGTAACCAGGCCACTGGTTTATCGTTAAGAACAGATAAACTAAAAGAAGCCTGAAACTTAACTTCCAATTGGGATTCCACCACATAACAAATATGAACAGAACACCTTGTGTATTAGATATGTTTAAGTGCTGAGGTACAGGACAGACGTTCCCCGCATGGGAGGTACCACCTAGAGGACATGAGTAACCAAGGCACTACAATGAGTACAACTGCCACAAAGGAAACAAGGAAAGATAACGATCTAGAAAATATTCAGGATGGAAGAGAGGATGAACTAGCAAATGTGAACAGAGAATTTGCCTGACACAAAGAAATTTAAAAGGCTCATTGCCTAGGTATTACAAATAAGAGGGAAAACGCTCAGGTGTGAATTTGAGGCCCTGACAAACAGGCTCTTTGAGCACTACATTTATTTCCTCTACGCATAAAACAGAAGTATGGCTCCCAGCATCCCTTGCAGGCAAGGAATTTCACTGTAGGGTATTTGTGATGCTCACTATATGAGGTAATGGAACAACAGAAGGACAGCACAAAAGATGTAGTTGTGAACGCTGCTTGGGGCCTCATGGAAATCTTTACAGAGAAGAAGACAATCTGATTTGGACCTTGCAGGATCAATAGAAGTTTTCTAAGTGAAGGACACAAAGATCAAGTCAGGTAGAGGAAACAAATGAGAAACCCAAAGTAAAAATAAAGAATAAAACAAAAGATAAATAACAGAAAGTAAGGAGACAGGTCTTTCGCCAATGGGAAGGGAATGAAGAGATGGAGTGGGGGAGGGGGAGGGGGGAAAGGGGATAAAAAAGGAATTAAGATGTGTTATGTACATGTACCAACCCCACACAAGTAATGCAAACATCATGCACTGCAGACAGGTACTAATTTTTAAAAACTGTATTCTGTAAGCATCAGGGAGCCCATGAAGAACTGCATCACAGGTACAGTTAATGTTTAACTCCACGATGATACTGTGAGCTCCTAGAAAGCCAGAGATGACTTCAGTTTCTTTGGTATCCCTCAAATCTTGTGCACAGAGTAAAAAGGAAAAAGGGACAGAAGGAGGGAGAGGTGGAGCTAGGAAGGAGGAGTGATAAAGCACACATGGCTGCAGGCCATCTATCCATCCCAGTTACCCAAGCCCAGACTCACTGATGAGCGAGATGTTCAGAGTTCTTTTGAGTTTCATTTATCCTGTGTCTCTGTTCATTTCACACCATCTGACAGCTGTTTTAGGCCATTTTGCTCGCTGTTGGAAGCATGATCAGGCCTGAAGTGCAGACTGTAAATAGTGCACATCACAGCATAAAGCTGGATTCAACACATAGTGCATTTCATGAATGCTGCAACATTTATTGTATATTTTAAGTTGTCATTGATTTTTATTAAAAAGGGGCACTTTTATCACAAGTACATGATGCCAGCAAGAAAAAGAAAAAGCTTCTTACCCCCACCTGCCAAAGCAAATTTGGCTTACTTTTCTGTAAGTGATCATGAAAAACCCAGCTAGATTTGGTTGACTCAGATTATGTTTCCCCTGTGATATTCCTCACCTACACACCCCTGCATGAAGGACTGGAAAGGGAAATGGATCGTATCCTCACCTGGGCCACGGCGGATGCCAAGAAAACAGCATTTCTGATACTTTATTTCATTTTTGACCATAAAACTAATAAATATATTACTCCAGCTGCACATCAGATAATATGTTAAGGACATGAGAGACAGTCTTTTGGATACTAGAACTTTTATTTCTTCTCCACCTTGCATCTATGTGAAGGGCCCAAATCTGAGATTTCACTGTGCAATTTCCTGCTACTACAGATGGTCTCCAAAAGTACCATTTGGCATAGCGAATATTCCCTCCCCCCCCCCGCCACATCTTCCCCTCTCTTTTCCCTGAACCCAGAAAGCCTTTCCTTGTAACTTACAGAAAAAGAAGGTATTCTACACTGTCCAGCATGGTTGTCACTAGCCATTTAAATATGTTGCCACATATTTAAATCTAATTACAAAAAAAATTTAAATAAAAATTCAGTCCCACTGTTCACACATTTCAAATGCTCAATAGCCACATATGTCCACAGTTTACCACATTTTGGGCAATGCAGAGGTAAAGCCTTCTCATCTTTATAGAAAGTTGTATCTTATCCACACCCTCAGTCCCTTCAAGACCATAGAAGTGAGTCCTTCTGTTTGCACAACATGCCCTGCATCTTCTCATTTCTTTCCTTCCCATTTCAAAAGCTCATGCTCTTGGTTTTGTGTTTGAGGTCCTCTGGCCTATTTCTCTGACTCTAGCCATACTTTCAACCCCACACTTGCCTGGGCTTGCAGATATTTCCCTGTTAAGCAAGACATTCATTCACCATCCATGCATTCATTGATTCATTCCAGATGTTCTAAATACCTAGCCAATGTGTTTCATGTGTTTGCTAGGTGCTAGGGATAAAAAAACAGAGAAAGCTCCATTCCTTATCCTCCAGGGCATACAATCAAGCAGAAAGTACTAATTATAACTCTTAGTTGTGGAACAAGAATTTATAAAACAAATCATACTATTTTCTGTTTAATATCTTCAATAAGGCAGTATTTTCCAATGGAGATGTCACAAATACTGCTATTCAATCTATGTACCCACTTTCAGGGAAGAATCTTTTATACACTTCATGTATAAGGAGTACAAAAATATCTACTGATATATTTCCCTTTCCCTTTAGACTGGTTCATTTTTTTAAAAACTGCTACAGATTAACACTTTTGAGAAGTGTATTTACCAACTGGGTCCCAAAGGATGTAGCTCGGAAGGGAGTGGAATAATATTTTTCCCAGTGATGCTGATGCTTGGGCCCCTCCCAAAAGTAGAGGGCCAAAAGGGCATGTGGGGCTGTGAAGCTCTGCTATTAGTTTCCACCCCAGTGAGCTGGGTGAAAGTGTTCACACAGTCTCCAGGCCACATGTGGGTAGAGAAGGAGGAACTTAAGACCACCCAAGCCAACAAGTAAAAGCTCATTAGGTTCCTTGCTGTGGTAATGCTGGTCATTACTGTTATATTAAATGTGCAACAGGGGCATAACATTCTACAAAGTTGGACCAAGAGATGAAGCAGCTGCCTTCCAGATGCAGACAACCTTGACAAGACCAGGGTCTGTTGAATCCAGCCCTACTCAGCAATCCAGAGTATTGTCCACTCAAGGAAGATCGACTACTGGCTATCTCTTCCCAATGCACAGAATCTAGGTCTTCAGCTGCACTCTTCCTCTGCCAAGTACAGAGCTCTTCTCTGTAATTAAAATTTAGGTATCTCTGAGGCATCACAAAATGGAATAACTAAATAATGCTGTGACCAGGACATAATAAAATCTTCACATCTATGATCTGTCCCTGCTTTTCCCTCTATACCACTCTTAAGATACTTTTAAAAGTTCCCAATTGGCCACAGTCAACAGTTGAAGCCTTTCCCTGGGAAACAAATTGTCCCACAGTAGCTGTGAGAGCTGAATGACTTTCCATGGAAACTGGTCAGAAAGTCCAGAGGCTCAAAGTAACCAAAAGTCTAGGGAAATCACAAGTAAATTTGAGAATAGCACACAGACACAACCACAAACACACTCAGCCACCTAATCTTTCATAAAGGGGCCAAACAAGCTCACTGGAAGAAAGATAGCCTCTTTAATAAATGGTGCTGGAAAAATTGGCTTACTGCCTGCCAAACACTGAAAATAGACCCAAGTCTATCACCATGCACCACACTCAAGTCAAAATGGATCACAGATCTCAATATTAAAACAGAAACACTAAATCTACTGGAAGAGAAAGTAGGTAAAAAACCTTGAAGACACAGGGGTAGGCAGAGAGCTCATGAACAAAAACCAAACTACCCTGAAATACTTCAAAGAATCAACAACTGGGATCTCATCCTACTGAAAAGTTTCTGCACATCTAAAAAAATCACCAGCAGTGTAAAAAGAAAACCCACAAATTGGGAAAAAATTTTAGCTGACTGTCCCTCAGACAAAGGTCTTCTATCCAGAACATATAAAGAATTAAAAAACATCAGCCCCCAAATTCAAAGACCCAATCCAAAAATGGGTAGCTAAGATGAATACACACCTCTCAGATAAAAAATACAAATGGCAAATAAATACATGAGAAAATGTCCAACATCATTAGTCATTCAAGAAATGCAAATTAAAACAACACTGAAATTTCTTCTCACCCCCGTAAGAATAGCTAGCATTAAGAAATCAACCAATAACAAATGCTAGTGAGGCTGTGGAGAAATAGGAACTCTTCTGAGAATGCGTACTGGTGAAACCACTGTGGAAATCAGTTTGGAGATTCCTCAGCAAACTAGGTCTAGAAGTCCCATTCAACCCAGCTATTCCCCTTCTGGGTATCTGGGTATTTCTCAGGATATCTGAAAACATCATATCACAGCAATATATGTGCACCCATGTTCAGAGCAGTGCAATTTGTAATTGCTAAATTGTGGAAGCAACCCAAATGTCCATCCATTGAGGATTGGACAAAAAAGTTGTGGTACTTTTATATAATGGAATATTACTCAGCTATAAAGAAAGATAAACTCAAGACTTTTATAGGTAAATGGTCACAACTAGAGACCATACTCATGAATGGAATAAATCAGACCTGCATGTGTAAGCAGCATATTGTCTCACTATGATGAGTCACTGAAAGAGTGACAAAACTAGGAGGTATGATAGACATTGTGAAATGAAAGGAAAATGCTCAAAAGTAAAGGACAACTGGGGTGTGGGAAAAGAAAAGCAAAAGAAGGGGAAATTATGTAAGTATATATATACAGGATAGTTAACATAGTTGTATTACTGTCTTCTATTGCGCTACAGAAAGGAACAGTTAATGATTACTTGTTTGACCAATCTTGTATGTCTGTATTTGTTTTCCTGAGAAACCACTTTGAAGAGATCAATGAGTAATACAATAATCATGGTTAGTTTCCTACAACTTTGTCTGTAACTCTGTTTTGTTTGTATTGTTCTTATGCTATTTTGTAAATGGATGTCTGTCTGTTAATATGTTTTCTTTCTTTTATTTTTTAAAATTAAAAAAAAATTGAGAATAGCTAGCCACTCCATGTATCGGAGATGAGGGTTCTCTCCTTGTCACACTCAATCCTCCAGGGTACACTGTCCACCAGGCTTCTTTGCTGCCATGAAATCTGGATTCCGTGGACAATAAATTGTCCTTGCCGGAGCAAGCCTTGTTCCAAACAGAATCCAAAAGCAGTGGGCACAGGACGGAGATTGTGTCTGTGACCTGACACAAGTTAAAGCCCAAACTCTTAAGGTTGAGTCCAAACATAGCTCCCAATCACAGGGCCCCAGGTCCCAGTTCCATTCTGCCCAGCACCTCTGCTCCATCCCCTCACACCTCTGGCTTATGGGATACTTTGCTTTTCCAGAACTCTGAAGGTGTGCACATGAAATCTTTCTTACAGAATTTTCCTTCTCTTTCTTCTCCTTGAACTTTAAGACCAAGTGCAAACGTCATTTTCTCTGTGAAGCTCTACTTAACCCTCTAAGCTGGAATTAATTTTCCTGCCACCTTCCTAACAGTTTTAATACAACTTAGGTTTGTCTTTTGTCTGTCTGCTTTAGTACATATTAGCTATACAGAACAGTGGATTTTGTTTTGGTGTATTTGTACATGAATATAACATGTTTGATAATTTCTACCCTCATTTCCTTCTTGTTCTTCCCTACAGCTTCCACTTATTTCCTTCCTCTTCCTTAATGTCTTCCTTCATCTTTACTATCATCTCCTTCCACTCTCCACATATAAGAGAAAACAAGTTATACTTGAATTTCTAAGTCTGGCTTCTTTCTTTTAATGCGATCTTCACTTCTATCTTTTCTAGAGTTTCGTTTTAATCATCATTGGACTGTGAATCCCTTAAAACTTCAGTAAAGGAAGTAGAACTTCCACAGGAAAATGCTCATAACCACAAATAATTTTAGAGCAATCAAGGATTTCCTGAGTTTGTCTGCAGACGGATTACAAATTCCTCTTGTTACTCTTTTTCTATCACCTGTTCTCGCTACCATAAACATCAAGGAACATTCTGGATAAATGGATCATCCTCATCACAAATATACCTCAAATGCTGCCATGCTGAAAGGAAGGAGGGGATAACTGAATGACTTTGACTCTAGGTAAGAAAGAAGTTTCTCCTGAGCCAAGTTTCTCCTTCCACTCTCCACATATAAGAGCCCCATGAGTACTTCACCTCTAACATCAAAGACTCCACCATGTGGGCCTGTTCCCCTTGCTCCTGTCAGACATTTCCCTGGCCTCCTAGACCACTTGAACATTAACCATGTCAGATGAACAGAGTCATTGCTTACCACATGTCATTTAGTTACATGTCTGAAAAGGTTTGCAAACTGTAGAGGGCTGTATAAAAGTACAATGGCTCTGTTGATGGAGACTGGAATGAATTGGCGATGGCTGCATTACTCTATTCCTTCTGAGCCCTGGTGGGTAACCACCTAATTGGAACTCAGCAGACTAACACCAGGACTGTGTCCTGTTCCCCCATCTAGGAATACGTCCTGCTCCCTCACCTAGGACTATGTCCTCCCCATGGAGATGCAAATATCATCCACGTCTGGCTCCAGGCCAGTGAGGCCAACTTATAATCTATCATTGTTTTAGAGTCCCTGAACTATTGTGCTGGAAAGAGGGAAGGGGTGTGTAGAGGCTGAGAAACTCCCTCCCTGTCCCATCTGGACCACCCTTCCACCGGGGCTTGGCTCCTATCCACACACCCAGATGAGCACAAAACTCACACTCAGAGGGAATGTGGGGTGGGCTCTTGTGTTTCAAATGCTTTGCTGGTTGTGTTCATTGGCCCATTAACTCTCTGTCTGTATCTTTTAACAGTCTCAGTCATGGGGAAAAAAAAAGCTGCAGACAATGATTCCAATGTGACTTTTCAGGGTAATGGAAATTACAAAGTTGTCCAGCTCTGGGGAGCATCGGGCAGTGTAACAAGGTCCTAATGTAAAGCACAGACCAATTAGCAGGGAGATTTACCTCCCTGTCTTAAAAGCATTTTTATTACTTAATCAATCACAAGCAATTTCTAAACAAGGCTGAGATTTTACAAGGAACCATAAATCTCTCCCATTTGCTTCCAGGCAAAAGAGCAGGAAAAATCGACATGACATTCCAGAAGGGACATTTTATCAGCTGAAACAAAAATTGAACTCGCGGCACTTGGGAAACAAAAAAGTGGGCAGGAGGTAGCCACATGGTCACAGAGGATCCAAGGACAGGAGTTAGTTGGGGACAGGTGTTTGGTCCTGATAACAGGTTCAAGTTCAACTCCATTTCTCTTCCCACACAAATGGAGGAAGGAGAAGCAAGGAACACAGTGTGAAAGAAGCCCCCAGAGATAGCCAGGCAGATTTTCTGCCTTTATGGCAGAGGGCTTCCAAATTATTACCTTTTTCTGGGCCTCAGTTTCCTCATCTGTGATCAGAGAGATTTGGACTAGATTACATGCCAGTGATTCTTATCCCTAACAGCATATCAGCATCACCAGGGGAGAGTTTTTAAAACATCACTGCCAGGCTCTTTCCCAGACCAATTAAATCAGATGATCTGGGGCCAAGATGAAAGCTCTTTAATCTCATCTAGTTCCAGTTTGAACATCCAAGCAGAGAATCTTATTTTCAAAATGAAATGTTTAAAGTCCTCTCGGCAGCAAACTCAACAATTCATAACAGACACGTGCAGCTTGCATTCACACATTCATTCTTTTTTTTCATTCCTTTACTCCAAGAGTTTTACCTTTTTTGGTTTTTTTTTGGTACTGGGAATCAAACTCAGGACCTTGTGCTTGCTAGGCAGGTGCTTGTGCCACTGAGCTATATCACCAGCCCTTCAGGAGTTTTTTTTAAACTCTTCTATGTGCACATCCTGGGCTGGGTCATGGACATGTGTCTCATGGCCTCATGATGCTTCCGTGAGAAGTGTCCCATTAGCTCTCATTTAGACCAGAGAAGTGATTCTTGTAGGACTTGGTTAATAGGTGTAGAGTTGAGAACTGCTGCCCACAGACAAACTGTCAGCACTTATCTTGGCTTATTTTCTGGCTCCCAAGGCTTCTCTGAAGGGTAGTGCAGAATAGTCATTGTCCTTTGCCAGGATCATACTGGACACATCTGGGCAGAGAGAGCCATTCAAGGCTTAGACCTGGTGCCCAACAAGATCTACTATCAGCACACAGAGGACATACCAGTTAACCACAAAAGCCAGAGAAAGAACCCAAAAGGAGTGATGGTGGGTATGACTTAAACATCTGTTTTGGACCCATGGCAGACCCATTCTTAAAGTTGCCACTTAACACAGACATAGTTGAGTCCCTCCAGGGAGGTGTCCTGAAGCAAAATCTTACTTGGCTTGCCTGCTTCATGACCCAAAGTTGACTTCTCTTCTTCAGTTAGATAAAGACTGTCATTTGGCTCCTAAATTTTAACTTAACATGTTCTGGTTTGACGTCCTTTTTCCCCCTAATGTTACCCAAGTGGTAGGATTGAGAGGAAAAAATATTTTCTTTTCTTGGTCATAGGGAATTAAAATCAAGTTCAAATGTTTCCATCTATATTAGTGATTCCTTTTCTTTTTCTGAACTCTCCAGCATTTATGTACCTCTCCTGCAATGTACATCTCATCTTGACTTTAATTATAATATTTGTATCATGGCATCTTTTTGCTGGACTACTGACTATTTCCTGCAGTACAAAGAGCAATTTTTACAACTAACATGGATCAAATCCAAGTTCCAGTTCTTACTTGGCTGTGGAAAATTAACTGACCTTTCTGAGTTCCAGTTTCCAACTTTATAAAGTGATGATAACAAAGCTTACTTCACAATGTCGGTGTAAGAATGAGATGAAGTAGCACCTATCAAGTCTCTAAGTTTACCAATTTCCAGCTTACAGACAAGTGCTCAGAAACTAAAAAGCACCTGCATGATGGTTCATCACCTAGAGAGCACACAAGGGTGCTCTGATCAGCAGAATGAGGACGAGGAGCCAGATTTCTTTAGGGCAGCATGAGAAGGGAAGAAGCCGTGGTCCATCATCAGGAGTAGGGTTCTCTGCTGGAAGGACTCAAGCATGGAAAGAAGGTCTGTGCCATTGTGGCTGGATGAGTAGGCACGCTGAAAATGTGCTGACATGACAACCTTCTTTATATATTTCCCATATCTCACAGCATTTCACACCACTTCCTCTTTCATCATTGCTCAGAATAGTCATGTTCACACAGCACCTTATTTGAGTGGCTACCAGCCTGCAGAGCACTTCCCTTAGTGTGGCTAAAGCCATCTTGCTTGCCTTCTTGTCCACCAATACCAAGCTGAGAAGAGAGTTGAGAGACAGAAAGGAGAGCACAATCTTTTACCAGGCACTTTCTCACCAACATAGAGGGTATTCAAGCCCGTACCTTCCTTACTTTAAGCCAAAGGTGGAAAACTTTCTATAAAAGCCAGATAATAAATATTTTCAGTTTTGGGGGCCACTTGGCTACTGCCACAGCCACTCAACTTCTTGTTGCAGTGCAAAAGCAGCCAGAGCTGTTGCACAAATAAAAGAGCCTACTTGTGTTCTAATAAAAACTTATTGATAGAAATAAGCCACAGGCAATAGTAGCCTAACTCTTGGTCTAAAGTCTTAGTTCTTAGCCACTAGGCTTTAGAAATTGAACTTATTTCCTGTAACTCAAAGAATGGCCCTTATGACTCATTAGTATAGAAAACATCCTAAATACATGTGTATCACTTGATCTAATAATTTCATTTCTAAGAATATATCTAAGTAATGATCAGTGATTATTTAGAATTTTATATCCAATATCAATTTGATGCTCATGGTCACCCAATGAAAAAAGCCCTATTTTTGTCTTCATATTGCATATGAGGGAAGCAAGGGCCAAAGATATTAACTGATGCACCCTCCCTGCATCAGACACACATTAAGTGATAAAGCTGGGATATGAACTATGGCAGTGAGTTCTAACTCTCAAGTAAAAAAAGTATATAAAAAATTACACTAATGTACAAAAAAAACTATTTTTTGCAATAAAGTATACAACAAAATCAAGAGAAATAATCTAAAGATCAAATTGGACAAGGGTAAAAAATTATGGCACAGTAGAATACAAGGCAGTGTTTTTCAAGTGATAGGAACAAATGTCTGTTCACAAAAAGTGCTGCAGCAAATCCTCTCTTCCCCACATGCCTGCCCCTCTGCAACGCACTATGGTGCTCCTCCCACTGAAAATTAGGTACCATTTTCTGTTAGTTGACGTAGGTTGGCCTGTGACTCACTTGATCACAAATTAGGAGGAAGTGGCATTATGTGATATATAAGGGTAGGTAGGTCTTAAAAGGCTTTGTGGCTTTCACTTTTGCTTTGCTTTTCATCCTTTTTTCACCCTGGGTGATGGGGATTGAATCCTGGGCAATGAGCTTGCTAAGCCCTGACTTATACCCCAGCCCCATAGTTTACTTCTGAAATGTTGCCCTGAGCACACCATACAAAGAATTTCCATCTAGCTTCCTGGAGGGTAAGTGGATACATGGAACAGAACTAAAGCCCTCTAACTGCACAGTGGTTCCAAGTCAATTGGTTAGTGAGGTAAAACACAAGACATCCTGCTGAATTTGCTTTCCATACAAACAATGAGTAATTTTTAGTCTAAGTATGTCCTAAATATTGCCTGAATATTCTCATACTAAAAAGAACTTATCTGAAATAAAAGTACCTAGGTATCTTGTGTTTTTGTTCGCTTAATCTAACAACTGTATAGCACAGGAAATGTCTAGCTAATCCAAGTCCCAGTTGCTGATCTGAAACACTGTGAGGCACAATAAATTGCTGATTTAGGCCACCAAGTTTTGGAGTGTTTTGTAACATAAAAGCATATAATTGGGACACGATTCTATTTATCAATACAGAAAATGTTTACTACAGGATGGGTAGTGGCATAGGCAGAGAAGAAAGAGGGTTGCAGACAGGGAAAACATTATAAGTAAAGAATAGATGTTATCAGGAGCACCCTTAGAAAACAGAAATAAGGCACTCTGATAATTGAAGATAATAAATGAGGACCAAGGGTGCATAAAATTACAAAACTGATGGGCTCAAAATTGCACAAGTCTTTGAATGCCACGCTTACATTTTTGTACTTATCCTATGGGGTAGAATTTTGAAAAAAAATTGAGAAAGAACTAACACAATAAAAATGATAAGCATATATAAGCTCTATACTCAACAAAGTGTGTATTCATAATAGTGTATTTTTGGTATGTGTATTGATGTGCATGAGTGTTGTATTGTCAGCTTTCCCACTGCTGGGACAAAATACCTGCCTCCCACAACTTAAAAGAAGTTTATTTTGGTTCACAGTTTCAAAGGGTTCAGTCCATAGTGTATTGGCTCTAAGGCAGAAATGGCAAGGTAGAAGGTCATAGCGCAGAAAAACTGCCCACCTCATGTCAGGCAGGAAGCAGAGGACAAAGACGAGAATACAGCCTTCTGAGTCATGGCCCCAGTGAACTACCTCTTACAACCAGGCCCCACCTCTTAACAGCACATTCAGCTTCTGAGCTCATCCACGGATTAGTGCCCCCATGCTCTAATCACCTTCCAAAAATCCGACTTCTGAAAAAATGAGACTTTGGGAATATATTCTAGATTTAAATCATAACTTTCTGGCCCTGTATCCCAAAAGGCTCATGTTTATCTCATTATGTGAAATGCATTTAGTCCATCTCTAAGACTTTCCAAAGTCTTAACAGTTTCAGTATTGCTGAAAGGTCCAAATCCAAAGTGTCTTCAGAGACTCAAGGCAAACTCAGTTGTAAAAAATCAAATGGAAAAGTTAAATACTTTCCATAGGGGCTGGGGATTTAGCTCAGCGGCAAAGCTCCTGCCTGGCAAGTGCAAGGTCATGAGTTTGATTCCTGGTACTGGGGAAAAAAAACTAAAAAACAGACAAACATAAATAAATAAATAAATACTTTCCATATACAACAGCACATAGTAAACATTAAAAAAGAAAAGAATAGGGGGATAGCAGAGAATTGATCAAAGCAAGACTGATCTCCAGTAGGGGAAATGTTTATTTCTGTGACTCATATCCAGCACCTGGGGTGCATGGTAGTAAAAAGTTAAGTTCTAAAGGACTTGGATGACCCTCTCTTATGGCCTTGATAGTTGCAGCCTCACACCTTCTCTTTGGGGCTGGCTTCACTCAAGGACTATATCTTTCTTTAGCAGACATTTCACATTATTGGCATCTCCAAGTTCATGCCCACAGCTTCACATGCTGCATTCTCAGAGCCTCATTGCCTGTCCTCTGACACCTTTCTTTGAAATCTGGGTAGAAGCCACCCTGAACCCACAACTCTTGCATTCTGCATGCCAGTAAAAGCAGCATCACATGGACATTTTAGATCTAAACCATAACAAATGTTAAATATCAAGTGAGTAAATCTAAAATTTCTAAGGTTTTTTACTGCAAAATCTCATCTTTGAGTTAATTTTGTTAGTCATTCCCTAGTTAAAACTCAACTGAGTATCTAAGGCTATGTTAATATTTTTAAGAAAATATAATTTGCTTATATTCTACTGCTAAATTTTAGATATAGCTGTAAAAGAAAATCCACAACAAAATCCCATTTGGATATAAACCTACACTCATGCATACATGCACACCTGAGAATTAATAGTTTTTAATAGTAGGGATGATCATAAGTGGTTTCTTTGTTGTTGTTGCTGTTCTTATTTGCAATTTATCAAGGAACTCCTATGGTGTAGAAATTTCTCTTTTATAACAAATAAAGTGTGTCTGTGTGCTTTTGTGGGTGTGTGCTGTGGCCTCTCCTTAGCCTTGCACTAGCTACTGAATTCTTGGTCTTTCCTTAGCATGGTGTACAGAAGAGAGTATGGTGAGTGATCATAAAGTAATAAGGGACAGATTCTGGTCTTTCCCCCAAGAAAAAGTGAAATAACACAAGAATGAGACAAAATTTAAATGTTACTATACAGATTGGGGATGTAATACAAAGAGAAATGGTGTCAGAGATAAGTCTGGATCAATAGGCTTCTTGATACACTATAGGAGTAGTACGAATTCTAGTGATTCTTAAATTCCTTTGGGTTGTAGCATGATTTGAACATGCTGCCCCGAAATTCATATGTTGGAAACTTCACCCCCAAATGCATATGTTGATGTTATTTGGAGGTGAAGACTTTGGGAGGTATTCAGGATTAGAGAAGATCATGTGAATGGAGCTCTTCTGATGCCATTAATGGCTTAATACAAATTGGAAGAGAGGCCCAAGCTAGCATGTTTTCTCTGTCTCTCCACGCGATGTTCTGCACCATGTTGTGACAAAGTGAGAAGACTTTCACCAGATGCCAAGCAGATGCCAGGACCATGCTCTTGGTTTCTAAAACCATGAGCTAAATAAACCTTTCTTCTTTATTGACTATCTAGTCTGTGACATTTAGTTATATCAACAGAAAGCCAACTAAGACAGGAACATATTTCAGAATTACTTAAAAAACTCTTTAAAATACATACAAAATTTAATGCACATAAAAATATATGTGCCCTCCCTTGACAATTATAACTCCATAGAACTAGAAGCAGTCCCAGACATCGGTATTTTATAAACACCCTCCAGCTGAGAACTCTGGTCTAGTGCTTCTTGTGGTTTCCCTTCCACTCACCTAGTGAATGATGGAAAGGGTCAAAGAAATCTTCCTACATGAGGTGGACCCTGGCTGAGGCCAAGAAATATGGGATTCATGGAGCTACCTCTGGTGCTCAAGGTAGGCTAGCATTTCACTGGCCAGCTCAGTGTGCAGACATCTTCCCTGCCAAGCTATCCATAGCCACTCATCCTGGAACACATCCCACAGCAACTCAGCTAGGACATGTATACTCTTTAAATCTCCCCAGTGCCCAGCTACACCCTTAGTCTGCCTTTTGGGCTTCACTTTGCTTCTCCATTCTCAGCACACCCTTCTCCCATCCCCAAATTCTCAGGTTCATCTCAGCACACCCTCCTCCCATCCCCAAATTCTCAGGTTCTTCTCTACACAGCCCATAGAATGCCAGCCCCCCAGGCAGGCTTCTGAAGACATTCCCCAAGATGTTCTAATCATTAGTTGTGTTAGTTACTTTTCTATTGCTGGAACAAAGTGCCAGATACTTATAATTGAAAGTAGAAGAAGTTTATTTTGGCTCTTGTCTTCAGTGATTTCAATCCGTGGTCAGCTGCTTCCATTAATGTTGCTCTAAGTTGAGAGCTTTCACATCATTGTGACCAGGAAGCAGAAATTAGGGGAGGAATGCCAGCAGAGAATGTGCTAGCGACCAGATATAGTCCTCAAGTGCCTCCCCCCTCCACTTCCTCCAACTAGGTCCCCCTCCTAGTAGCCCATCCAGCTATGAACTCATCAATAGGTTAAGCCATTGAGGAAACTACAGCCCTCACAGTCACTTCTCCAGGAGCCTCTTAATCTAGTCAATCAACATTAACTGACACACCCAAACCCTAAATTCCTACTCAAAAGCAAAAGGAAAAAGAGGAGGAGCATTTCTCAGCTTCTACTACAGCTATGTTATTCTGCAACCTTAAGTAAGCTACTAAAGGTGGCTGTCCTGGTTCCTGATATCCTATCACCATCACCACCACCATGACAGCAATACCTCCTCATGGTGGCAGCCACATGGACGTGAGATACAGAGCCACAGGCTATGCAGCAGGCTCCTCATTGCAGCAGTGTGAGGGGAGTGTCATGAGGATTGCAGTCTCCTAGAAAGTGCAGAGGCAAGAGCAAGCAGGATAGGGAGCCAGATGACGTGTGGGCAGTGTGGCCTGGGGTTGGAGCCACAGGAAAGACCTCACAGGTATTCCAAGATGGTCCAAGGAGCAGGACAGAGAATTCCAATTTTCTGTAGAATCCCGTGACTGTTGCAGGGCTTTGTGGAGGATGGACAAGACAAGAGGGAAAAGGTTCCTGCATGATGGGGTGACTCTGAAGAGGTTGGGTTTAGGGGCCAACCACAGGCCTACTTGAGCAAGTCCTGTCTCACTTTATTTAATGGAAGCCTCATTCAGAACCGGCATCTTTAATCTCTAGCACAAGCCATGAGGCCAACCCTATCCTAGAATTAATCCAACAGACTCCTCATTTTTTTAGGCACATGGCAGCAGAAGAATGCCTATAGCACATGCTTACTAATCTCTAACTAGAGGGTTCTTACTATACCACGTTGATTCCAGGATTCTTCCATTGAAAATCCTCTGCCCAAATTCCTGCACCTTTTTCTAGCTTCCAGGACCTGGTCTGTTCAATAGAGCTAGAAAGGAAATGTCAATAGCCAGAGTATCTGTAAAATTGTGGCATAAGAAATATATAGGGCTGGGGATGTGACTCAGTGGCAGAGTGCTTGCCTAGTATGTGCAAGACCCCAGGTTCCTTCCCCAACACTGAAAGAAAAAGAGACAAGAGGAGAGGGGAAGGGAAGAGAAGGAAGGAGAATGGAGGGGAGGGGAGGGGAGAGAAAAGGAAGGGAAGGGAGGGGAGGGAGGGGAGGGCAAAGGAGAGGAGAGAGACATATCCATCTCTGTGCCTGTTTCTGATAGAACTTCTAAAATTCTGGTAGATAGAGGCACTACAAGAATCTTTAGTTCTAATGTTTGGTCTATGACCCCGGTTCTTGACACAGAGATCCTAAGACCTTTGAGATGTCCTAAATAATAGATGTCTAACAAAACAGCCTAAATCCATTGCAGTTTTTCATAATATGAGCATCTTTAGTTCTAATGAGGTCATTCTTTGCGGGTTCCTGGACAACCTCAGGAACAAGACTGGTTTTCAGGGGCATCAACCATGTGATTTGAGGGTTGGAACATTCCATTCCACTCCTAACTCCATGGAGGAGGAGAGAGGTTGAAAGTTGGGTTGATCATCAATGGCCAGTGATGTGCTCATTCATTCCTAGGTACTGAGGCCTCTATAAAACCCCAAAAGAACAAGATTCTGACAACTTCCAGGTGACTGAACATGAGGATATTCCTGGAAGGTGGCACTGCCAGAGAGGGCACAGAAGCTATGTGTCCCTTCCCACAAACCATTTCCTAGGCATCCTCCATAGCAAGGGAAGCAGTTTGGGGTTTGTTTTGTTTTCTTTCCAGACTGTCTTACAGAGCAAAACATGTGGGATGGTCTGTCTCAAACCTAAAAGTAAAAATTGGAGTTTAATTTCAAAGCCAGCCTGATTCACTCTCCATTGCTCATCCTCCCGCCCAGAAGAGGGGGCTTCTCACATCCTGATACAACACTGTCCTAACCTAGGCTTTCCTGCAGTGAGCCTTAGTGGATGGAAAATGGAGTGGGGACCCACCAACCAACATCTGCCCTAGATATGAAGCCAAAACCATCAGTAACATTAGTGACACAACACCAGTACTTTACGAAATCATCTTTCTGATGGGTCACACATGGTATGAGCTGCCCACACAGGGGAAGAGAAGAAAAACTGGGTGGGGTCTGACAGGAGAGAAAATTCAAGGTAACAAATAAAAACCAGCCTGCAGATAATAGGCTAAGAGAATCATATGTATTTAGATAATTGAGCTGTGACCATAGGCAAGCCATTTATCCAACAAACTGTGTGTATAAACCAGGACCCCAATTTATTAATTTATGTCCAGAAATAAATGCACTGTCATGTAGCTCAGACATTCACATCTGTCTGATGGAACACGTGTTTGCTCCAGCGGCAGCAGCTGCTGGGGAAGTCAAATTATCAAAAGGTTGCTTGGTGAGCGTGGAATCAGTCCTAGGAGTTTGTTCTGTAATTTAAATTCAGCAAAGCTGCATTGGCCTTTATACGTTAGCCATCATGTTGAGCAGTGAGGACACAAAGATGTGATGTCCAATTTTGAAGGGTTTGCAGCCAAACAAAGAAGCATGATTAGGTAATAATTTGATGTGATCAAAACCATATCAGAAATAATAGACAAGGGACTGGGGTGTGTATCCATGGTAGAGTGCTTGCGTGGCAAGTATTAGGCCTTGGGTTCAATTCCTAGCATAGAAAGAGAGAGAGGGAGGAGTGGAGAGAGAGAGAGAGAGAAAGAGGGACGGTTGCAGGAGACAGAGAGAGAAGAAAGAGGTGGGAAGAAGGAAGGAGAATTGTCATCTCTGTGATGTCTTGAAGGATTAGCAGGAGTTTGTGAAATAAGACTGCGGGGATGTGTGATGCAGTGGATTTCAGGCAGATGAAAGAGTGTGTGCAAAAACGCAGGGAACGGAAGTGTGTGAAAGGTCAGTATCAGGACCAGAGTGTGAAATGGTGACAGTCATGGCTATGCCAGGTCATGGTGCCTGGCTGCTAAGGAAGTTGGGTGCTGTTCCAAAGCTGATGGTGCCCAACTTACGTTAGGTAATATTTACTTAGGGCACATTTGAAGGGCTGTGAATGCCTGTAGTCTTTAAACACCTTGATCTTCTTACCCAGAATCACAGACAGGGTGCAGACATTTGTAGTACTGAAAGAATGCAAAGCTGATTCCAAGGTGCATACTGGGAAGACAGTCTCACTCCAGAAATGATGGGAGCACACTTTTCAAACCCATTTTACAGATGGAAAAACTGATGATACATAGAAAATAGCAGGGATGGGGATGAGGCTGGGGCAGGGCTGCAACACTAGTCGGGGTTCTCCAAAGAACTAGAGCTAATAGGATAGGAGATAAAGACACAGATATATGCCTGGCCAGTATCCCATATGAGAGAGAAACACAGACAGAGGAGAGTGTCAGGAAAACAGAGATTTATATTACAGAAGTGACTCACACAAATGTAAGGGGCAATGGATCCAAATTCTATTGGGCAAGCTGGCAGACTGAGAGTTGATTTTGAAATTCAGGTAAGAGTTGATGTTGAAGTCTTTGGCTTCAATTCCACTAAACAGCAAGCTGAAAACACAGGTGGGTTTCCTACGTCTCAGCCTTCATAACTTCTTTTACTTACAGACACCTAGTTCTGTTCTTTAGGTCTTCAACTGATTGGATGGGGTCCACCCACCTCTTGGAGTGCAATCCACATTAAAGTCTGCTAACTAAATACTAATTGTTTCTTTAGAATGCTTTCACACCAACAGTCTGGTGTTTGACCAGTGACTCGCACTGCCCTTTTTTCTAGTTGACAGAAGAATTTGGAAACCAGGAAATGGTTCTCATGAAAGATCCAGCTTCTGTGCCCTCCTCCATCCCTGAATCAAGGGTGTTGAAGCCACGGCCTGGAAGCCAGCACCTTCACCCCAAGAGCAGGGAACTGGGCGGAGAGGCCCCAGTTTTACAGACACACCCACCACCAAGCAGGGCAGGTCTTTTTAAAGGAAACTTCAGTCGTATTTCCACCTTGTCAGGGCCGGTTCTCCCAGGCTGATACAATGACAATCACTAGTTTCTGCCATCCCAATGCTTAATAAGAACAAATGTGCTGAAGCACAGTTCACTGATTTAACAACGCCGAGGATTTTGATAAATGGCTCCTTTACATTTTCATTTCATAGATGTTAACATCACACAGTAAAAGTTAGAAACGTGCGCTGCTTCTTGACACAAAACTTGCCAGCCAAGGAGATGCTTCCCTGTGGTTAGGGGAGGAGGCTAGGGACTCAGAAAAATTCTCTGCTACAGCCCTGCTTGATGCCTGGCCTGCACCCCAAGCCTTGTCTCTTCCAGGGGGAAAAATGGGAGGCTACTTTCTCCAGTTTTAGAACAAAAAGAAAGCACATCTTTCATATTAAATTGATCTACATCAGGGACTATGGCTCCATGTAAATCTTCTTTTTGGATGGGAAAAACTAAAAACTCACAGCAGTAAATGTTATATAGACACTGAACTGTCACACTGTTGCAAGGGAAGTTTAAGCCAGAAGGGACATTAAAACCCCATTCATAATTCTGTAAATTCTCTGAAGATCGGGGATGAGAAACAACTAGAGCAAGATCACCAAGTCTTGCTCTCAAGCCAAAGCCTCCAGATTTCATTCCGTGGTCCACCTGCCTAGACTTTTCTTTCTTACCATCCCCCCACCTTGACTCATATTTTTAGCCCAAAGCATTTTAAACATATAGTGTCAGCCGCAGTGTTCAACTGTATACCCTTTAGCTAGTTTAAGCAGAGAAAAGGAATTGTTAGACAATATTGGCTAACTCACAAGGGAAGTTAAAAAATAGTCTAGAAGTTAAGTGTGCCGAAGCAACACTCAAAATATAAAGTGCAGGTTTGGGCTGATTTGAAAACAGCCACCAAGCTGCTATAGGTTGAATACAAATTGCCTGAAATGTTCAAGACCAGAAAGAAGTATTTTAGATTTCCTAGGTTTTCAGATTTTGGAAGATTTGCATAAGCTTTACCATTCTTAATCTGAAAAACCAAAATTGACATTGCTCTAAAATCCAATTTCAGATTTCAGATTTTTGGATCACAGATACTCAACTCCCATTGAGTACTGAATCCAACGAAATGCTAAGAACTTGAGCTTATTACCCTAAATCTCAAGTTCTTATCACCCAACTCACCTATGAGTCAGATACTTGACCTTGAGCCTCTGTGAAATCATATCTTCAGTATCTGAAATTGAAACATCACAGCAATCTCCAAAAACCAGTCCTTTCTTCAGCCCTGAAACCACATGGGCTGCATCCTAGCTGCAAGGGAGGCTGGGATAATGACTTGTGAATTCTGCTCTCAAAATCTGGGATCTTACCGGTCCACTTATTGAGTCAGAGATTAGCTTCTGCCCCACGTGAGAAGCAGTGCTAGTCCTCAGTGCCCTGTCTCCTATGTGATGCCATGTCTTTACAATTGTGAGATAATTATGAAGGTTCAGGATGAGATTTGCACAATTAGTATACTTAAAGAACTGAAATGCTTTGAGGACTACTTCTGAATATTTTCCCATTTTTTTCCTGAAAGTAACCTAAACCCCAAGAGTCACATAATGTTGCTCTCAAGTCTGACCTATCTCTAATATTCAGCCTTGTTGCCTTATCTGAGGACTTCAGCTCTGTCTTTCTACTGTAGAAGTCCACACCCATGAAACAGAGTCCTCAACACAGCGGAGGATAAATAATACAGGGTTTTCTAATTAATATTCCACATTTATAAAGTTCAGGAATCACTAAGGAAACACCTATTTTGTCTTTTTTTTCTGAAGAGATCCAAATGCACTTCTATGGCTTTCTTAGTTCCCCCCAGATAATACCTTGACAGATGCCAAAGCAGCCAAGTGAACTTCCAAAGCAATATGGAGCCCTTGACCTGGGGTGAAAGTTTGAATAGAGCCCCTCTTTTTACAGAATGTCTTGAAAACTCCTTCTGTAGCATATTGGCTGCTCAAGCACCACATTTGACTGTATTCTCTCCATCTTCCATGTTCTCTCTTTTCCCATGGGCATTTCATGCTGCAGTAGTATGTACTGAATTGCATCCTCCAAAAGTTCATCACTGAAATCCTAACCTCTAGGACAGCAGAAAGTGACCTTATCTGGAAACAGAGTCATTACAGATATAATTAATTACATTAAGAGGAAGACATGAGGATATGTTCTTACCCAACTTGACTGGTGTTCGAAAAAGGGGGAAGTTTGGAAACAGAGACACACAGAGAGAATGCTATTGAGGATAAAGACAGAGATCAGGGAAATGCTTCTACAAAACAAGGAGTGCCAAATCTTGCCAGAAAGCCAGAAGCCAGGAGAGATTCTCTCTCATAATTGAAGGGAAGCAACCCTACCAACACCCGATCTCAGACTCACAGTTTTCCAGGACTGAGACAGTAAAAAAAGCCCCTGAGTTTATGGTTCTTTGTTGTGGCAGCCCTAACATATTTATATAGAAAGCTACAGCTTAGAGCAGTAAATCCCATGGTTACTTAGGCAAGTAACTTAGGAAAAGGAAGCTTAAGGGAATTTATTTACTTCCCTGTTCTACTAAAGGGGAAGATGATGGGGAGCCACATAGACGTTTATTATAACTAGCATGTCTGCAGGAATAGATCAGCACATTCAGTTGACCGCACCTCTCCCATCCCCTCTAGCATCGTCTCTCACAACTCTTCTGCAGCACCACCCAACTCCTCCTGGATCCCCCAGGGTGCAAGGCCTGCCCTCTGTGTGCTATTGCTTCCTCTGGAACATTCTTTCTGTTCAGTAATCCTCCTTCTGCTAGAGAAACACTCATCCTTAAAAACACAGCTCAGATGCTGTCTCCTCCATGCAAACACCCCATACTCTCAGCCAAAGCAAAGTCTCTCCTGCTGCACATTCTCATCACTGGTGATTTATATCACTAGTATCACACCTTGCACCTGCTGTACAACTTATCAATTTGCTTGTCTGTCTCCCCCATCAAACTAGAAATTCCTGGAAAAGAGAAACCACATTGAAGTCATCTTCAGTACTTCTGAGGTACATGGATCAGGCAAAAAGGAAATCTGCCCCTCTGTTACCTACTCTCACCCAGCAAATAGAAGCTGATGCCCCAATCTGGATTTCCTTGGTTACACACTATGTTTCCTTTGTAGACTTTCTCCATCATATCCCCTGACATAACCTGTTGTGATGTTAAACATTTGGCAGAATGAATGTGTTTGCTTCTTTCAAACCCATGTTAGTATCATGCCTTCCAACTAGTCTTTTTACAGTACGGCTTGTGACCCAAGGTGCTGTTTCTCTGCGAAGGAGCATCTTCATGCACCTTCCTTCCTACCTGAATGTCATGACCTACTCTTCCTCAGTGATTGCAAGGCAAATCTTAGGAGAGGTGTTGAATTTTGCTCAGGTGTGAAAGGAAACCTGGCCTTTAAATGTGTGAGGTTCCTGGCTAGTGGACGCACTCCCCTTACTTTTCACAAATGCTGTTCTTATCAACAGCAAAGTCTTGTTTTGGAATTCCGACTCTGCAATCATCTCCTCTGCAATCCATGGGTTATGCCAGGACAAATGTCTAGCGAGCCAGTGGGGAACAATGAACCAAAAGCTAAATGAACCAAAAGCTAAATACAGGAATGCATATAAAAACACATAACAATGTAATTCATGGATGTTAATTTTCCTCCTCTTTAAAATTGTTGCATTGCTTCAGTTACTTATAATTTACTTTTTCCCAAGCCTCCCTATTTTTCCACCTTTTCCTTTTTCTTTCCCACTCCATATAATGAAAGGTAAATATTGTCACAGTCCTTGAGTTCACCCAGGTGAAGGAACTCAGTGGTGCTGACACAAGTTAGTGCAAACTCAACCTGAGCAGCTATCAAACTCAGTGACATTTTATAGGAATTTGAATAAGGTAATTATTGCAAGAAGGTAAATTTGCCTATGGGAACAAAAATAATAGAGAAAAAATGATTGAATGTTTCAAATGGAAATCTTGTTCACCCTGAGCTACTGTAGAAGCAAGGACCTCAGGACACCACTAGCCTATGTACAGAGATTTTCCCCTGAACAAGTCATATTCATCCGGCTGACTGTCTCTACTCTGGTTTCCCACACACTGTACTATTTGGAAAAGCAAAGACCACAATAAAGCCATCTTAGCCCCACTGAAGGAGGCTGAAGTATGATCATCTCTAGGGATCTTTCTTCCACTAATCCCTAGCTGATCTTCCTTGACTTCTTTTCTCAAAAGACAAAACCTCTTTATGCAGTCCTTACACCTGCATAGCAGACATTCTGCAAGGCACTGGAAATATCAGGATGAAATACAAACATCTATCACTATCTATAGGGTACCAGTTCCAGGACCCCTGCAGATACCAAAATCCTCAGATGCTCAAGGCCCTTAGTAAAATGGTGAGGTATTTGCATGCAATCTACATACATCTTTCCATTTACTTTCAAATCACCCCTCAATTACTTATAATACCTAGTGCAATGTAAGTGCTATGTAAATAGCTGTAATGAACTATTGTTCAGAAAATGACAAAAACACAAGTCTGTACATGTTCAATACAAATGCAACTTTTTCCCAAATATTTTGAAGCTTCTGTTGGTCAAATCTGAAGATATAGAATCCACAGATTCACAGGTATGGAGAGCCAAAACTATATACCAACACACATAAGCACACAGTCACACAAAAACACACACACATAAACAAACACATCTTCACATGCACAAATACACACACGTGGGCATGCATGCAGTTACAAACACACACAATCACACACACTCTTCTCCTGAGGAGCTTCCAGTAAGTAGGACTGCTAGAATTTAGAAAAACAATTGCTAAGATACAGTTATGTCTGCAGTAGAATGCAAATGTAATTGAGAAGCGGAGTTAGTTGACTGGGAAAAGGTAGGGATTTGCAGAGGTGCTGGGAGGGAGGCTAAATGGTAGGAAGGAAGGCAGATAGATGAGAGTTAAAGAGGCCAGAAGCCTGGCTCTTTTAGGAGACTCCTATAGTTCAGGGCTTCTAGAAACCAAAGCCATTTAGCTCCTAGCTTCTCTGACCTTGGGGTGTGACCCACAAACACTTTCCCTGGGTCATTGGGTCTGGAAGAAGAGGAAATAAAATGTGGCTTTCCAATATATTTGGACATCCAGAATCCTGGGAGCAGAGGATCAGGTAAAATAACCATGGGTGTTCTCCATCAATCCCACTTCGTAAGGCTATGTCCCTTCATCTGTGGCGCTCATATGAGTGAATAAGCCAAGAACACCAACAAGCTGATCCTGCAAAATAAATAAATAAACGTTTGGTTGAGTCGTTCAATGACTTTGTGACCTCAGAGACCGCAGTGTCTCCTCCTATATTTAAGCCATACTTGAGTCCTCTCTGCCACTCAACATATACAGCCAATACTACTAACGTTTATGACACTCAAGCAAACACCCCAAATCCTTCCCTTCTGCAGGGCCTCACCCAAACCAGCTCTTGCCTGGCCCATTGCAGGAACTCCTATGTGTCTTTGCTTCTGTTCATTCCTCTCTATCACACAGCCCAGCCAGAGGGACCTGTGAAAAATGTAAGGCAGAAGAAGTTGATATAGATGATGTTGATATAGGACCTTCAGATTATATAAGGGAAGTAAATGTAACTCCAAACCTGCTAAATGTTTGGTTCACCAAGTTTGGGTTTCCCAAAATCAAAGAATGAATCCTAAGGAACAGAGGTTAAGAGTAGGAGATTTTATTGAAAAAGAGACAGCTCTTGAGACAGACAGGAGGGGACCTGAGTGGGTTGCCAATGTGCCCAGTTCTCAAAGGAAGCTTTACAGAGCAAAATCACAAGATGGTTACAACATGGGTCAAAACTATGATTAACCAATAAGATTACTAGTACAGCAGCTTAGGCAATACTGACCTGATGAGGAAGCAGATCAGACAGTAAGTCTACATGGAAAGAACGAAGAACTTTTCAGGAAGGGATAGGTCTGGGGGTCTTGGCCACCCACTGAAGTGACTGATGTCTACCTAGACTTTATTGGATCAGGTGTTGCCACTTATCTTATTCTTTGGGGAAGGATATAGGCCTGGTCATTACATCTTCATCTTGAGGTCTGGCATTCAACCAATGCGCCTCCAGTCACAGTGTAATGTGTTTTCATCTTTTGTACTAACTCTCCTGAGGGCCGAGCCCTGTTGACTGCCTATATTTCTTCCTAACTTGGCTATCTATAATCATGTCACTTCTGCTTACAGCCATCCAGGGGATTCCATTTTATTATGCACAGTGGCTGAGAGCACGGCTCCAGAGCCTACCCCTGCATTCTGCTCTGAATTCCATTTTTGACACCCTATGCCTCAGTGTCCTGCTCTAAAAAAGCGGGGTTGGTCATTACACCTATCTGTGAGCCAGATTTCCATTAGTGTAACAAATACCTAAGACAAGTAAATTTATAAGAAGGAAAGGTTATTTGGGCCCACAGTTTCAGGTGTGACAGTCCATGCTCAGCTGGCCCTGTGGTTGGGGCCTGTGGCGAGGCAAATCACAGTATGGGGGAGTGCACGGTGAACAATCTCCCTACCTCATGGCAGCAGGAAGCAAGAGAGAGAGAGAGATGGAATCAATTCCCAATATCCTTTCAAGGAGGATGAATGACCTCAAGCTTCCCCTTCAGCTCCACCTCTTAAAGATTCCAGCACTTCAGAATAGCAGCAAGCGAGGGACCAAACCTTTAATATATGGGTCTTTGGAGAACATTCAATATCCAAACACTAGCACAATCACACCATTTTTTGAGGATTAGATGAGTTACTATATGAAGATAATAGATCTTGATGAAAATAAAATCCAATTTCTTTATCATGATTCCTGTCCGTATCTCTGGCCTCATTCTGATCTACTTTGCACTTAGGTGCAGTAGGTTATTATCTACTTTGCAG
This sequence comes from Chinchilla lanigera, assembly GCF_000276665.1. NCBI lineage: Eukaryota > Metazoa > Chordata > Mammalia > Rodentia > Chinchillidae > Chinchilla > Chinchilla lanigera. The sequence continues at coordinate 18,761,587 of NW_004955416.1, forward strand.
TACGTAATAGCCAAACTGAACAACAACAACTTCTCCTCTTCCTCCTCCTCTTCCTCTTCTTCCTCTTCTTCTTCCTCCTCCACCTCTGCCTCCTCCTCCTTTTTCTTCCTCTCCCTTCTCTTGTTCTCCTCCTCCTTCTCTTCCTCTTCCTTCTTTTTGAGAAATGGTCTTTCCCAAGCTGACTTTAAACTCATAATATTCCTGCTCAGCTTTCTGAGCATCAGGATTATAGGCATGTGCCACAACATCTAGTTTATGAACTTCTTGATCGTTAAGTAAAACAAGTTCATTTCAAGCTCAGGTCTTTGCTTTTGATATTCTCTCTTTCAGGCACCCTTCTGTGCAGGTCTTCACAGCTCCCTCTCCTTCTTTAGCCAGAAGTGGAAATGCCACCACCTATACACCTAGTATCCTCCTCCTCCCCCACGGCCCCCTCCTCCTCCTTGGTTGTCTTCATAGTGCTTGTTGTTATCTGCTTTATCAGATTCCTATGCATTGTTCACCTTCCTGCATTTAAAAGGAAAGTTTTATGGGGGTGAAACATGCAACAGAGTGTCTGGCACATAGAAGGAACCGAGAACATATGTGCTGAAAGAATGCAGGAATCCATGCAGTTAGCACCCTGCATATATTTACTGAACACAGTGAAGTCAGCTTCTAACTACTTCTGGAAATGAACTAAAGTTTAAGGAACTCAGTCGCTGCCATGTAACAGATGTGAAACTCTGATGCCATGTGATCCAATTAGCATCACTCTTGAAAGGGCATTATTCTTGGATATGATTACACCATCTGTCCTAAAAGCTTTCATGATTCATGACCAGATAAGCACTGAACCCCATTTGGCAGGTCTCATAAAGTAACTCTGTCTTCTCAGCTGGGTTCTAGCCATGTGTAGGCAGTGTTTTGACATTTTCAAATGAAATATGGGCTCCAATGAAAAACACATAAAGTACTGAGATGCCATAGTCATGGGCAGGGTAAGAATATTACACTCTGTAAACTCCCAGGGCATAACCAGGATGGGAAGGATAACTCTAAGTCTAGGAGAATGTTGAGAAACACTGCCCAGTGGAAACTATGAAACTCTGATCTTATCTCCCTGAAGACATTGCTGGTGGTTCCATCACATGTAATTGAACAGGGACTGAGAGCATTCCCTACCTGTATGATGCAGAAGGTCCTAGAGGTATGGATTATAGAGGATGAGTTGAAAAAAACTGGAGCCAAAAAGGAAAGAGCAATCTACATTTTATAGATGAGAAAAAGGAGCTGAATAGCTGTTGTACTCCTTTCCTCCTGGGGAGAGAAATTCTATTCTCATTTGAAGAATCTCGCACACTGTTCTTGTGATTGAAATGAGGCTCATGCTCAATTCCAAGGTGTAGTGTATGATCTAGTTCTAGCCAGTGTTCCAGCCTCTTGTCACATGAATAGCTCAGGGATAAACACATGACCTATACCAGGCAAAAGAGAGGAATTCTAAGATTTCATTTTTCAGAAACTATTGAGAAAAAGAATCGTTCTGTCTAGAGGTTGTTAATTTCTAATAAGATGTATCATATGCTACTGGCAATCAATTTTTATTCTTTTGTAGACAATCTATAATAGTGGCCACTCCTTGGGGAATTGTCTTTTGCAGGGTTATGTTTACATCCCTTTCCTTAGCCATTCACAGAGCTATCTCCTCTCCCTAATCATTCTGTAAGGATTATAGCCTGACTCTTGCCCAGTCTTATGGTTTATATTTACATGCCCCCCAAGAGACTCATTGCCCATAGGCAAGGCAATTGGAAGGTTGGATTATGGCGCTTTATAGCTGACTTGTCATTAGGAGGTACAGTCTGGTCAGAAGAGGTGGGTCACTGGGGATGTGACGCAGAAGGGTTTATCTCTCTCCCTGACTCCTCCCTTCACTGTCTGCTTCCTGTTTGCCATGAGATGAGCATTTTTTCCTCCACCATACCCCTCTGCCATGCTGCCCTGCCTCAGAGTGAGCTGACTATAGACTGAAACCTTTACAAACTGAGAGCAAAATAAATTTTTCCTCCTTTAAATTGCAGGTGTTGGGTATTTTGTCTCAACCATGAAGAAAATGACTAAGACATCCAACTTTCTAAATTCAAAAATGAAGCCTCACATAAATGCTTAAGATGTCAACTGCTAAATAATCTTTCTTTAGGTTTATAATACCAGAACATTTGATGACCTTTGTAATGCCCCTCTTTAGCATTACCTAATGCAAAATATGTAAAGTTTAATCTACAGAAAAGTAATGTATCTGTTTTAAGAAAACAGAGCCATTAGCTCCTGGAGGTTAAGGTCCATTGCAATGTTCCAGCCAGAAGAAAAACGAAGGCTCCACTCAACATAGAGCCTTTCTGCCGATTGTTCACTGTACCTCTTTTCCTCTCTTATTAAATCCCTTTGTACTCCTAATTGCCTAAAAATAGAGCTTTGAGGTTGACAGCACCTCCATCTCCCCAAGATACTGGGCCTAGAATATATCTGATGCCTTCCTGTCCCCTGAATATTATCTTTTGAGCACCAAGCCACATAGTCCTTATTTTAATAACAAAACTGCCTACAAATGTAGCCAACACAACGTTAGGCTGGGCTGAGGCCCTTAGAGAGCTTCCTAACAGAACTGGTCACTAGAAACACCAAGCAATTATAGAGGGTTGGAAACAAGCACCCCACCCACTGACATCCTGGAAGGGGAAGGGGCTGGATATTAAGAGTTCTAGAAAACTCTTCAACAAGATTTAAGGAGCTTCTGGGTGGTGAACACATCAACATGCTGGCAGGCTGGCATGCTCTGTGATGCTCTATGGTGTCAGTAAATTCAAACTCAGAAACTAAAAAGATAGAAAGAACTTTTTTGATAGTCTTAGGAATTGCAGTTGAGGAGATACATGAATCAGAGTTCTGCAGAAGGCAGGAAAAGTATAGGCACTATTGAATATTAAGAAAGAGTAGAAGCTACCTACTGACAGAAGATAAAGACTGTCAATAAGAATGCCCATGAAACAGTAGTCTCATAACCTCTTGATACGCATGGTGAGACTCTGGATACAATGTCATTATTCAGTTGTTCTGGTCATTACAGATGTCTGCAGTCAAACATCAGAAGTGATCAAAGTTGTTCACCTTCCTAAGCAGCAGCTTGATTCATGTAAATCCTGCTTCCCCAGTGTCCCCCTATTCTATTGACATTAAAGAACACTTTTAATGTCACCTTCATGGTGGTTTTTCCTTTCATTTCACAGCATGCACCACCCCCATACCGTGCCGTATGCATCTTTACCATCTGGAGGTTTCTGAATTGTAGCCTTTATAGTAACCCAATAATAGTAAAGGGCCTTCCTGTGCTCTCTGAGTCATTTCAGCAAATTATCAGAACTTATATGGCAAACCGAGTCCATTGAGAAAGACGCTCACGAGAAAACCGAAAAAACATAAATGAACAAAGTTTTATTGGAGCCAGCTGATGCTTCGTCTCTAACCCAGAGTCAGAGAAGATGTCTGTGCCACTCTGGGTCTCACCTTTGGTTTTAGTACATTTCAGGCTTCCATAGTAACCATTACTTCATTTTCAGGAATCTCACAAGAAGGTCACATAATTAGTACAAAGTTTACCTTTCTCCAAGGAGGTCAGACAACCAAATTCCAATGACCATAGTGGGTTAGGCTTTAACCTACTTCCCAATTTTCTCTGTGTGTTCTGTTCCCAATTTATGGCTTTTCTCTGCTTTTAAGCAAGTTGATAAGGGGACTGGGGTATAGGGGTATCAACTATAGCTTAAGTGAACTTTAAGTGACCTCTCTTACTATGATTTTTAAAACCAGAAAAATGGAGTTTCTCTTGCCCTATCAAACTGAGAGGTGGAGGGTTATAGGAGCTCCAAAATTTATAGTTGGCCCCTAAAACTTGCATCTGGCATCTAAAGTGCAAATAACTTTGTAGGACCGAGCTCTTAACCTGTGGAGTCTGCTTTAATCCTAGATAGTCAGTGTCAGAATTGAATTATTGAGCTTTCAGTTGGCATTGGAGAACTGGGCAATTAGAATTTTGTGTGTGGGGGGGTATATCTTGTCTTTTTCAGAAGTCAGAAGTGCAAAAGGTAAAAATCATATAAACTCATTCCAATAGGGATATTCTGTCACTTGCAATCAGGAGTCCTGAACAATTCAAGAATTCTTGGCTTAGAAAATTTCAATAACTCACCCAGGGTCACAAAGCTTATAAGCAACAGAACTGGGAAATAGACCAGATCTTTGTGACTCCCAAACTTGATGTCTTAGCCATGGAGCAACTCTATTTCCCTGACAGAGTACCACAGAAGAGTACCTAGGAGGGAGGCTACAGATGGGTTTGAAGACTCTTGGGTGACAGCAAATCCACTCTTATCCTGACACTCCAAGCACAGCATAGCATTATCTGAGTGTGCATTCTAAATACAGTCCATGACATAAAAGTCAACTCTGTTTCATGAACAATTTCAACAGTGAGGTTGAAGAAAGTAATTCCTTTAGCTTAAAGCCAAGCACATGAGAACACAATGAACTGTCGGAAATATTAGCTGTTTGCTTTTTCCTTCCTTTTAATTTCCTCTTATCACTAAAATGGATTATCTTTCTGTCAAGGACCACAACTCAGACATTTCAGAGTCTCCCTCACCCACCAACACTACACCTTGTGCATCAGAAAACATGTCCATGGCTGCCTAATTCAGGATTTTTTTCTTGTCTTCTTTTGCTTCCATTACCAGTCTCCTTCTGGATCCACAGGAGTTTGACATTAATTCTTTTCTGGGCCTTATTTAACTTTCCTACGAGGTCTGTTTCCACAGATGTGTGTCATATGCATTGTGCTGATTGGGTGTGAAATTAACCTTGTTTAGTACATTTTGTCCCACATTTACAATAAAATGGCAGCTAGGAAGAAGAGTGATGAATGTGGAAGAGGATTGTAAACAAGACCAAGAAGTAGAACAGATTGCAGAGAAAAATTTGTGTTGGGAAGAGAGATATGTAGCCCTGGGACTGGACATACAGTTCAAACTCTCACGGAGGAAATAGATAATAGTGTCCTATGCTTTTATTATGATTGTCTTCCTTCTATTAACCCAATTTCCTTTCTTATTTCAAAACCCACTGATATTACAGGGGATTTTTTCCCAGTTTATTTATAACTTTACCTTTTGGAGTACTAATTTTCGTTTGTTGTTTCAGCAGACTCCTGTTTGGGGCAGGTTTGTTGTGTCATTTATCTTTTACCATCATAACATCATTGTTAGCTCCTCTATTGCAAGTGTTGTATATCCCTAGGATTTTGATATCTGTTCATCCATTGGAGGACATTAGACTTGCTCTCAGCTTTGGGTTGTAAAACATCATTGCCCCTCAGCTTGGGGTTTGCTTTTTTCAGATCCCAGAGCTTCACTGGTCTAGAGTCACCTCGGTGTCAGCCGCATGCTTTCCAGTGAATTTGACCCTCTACACCCAGTTTAAATATGGAGCTGGAGTTTTATTTCCCCTCAATAACTTTAGTGCTGGTGGGTAGAGCTTTCCTAGTCCCCAAAACCAAGAGACACTGCATGAAGGGTGGGTCACTTCTCCCTCTCCCCTCCCTGTGCACCCCAGGCCTCGGGTCAGATCTCCCATCAGTACACGGGAAATAAAATCTGAGTCTCTAGGTCACAAAGTTCTCAGGCAGTCTAAAACCCTAGCCAACCACAAACAGTAAAATCCCTTTACCAGTCTCAGCCTGACCAATGTCTGTGTTTGTAGCACCAGAGGGCTTCCCTTTTCTTCCTTTCAAGCTTAGTCACTTTTTATTGTTTGATTTTTTACAGAATATCTGTGTCTTGTAGTGAACAAACTGTCACTTTGTTGATGGAAAACCCAAACAGACACTTGGAAAGCATAGTAAAGAATTTCGATTACTTTCTAAAAAAAAAGCAAAGGGGGGGTCCTAGAAAGCTCCACAGCAACTTCCTTCAGTGACAATGAGGCTGACCAAAAAATATCTGCTCCCAGACCAATGCCCGCCTGGTGCCCTGGATACAGAGGCCAGTCCTGGGCCTATCCTGGAGGCACTCTGGGGCCCTGAGCAGCTCACCAGAAACCTCTAGGGCCCTGTCCTTCTGCCCAGTGAGCAGCATCCCTTCTCCGTATAACATAAGCAAGAGCAAGAGAAGTCAGAGAAGTCTCCAGGGTAGGAGGAAAGCCAGAACCTGGCACTGATGGAAGAGAGACAGGACCACAGAGCGGGAAGCGAATGAGCAGGAACACTGCTCTGTCACACAGAGTGTGAAGGGACTTGTAAACGAAGGGGTAAATGAAGAGGAGTGACTCCGTGAGGGATTCTATATTGTCATGCCATTCTCCCCCCTACTCTAGTATATTTTTTAATGCAGTTTTCAGTTTACATGAAAGTGAACCTAAAGTACAAGGAAATCACTTGTACTTTCTTTCCCTCCCCCTAATTTTCACCACCATTAACATCTGCTTTGGTTGTTTGTCACAATCAAGGAATGAATATTGAGACATTATCACTGGCTGAAGTCTACAGTTTACATCAGAGTTCTCTCCTTGTGTTGCACAGCCAGTGTGCTCTGACAAGTGTATAATGGCCTGTATCCACCAATGTGTCATACAGACTAGGTTCACTGCAAATCTGTCCCTTTTTCTTTTTTTGGTACTGAGAATCGAACTCAGGACCTTCACTTGCCAGGCAGACATTGTGCCACTCAGCTGTATCCCCAGGCTTGTCCCATATTTAAGACATACAGAGAATTCTAAACAGAGAATTTTCATATGGGTCAACAATTCCACTCTGGATATATATTAAAAGAGCTAAAATCAGGGACTTGAACAGATAATTGCACATTCAGAATATGATCAATGCACACATGTGGCAAAATGTAATATATACTTACAAAGGAATATTATTCTGCCTTACTAAGAGAGAAAATTCCGACACGCGTACGAAGGCTTGAAGCGGTGCTGAGTGGATGAAGGCAACCACAAAGGGCCATGTGTTTTATGATTCCAGTTATAAATATAGAAAGTACCCTGAGTAGTTAAATTCATACATAATGTAGATTGCAGATCACCAGGCACTAGAGAGATGGGAAAATTGGGCTTTATTATTTAATGATTTCAGAGTTCCCATTTGGGATGATAAAAAAACCTCTGGAAAATGGATAGTGGCTGTGGCTGCCTTACGAGAGTGCATTTAGTGCCCCTATGACTCCCCACTTAAAGGTGGTTATAGCTGTAAATTTCATGTCTTGCATATTTCTAAAAGAATTTTATTTACTTTTTTCTTTTGTTCATAATCAACACAAAATAATTGTACATATGTATGGGGTGCAGTGTGATATTTCAGTAAGTGCATATACATTGTGAAATATCAAATCAGTGTATGGAGCATATCTGTCATCACTTCTTTGCGATGAGAGAAGCATGCCATCCTAGTTCTCAGAAAAGGTCACGGAAGGCGACCATCACTTAGAGACATTTGCTGACCCCTACAGCCAATGTTTCTGGCGGCACCCAGTGGGACCAACTCTACCAACCTGTGTACATTTCCCCACAACAAAGTCTAGCTAAGCTATGCCACCCTGGATCATGACATCGAGTAGCAGGCACTTGCCGTTCTCCACCAGAGACAACCGAAAAGGAGGACAAAAGACAACACAAGCTACCTAAGCCATTGCTAGTAGAGAAGACTTCTCTTGCATCCGTGAGCCCTCAGCATCAGGAAATCAGATCTGAATGACTACTTTCTTCCCTCACAGCTCACAGCCCTACACTTTTGGGTATTTTGTTTGTTTGTGTGGAGTTTTTTGGCTTAAATGCACAATCAGCTGTTGACCTTCTTCTTCACTGGTAGCAGAACAAAGACGACACCTCTCTCCCCCATGTTTGAGTTTTCAGCCTTGACAATTGGAACTGAATTGGAAGCATTTTTATCTCACTGCACACTACCCCCTCCACCCCCAAGCACATTCTCACTCTGCTCCTGCCAACCCATAATGACATTCCTGTCCCGTTCCTCCTGTTCTGCCTTTCCAGCCTCCCTCCACCACTCCCCCAATACACAGGTGGAAACTGAAAGCCAGATTTGGCAATGCTGGAAGTCATATATTGAAGTTGGAAAGAAATTGAAATGAGCAAGCTGCAGCAACATAACAGGGCCCTCTGCCCAAGGCCTGACAAGCCACCCACACCAGTTCTTTCTGCTACCGACAATGTGTTATGATGGCATAGCTGAGTCACCTATACCAAATGATAGTAATTCAGCTCAATCATGTCAAAAGTCAAAACTGCACAGCCATCTGGCCCCAGGCTTACTCACCTGTTGGGGCCACCCATTGATATACTGCTGGCAGAAAAGGTCACAGAAGGTGGGTAGATGTGAGTGGAGGGATGGCACAGAACAGTGTTAAGTCATAGGGCCTGCAATTTTACTTTGTCTCTTATTTTTTAAATAAGCATAGAATTTAATGTTAAAATGTTCAAAGAACACACTCCCTCACTTTCTTTTATGTTTTCCCGTAGATCCCCAAATTGTGAAATAAACTTATTCTAACTCTACCACTTTCCCCAATACACTTGAGAAGACAAAAATAAAAGGCAATATGCACTGGTGACAACTTTGCAGCAAATCTCACTTTCATATATTGCTAGTTAGGGAATAAATTAGTACAATTTGGGGAATGCGTGTTAACGTTAACATATGAAGATTTTTTAAATCTTTCAAACCCTTTAACTATTTTCTAAGTAGTTTTTCTTCTAAGTTTGTAAGAAATAATCAGGGATAAATACAAAAAATTAATGTTACAAGAATATTTACTTCAACCATATTTATCATAGGAAAAAAAAGAGAAAGAGAAGGAAAAGATGGAAGGAAGGGGAGAGAGAAAATGAAAAAGAAAAGAGAGAAAAAGATTCAAATATTGCACCATGAAATTAATAGTTACATAAATTATAGTCACACATCCAACTTATTAGAAGACAGCCATTAAAAATTATACCTTCAAGAAAATGTAATGACATGAGGAAATGTTTATGATACAACCGTATATTCAAAGTAGGCTATAAAATTTTATATACAATGTGAATTGTATTACATTGAAGCATATATAAAATTGTCTTTTTAATAAGTAAAAATGGTTGATTGTCATCAATCTTAAAAGATGCAAGTCAGAAAAGAAAAAATATATATTACAAACAAAAAACGTTAAGTAAAGGGCTGGGGATTTAGCTCAGCGGCACAGCGCCTGCCTGGCAAGCGCTACATTGTGAGTTCAATTCCTGGTACGGAAAAACAAACAAACAAACAAAAAATGCTAAATATTAAGCTGTGGCTTTTAATTTTCTTTCTTTTTTTCAACTCTTTTTATTCCAATGTCCTATATATCAGGTCTCTTGCAAATAAAGAAAGGAGATATAATTTGTAATAAACTTAAATGTGAAAGTTCAAGAGGATACCCAGAGGTTACCCCAGGACAATCCAGGACAGTGATGTGCAGAGGGTGCTTCCTCTAACTCTTTATTTTTATGGGATTAGAATCATATCAGGTGGGCAACATGAAACTAGCCAAGGTAGGAGTATTTATACACCATGCAAATAAGACAAATATGGACGTTTTATTTTCCTAATACACCAGCGCTCCATTGGTCCAGGGTTATCTTGTGGTCCAAGACAGAATCTGCAAGCCCCCTGGTAGGCCTGAACCCTTTCTTTACCCCTAAGGAGTCAAACAATTCTTAATCACCTAACCCCTGTGCTAGAGTTGCAGGTTCTAAGTTTATGCTGTATCAGTCAGCTTCATAGTCCTAGAGATGATACTCAGTACTTGCAACTTAAAGGAAGAGAGGTCTAAGACGTCTCACAGTTTCAAACCTTTAAATCCATGTTTGGTTGACTTTCAGGCAGGAACATCATGGTGGAAAGGCAGAGCAGAACAGAGCTGCACAGTTCATGATAGCCGGAGAGCAGGGCAGAGGAACAATACCAGGTAAAAGTGGCAAGAGACCAGATATAGAGCCCAAGCCCAAATCTCAGACCCACCCAGACACACCAAAGAGTGTGCTCTGCCAATCCTGAGGCAGATCTCAAAGCCAATCAAATTGAAATTACACTTTAGCCACCACTCTCACCAAGCTACCTTCTAATTCTAATGGCTTCCTAGGGATCTTTTATTCCCCTTCCATGTGAAGAGCAGTCCATCAGAGAGCAACACATGGATGGGTAGTTGCATTTTTCATGGTAACGTAATCAATTAAAATTACTAAGTAGAGAGGTGAATGCTCCTGAGCTGAATTCTGCCTCCACATGCTGCTGAGTCAACTTCTCAAACCTATGAGGCCAAGGGTCAAGTCATGGGCCGCAGTGGCTCCACTCCCCAGAGGCTGCTTGAACAACCATCTCTGCTTTTGTACTCATACTACTGCGTGGTGCCACAGTTATTAGCAGTTATAACTTAATATTAAGAATAGCTACCACTTACTGCTTCCTTATTGGGTCAGGTACCACGCTAAGTGCTTGACATATATCATGTCATTCAATTCTCCCAAGAAACTCTTAAACTACATTGCTTGAGTAGGGATACTAGTCATGGTTTTGGCACTCAGCACCTTAGAACAGCTTTCTTGTATTCAGAGACTTCCCACTTTCTTAGACTGAACACTGAGTACAATTTACCAGAACCATTTGCAGGTAAGGCACAGACATGTGACCAGTCTCGGCCAATCAGATGCAACCCAAAAAATTCCCTTTAGAAATCTAGTGACCCAAAGCATCAAGCCCCATGTGAAACCACTGTGCAAAGAGTAGCATCAAGGACATTCACACCTAGTGACAGGGATGCAGGTGGAGGTGTTGAGTACCAGCTGGCAGGGCAGGCTGCAGTGGAGCTGTCCTCTGGCATGATGCAGACCTCACTGCAGCCTGTGTGACTAAACCTGGCTCTCCAGCCCTCCTGAAAAAGGCAAGTGCTACCATATAGCCTTCAACAATTGCTGCTAAACCCAACCTCCATAGTAAGTTTCCAAAATTCTCAAAGCTTTTTGTCACTGTTACCAAAATGCCTAACATACACAATTTAAAGGAGGAGAGATTTAACTACTTATCAGTACAATTATTTAAATACAGGATGACCAAAAATGCATATTTTTTCATTAATTTTATAAGATAATGAAATATAAAGATGATAATTTTATCAAATGTATTAAATATAAGAATCAACTGGTTGAAATTACACCTATCCAAGCAATTCTCAGGATAGTCAGCTACATAAATAAAGGCACTGCCCAAGTGACACTCAGGGTAAACTGCTTCGTGGTTAATTTGGCCAATGTTTCCAGAGGTTTCAGTCCATGGTCACTGGCTGCCAGGAAGAAACATGGTAGAAAGGCATGGGGCAGCAAAGCTATGACTTTAAGGAAGCTGGGGAGCAGAGACAATGGGAAAGAGCTAGAGAACAAGGGCCAAGGAACAGATAGAGTTCCTAATCCTGTGTCTCCATGACCTACACAGACACACCCAAGAGTGTGCTTACTAATCTCTCAAGCCAATCAAGTTGATAATCAAGAATATCACACAATAGTTTAGAGAACCCTGCCAGATTTGTAGGTAGAATTATTGCACTGTACAATACTGTGTAATATAATATTACATGTACAATGCTACATATACAATATTGTATTGCAATAATATATATCTAATACAATATTATAATATTGCAATACCCTCCATCTATAAATAAGAATATGAAGGCTCAGACATTTAGGTTGTCTCTAAGGCCACATAATTATTCATCTTAACCTAATATCTCTTTGACCCCAGAACATAAGCATTTATGTTAAAATAGTGCTTCAAATTTCCACACCACTACCCACAAGGTCAGTATTATTGTTTCCATTTTAAAGCTACTGCTGGGCTTCTGTGAAGTTGAACTACTTTCTCAAGGCCACTCAAGTGGTTGGCAGTTAGCGGAGCCAAGGTTCAATCCCAGGGCCACATACATCATCACTATGCCCTCTGCTGACAGATGCACCTTCAAGGCTGACTCAGCACCCACCCCGGGGTATCCTCCACCCCTCCCTGCACTACCTGGACCAGCCCCTCACCCTCTCCTTTGCCTCACATTACCTCATGCCTCAGCCTGTCCCCTAACCCAGAATGGTCCTCTCATTCTCCCCATTCTTTTTATCCAAATTCTACCACCTTTTCAAGTTCCACAAATTAAGTGCCACTTCCTGCTTGAGAAATTTCTCAGAGTGCCAAGTGACACGGAGAGATGATTTTTCTGAATCCCTGTGAATACACATTCTGTCTTAGCCACTCGTTTAGATTTGTCACCCTATGCTGCCTGCCATGCTTACTAATCCTGTCTTGTGTGCCCCAACACAATGACAGCCCTTAGCAGGCAGACATGCTTCACATTATACTCATTTAGCACCAATCTCAGCACTGTGCATATAGTAGGCCCTTGAGAAATACTGTTAAACAAACATGGGAATATGACAGCAGTCAAAATGCCCTACTTTACAGTATAATTGTAAAGTATTGATTGTACAACATGATTGCATTAAGTTATTATCTTAATAATAACTATATTATTACCCCTTTTTAGCCCTGCCACATTTCTCTAGCAATGTAGATATTTAAGAGGGAAATTGGCAGTATTATCATCCCTCTACTTAGTTTGGCCATTCTGTGGGAACACAGTTAATCATGAAAACATTCTAAATTATATCAATCAACTCCTCCAACAGGAAGGTTTTAGAATCCAAGAACTGTCTGTGTCAGAGTCAAGGCCCTCTGACCCAGATCCACAGACTTTTCACACACATATTCTCTTCCCTCCATTGCCACCAATAATGTGCAGACCCACCGTGTTCTGCCTTGGTTTCCTTTTTTCCCTAAACTACACTCACTTCTATGCTGTCATCTACTTCATCCCCAAGACTCCAAACTTCTTTAATTATTCTCACATTGATCTATCTTGCCTTATGCTACTCCCCCCATACACTGTTATAGCCAATATAGCTGGGTTTCCCAAAATTCATATGTTCAAATCCCCAGCCCGTAATCTGATAGTATACCAGGGAGGGCATTCGGAACTGATTAGTTCGTGAGGGTGGGGTCCTCATGATGGAATTAGTGTCCGTGTAACAAAAGACACCAGAGAGCTTGTTCCCTTTCTCTTTCTCTCTCTTTCTCTGCTCTCTGCCATGTGAAGACACAGCAAGAAGATGGTTACTTACAAACCAGGAAGTGGACCAAAGGAACTTCAGCCAAACCCAACGATGATCTTGGACATCCCAACCTCCAGAACCATGAGAAATAAATTTCTCTTATTTAAGTCATTTTGTGTATGGCATTTTGTTATAGCAGCCCAAACTGACTGAGACACATGCATACACACATGTCAAAATGTTTAACTATACCATAGCATCACAGCCTCCTCCATACCTGTGGCAGGCAGACTGTTGTTTGCCCAAATCCTCTGCTCCCTAGGTACCTTCCAACTAGGGCTGCCCTGGAACATAGTTTTAGCCAATAAGATGTAATTTGCTGAGAAGGGTTTTTCTTCCAGATTTTTTTTAAAGTTTAAATCTCTTGAAGAAAAGAACTTTTTCTCCTTCTATTTTTCCTATTTCTTATTCCTATACTAAATGCAAATCAAGGTTTGGAGGGAAAGCAGATCTTTTGCAACCATGAGGCCACAAGCACAAGAGTGACACCTTCACACAAGGATGGTGAAGTAAAAATAATAGAAACAGCCTGGGCCCCTGTAAGTTACTGTGCCTGACCTGGACCTCCTACCCAAGACTTCTCACGGCATGACACAACTCAGGCCTGTCCATCTAAGGTAAGGTCATAGATTTGCTGGGGTTTAGAACTATGCCCTGTTGAATATAAAACCCTTCCAGAGTCCCCATGGAAAACCACAAAAAAGTGTCACTTGTACCTCTCGCTTCTGACTTCATCAACTGTTGCTGTGAAGTATACTACTGATTTATATACCTATCTTATTCCACCTTATAACTGCTTCAGGTTTTCTGGAGGAAGAACCTATCTCTCTTCAGTACTGGGGTCTCCCCCTGTACTTCACTAAGTAGGTTTACAGTGTAGGGACTCTGTATCCATCTACTGACATGAAGTAAAGTGTGTGCTTTCTCCCTAGCTCAATCTCTTAGCCAGTGTCTCCTAATTAAAGGGAGGAACCAGCCAGCCCTCCCCTCTCTGTGTACGGAAGAAAGCCACATCTTCCAAGCAATCATCAGCATATCACGTGTATCTTTCCCTGCTGCAAATCTGTTATTTACATATTAAAGTGGTTATTAGAGGAGAGAATTCACTGATGCAAATTTGACATTCAGATGTCAACCACTCCATAAATAAGGTCAACTGTGATGAGGACACATGTTAGTCTCCAATTAGAATCTCTTAATGTCTAAATAATGCTAATGCGAGGCATCTGCCAGCTCCATCTAGACTCATAAACAAAGATACTGATGAGCGTCAACCTGGCCCAATGTTTCTCCCATTGCCATTTCATGGCTCTCAACTCAGAAAACCAGCTTGTCTCTCTGGGAGTTGTTCCGGTCAGTTAGTGGGCAGAGTGGCTCTGTTAGGCCATTCTCTGTAGCTATAACCAAATACTGTACCCTGGGGGATTAATAAAGAAAAGAGAATTTATATCATGGTTCTGAAGACTGGAAGTCCACAGTGCTATAGATATTGGGTGACAGCATTCTTGCTGTGTCATGGCAGAGGGTGTCACAGGGCCAGACAGAGAGAATGTGCTGGCATTGGTCTCTCCTTCTCTTCTTATAAAGCCATCTTCATCACCTCATCTAATCCTAACTATCCTCCAAAGGTCTCACCTCCAGATGCCATCAACATATGAATATGGGATTGAGTTTCTAGCACAGGAGCTTTGGAAGGTCACATTAAAACCATAGCAGCAGCCAAGACCTGTCAGCATAAAATCCCTCATCTGTGGACTCCATAGTCAAGAGCTACTCAGAGCTGTTCTTGTTACCCCAACTCAACTCCTCAAAGAGGACCTTGGAGTCATACAAAGCTTTAGGGTACAGAGAGCACATTTTCTGGAAAAATCCAGTTTATTCAAAGATTTGGTTAAAAAAAATTACAATTTTTTTTTTACCTGATGATTTTAAAATAAAAATATAAAATACAAAATTTGTAAGTTTTCAAAAACAATATTAAGATATTCTAAGAAATTTCATAGAATTGGGGCCAACTGTACTTGGTCTTTCTTAATATCTTTGATGGAAAATCTGAGAAACACTGGTTTAGGGGAAACCATTCAGAAGCCAGATCAGCAGGCTTTCTGTCACAGCTGGGGATAACTTTCTGTAATCCATAGCATGAGCAAAGTCTGTTTCCAGAGGTAATGCCAAATGCAGTCATAAGAAAAACCTCTCCTCCAGAGGAACTGAGGTAACTTACTTTAACATGATTAGTGTCATAGTTTAGGTCTCAAATGTCCCCAGAAAGTCTCATGTGCTCAGAGGTAGGGCTTTTGTGCCACAAAAGCTTTAACTTCATTGGCAGAGAAATCTATGGATAGATTTATCATTTGATGGTATTTATAATCGATGAAGATGATGAAGGCTTCAGAGGTGGGGCCTCGTTGAAGGAAGTGGGTCTTCGTGTTGTGATCCTAAAGACGAAATCCGGTGCCTGGTCCCTTCTTCCCTGACTTTTTCCCTTTCTCTCTATTTCCTGCCTCCCATGAGGTGAGCAGCCTTCCTCCATCACATCCTTCCACCATGACGTTTCTGCCTTGGAGCCAGCTGACTGTGAACTAAAAGCTCTGAAACTGTGAACTAAAATAAATCTTTCTTCCTTCTAAATTGTTTTTCTCAGGCATTCATTCAAAGTGATGAAAGGCTGATTAACTCAACTGGCATACATACCAGAGTCAACACAACCTCCTTATTGCCCCAGATGCCATAGTCCCAGTCTCTTCCCAGTGGCTGGCCTTGACTTGCCCTTTCCATATTGTTAACCCACTGAACCCTAAATCTCCCTTCTCTCTGCTTCTTTGCATGCCAGTGTCAAGCTCTGGCACCCTCTGCAGCATGGCTTTCCATACTTCTGCCTGTGAATGGAGGGTAAGAGGTATATTGCCTGTCGCTCAATGTCCTTCCCCTTGTCCTGCTTGTTCTGCCAGGAAAAGGGACTTGTGCATGACTCACGGAAGTGTCTAAAAAAGAAAAACTGTCTTCCCAATTGAGATTCATAAAGTATTTCTGAAATACTGGTAGCAACTACCCCAATACCAAAATGATGAAACCTTTATTCTCTCAGACTTACTTTGCCCAAATTGCACTTTAGCAAATTCCAAACTCTTTAGCCTAACACTTGAAGCTAATGCTTGGAGAACATTGAGTTTAGGGTGCAAACCCCAAAACATATTTCCTTTTACTGAGGCCTGGTTTTTATCCTTTCATTCAACAGAATTCCATTACAGAGCATCAACCATGAGCTAGAACAATCCTAAATATAGACTACAACGCAGGCCAGACACTGCAGCACGGGCTAGTCAGTCATTCAACCAGAGGGCAATGAAAGAAAATATCCAGAGGTGATATGTGCAGGGAAAGTTATAGAATGTGGCCTAGACAACAGAAAGTAACTGGAGAGCTTGGATGTCCAGACAGGCCTCTCTGAGAGGAGCTTCAAGGAGAGCTCTGCAAGGACACAACCTTATGCCTGGCTGAACGCAAAGCATGTCAAGGAAATGAAACATAGGAAGTGAACATTTAGGGGCAAACCCATCCTGGTGGCTCTGTGAAATACTAAGAACACAAGGGTGGCTGGAGCTTGTCAGGAAGATGGTGTTGGTGAGGTTTGAAAGGCAGGAAGGGGCTTGGCTGTGTAGGATGTGGTAGGCCAAGGAAAAGAATACTCATTCTCTTTTCAGTGGGAAGGAATATTATTAGAATTTAAGAAGGAAAGTAGCAAGCATGACCTATGAGAATGTTCTATGTTCTGTGTTACTAGCACTAGGTCCTTGGCCAAGTTAGTCTCATTAATCTCATTTATCCTTTATTTTAGGACTTCCCTCTTAAGCTGCTAAGATAGGTAAAAGGGTAATGTATACCAAAGCCATAGCCCAGTCTCTGGGTGGGAAGAATATGCCAGGTGCTATCATCAGCTGGGAGGGGCTGTTCCTGCCTCTGGCCTCCCTTAGCAACTTGTTGTTCATCTCATAGCTGGTATCGCTTTCTATCATTTTGGGCATTTCTTCTCTTCCCATGGTCATCGGTGAATATCCTGAGCATAAAGATCATAGCTTACTCATTTCTGAGGCTCCCACAAAACTAACTTCAGAGGATTGTACTGGGTTTTCAAAAAATTAGATTTTGTTTTTTTGGTTTTTGGGGTTTTTTTTTTTTTTTTTTTGGCTTTTTTTTCATACTTGGAATTGAACCCAGGGCCTTTGCACTCTGCTACATTCCCAGCCCATTGTTTGTTTGTTTGTTTGTTTGTTTTAAGACAGGGTCTCCCTGGGGTTCTAAATTGTGCAGGCTCTGTTCAAACTTTCAGCCCTCTTGTCTCAGCCTTCCAGAGTGGTGGGATTACAGGCTTGTGCCACCATGCAAAAATTACCATTTACTGAGTAAAATCATGGACCTTAAAAGTAAATAAATAAACAACAGTGGTGCAGGGTATCCTTTTGGATGTGCAAAAGACAGACGCATTCACATGTCAACTGTCTGCTGGGAATTAATTTTCCTGGAAGGGAGAGATGGTAAGAGAATTATTTGAAAAAGTCTTCAGGAAAAAAAAACCTTGGAATAATAATGTCAAAATAAAGAGACACAATGAAGAACGGTTACTCCAACTTTCATTTCTGCAGTGTAGCCGAATGAGCAATGTGCCAGGGGTCTGATCCTGTTCAACTCCATGACTGTCCCTCCCACCTAACGAGAACCACTAAGGTACTGGTGACAGAGGCATCACTGCCATTACTGATGGTGTCTGGCAATCCTAGAAAGAAAATTGGGAGAGTTTCACAAACTGGCAGTTGTTCAGCTTGAGAGTGGGTGCCCTTTTCAATCATACACCCTGGCATATTACATGCCTCACCCTAGAATCATGCAGACCCTTAAGGGGCCTATCCCATCCTTAAGAATCACACAAATCTTTGTCATAGGGTCAAGGTAGCTCATCAAGGAAAGTACTGCAAAAAGAGTTTAAAAAAAATCAAAGAGTTAGAAGCAAAGTATGTGTCCATTCCCAGGGATTCAATTCATAAAAGGTGGTAAAAGCATATTAAAGATTCATCTGTAGCACTTAGAAACATCAAACACATGTACATATAGTTACATGGATAAAGCTTTAAAAATAGCATTTACTAAGAATGAACCATAATTAACAGACTAAGACTTTGCTAACATATCATTGTAGGTAAGTTAGCAATGTAACCAAAATCATGTAAATTAGCAACGTGCACTACATGTCTCATAAAAATAGAAGATATTAAGGGCATTATAAACATATAACAGAAGATGCCTATGGGACATAATAGGTGCAGAGGGTAGGGATGTAGGGGAAAATAAAATAACACAGAGAAGGGTCTCGAGATCAAAGGCAACAGTGGCTGCCCACTACAAGTAGGATTAACTCAACCCTCTGCACTGGAGTATCATCAACAATTCCAAAAATGAGACATGAGACATGGCAGGTTCCTGCAGCAGAAGGCAATGATGCAAACATTTGCATGTAACACAAAACAATATGCAAGTAAGGGCTGAATTAGTTCTACAGATGAACGCTTCCTGTGTTGGGAAGCAGGGGTTTAGGACAGAGTAGATGAAGCCAGAAAAGTATCATGGAGCTAATCTTTAAGAAAGAGTCAAGTAAATTATCATGATGATAATGAGATATTGTAGTCACTTACTGATTTCCAGGTAGAAAACACCAAGTGCTTGTTACATATATCATTTAAGCCTCTGGACAATACTGCAAAGTAGACGTTGCCAGTTCTACTTTACCAAGAGAAGCCTGGGCTCAGAAGATGAGCCTTGAGTAACTTCCCATGGGTCCCCGTGCAGGTGGCTGGCTAAGGCACAATCCCTTCTTTAAAGCTCTGCCTCCAAAGCCAGGCTTTGCCGGTAGAGAGAGTGGCACCCATTGAGAGCAAATTTACAGCAAGAAGAATCAAAGCCAAAGGTTAAACTGGAGATGCAATGGCAAGAAAACTTGGGCAGAGGAGAAGGAGGAGTGTGAGACGCAGGAAAGGGCCCTGAAGTTCAAGCCAGGGACCGATGGCTTGATCTTCTCAAATGATGTCTCCGGTTTCTCCAGTCATGTACCTTTATCAGTTTCACAAAACTGACCATGCCTCAAATGCTTATTTTCTTCATGTATATTCACATTTATTAATACACTATGTACTTCATAAAGCAGAGCAAAAGTAAACATCTTAAAGAGACAGGGCAGAAGTCAGACTCAAAGTTCTATCATTTTATTCTTGCACTCCACATGTTGCTCGGGATGCATTCTGCTCAGAGCCTTCCCTTTGAGACTCACTATTTTCTCTTCCCTCATCCACTCAGGGTGATCTCTGACATGCGCACGAGCTCTACGCCATGACACTAGGAGTGAGGGCTCAGGAAGCTGGCTTCCATGGCCTTTTCTACCTGGTCTCATCCTGCTCTCCTCCTATGACCCCTTGTGGGCTGAAATCCCCACCACCCGACTCAGCAATCACCTCTTCCTTGTCCCCACAGACCAGGCAGGGTTGCAGCAAACCCCTGCACACTAGAAGGAATGTCCCCAGAAGTCAGATCATGGCCTCCCTGTTGCCATGGAAACAGAGAAAATCAGTGGTTGTTTTCTTCCAAGAGCAGCCCTGTAAACAAAGCCAAACAGCCTTACCTACCTCAAAGCCAGCCTGCAAAGGGCACAGCCTACTCTCTTGATGGGCGGGTGTGGGGATCCTCTCCTGTCACATTAGCAAGGCATAGATTAGGTTTGATAATCCTGACACTGCCACATAGCAGTACATTTGTTTATAGAATGATGTCCTGACCAGGAAGGGATTTAGAACAGAGGAACTTCCCACTGTTCTGGAAGCCATCTGAAATATGCCTTGCAAATGCCCAGAGACAGCCCTCAGCTTCCAATCACTTCACCCACATCTAAGTCATCACCTGCCCAAAGCCACAGCTGTAAGGAAAGCCTTGATCTCTGAATCCACGGATGCTGAGTGGGCAGCAGTGACAGAGCTGATGTCACTGAGGGTTAAGTTTGGACTGGTTTAGGTTGCACTTCTGGCGTTGTCATTTACTAACTATACTCATTTCCTGGGGCTGCGGTGACAAAGTACTGTATCACAACCGACTTAGAACAACAGAAATTTGTTCTCTCCCAGCTCTCGAGGCCAGCAGTCTCAAATCAAGATACAGTCATTACTCTCCAAAGCCGCTACAAGAAGACCTTCCCCTGTCCCTGCCAGCACCTTGTAGCCCCAGGGATTTCTAGCCCATCTCTGCCTCCATCTTCAAATGTTTGTCTTCTGTCTCTGTCTGTGTCCAAACCTCCTTCTTCTTATAGGGACAAAAATCAGATTGGACTTAGGATCCACCCAACTCCAGGATGACCTCATCTTACCTAATTATATCTGCCATGATTGTTTCCAAATTAGATCACAATCTGAGGTATTGAGAGGAGAGACAGTGGGACACAATTAAAAATAAGGTTTAGAGGACAGTTAGCAATAGTTAGATTAAAAGAAAGATATCTATGCTCATTGTTGTTTTGGAATTTTTGTGGTTTGTTTTTTTTTTTTTTTTTTTTGTCTTTTTTGAGACAGGATCTCACTATACAGTGCAGGCTGGCCTTGAACTCACTTGTAGTCAAGGCTTGCCTCAAATTCTTGGTGATCCTTCTGCCTCAGCCTCCTGAGTGCTGGGACTACAGACATGCACCACAGCACCCGGGTGTCTGTGCTCTTTGGAGAGGATGTCTACTTTGAATATTTATCCCTGAACATTTGGTCTATGTGCTAAATGATACACAGACAGGATATTCATTGCAGCATTGTTTACCAAAGCAAAAGATTAAAAACTGTCTACAATTTATGGCATGTCTAAATGATGAAATGCTGTGCAGTCATTAAAAATAAGGAGATAGCATTCTGTACAGTGGTATGGGATGATTTCCATGACATAGTTTTAAGAGGAAAAACAAAGTTTAAAAAGGAAGGGATGAAACAGTGGAGTGCAGGGGAATTTTAGGGGCATGAAATTCCACTGCATGACACTACAGTAGGGGATATATCATTATTCTATCGCTCAGACCCATAAATGCACAACACCAAGAATGAACCTTGATGTAAGCTATAGATTTGGGGTGACTGATGTGTCAGTGTAAGTTCATCATTTGTAGCAAGTATACCATTCTGTAGGGAATGGTGATAATGGGGGAGGCTGTGTATGTATAGAACAGTATATATGGAAAATCTCTGTACCTTAAGATTCAGAATAATATTCTTTCATAGTTCTCATGATGGGACAAAAAAGAAAGTACATATACAAATGTATCTGTGTGTCTCTATATATTATATATATATATATAATATTTCCAGAAAGATATATTAAAATTAATAGTAGTGGTTGCCTGCAAAAAATAAATCAGATAATGAGGGCAGAAGATCAAGGGAGAAACATTTTTCATTGCAAACCCCTCTTTGCCTTTTGAATTACGTACTATACAAAAAAAATCACCTATTCAATGAATAAATCAAATTTTAATAATAGCAGGTTTCAAAGGCTTGTTACCAATCAGGCACTCCCTAGACTACTGAGGAAACACAGGGAAGGTTCCCGGCTGGTGAGAAGAGGGAAGTTTGCCCAGGAGCTGACACTGTGCAGCCCAGCAGGACTTTTCATTTAGGGTCAGATGCTCACTACAGCTGGGAATACGAGGAGTGGGGCATGGTTTTCAGAAGAGCGCATGGAAACTGCACAGGAGGTTTGGAGAAGCATCCAGGCTAAGCTGAGGGCACAGGCAGGTTTTTGAAAGGGAAGGGGAGAGAGATAGGAGAGTGATCAGAGATGCTTCTCACACTCAAGGCACAGAGTAGGAAGTGGGCCTCGAGAAGATGACTAAGACTTCTAGCTATGAAAATCTGATCAAGCTCCCCAACACACACACTTTAGCTCCTGCTAAAGACCAGGCAGCAGTGAAAACATCCTCCCTGACCAAAGTCAAGAAGAAAGGAGGAATGCCAGGATCCCACACCTGAGGTGAGTCATGTCCTCTTCCTTTGCCTCATCCGAGCTTACTAAGGAGTGCCCTTCCCTGGGGTTCCTGCCAGGGGACTATCTAATTAGATTCACTAATCAAGACTCACTATCAGGCATTATTTTATGAATGCCTCATGGGGGCCTAAAGGATATTTCCTCCTGAATCAACTTGACATTGCAGTATTAATAGGTGTTAATTGTTTAATTTGCTCATCCTTCCCAGAGGCAATTGCATTTTAACTGGAGCTTCAGACACTCAAAGGAATGCATGTCTATGGGAAATTATTTCAAGACTGTGGAGACAGAATGACAGAGAGAGCTATTTAGGCTGGAGGCCTTCCTGGTACCCTTCAAATCCCATGACAAAGAGAATCATGGGGCTTGCCCCCTTTTTATCCCAGGCCATCCTCGAAATAAGACTGAGGGACACTTTAAAGCAACAAAACAGGCCACTTGAAGTAGAGACTGCCAGTGCCCGCTCTATGCTCCAGGGCAAACAAAGGACACATGTCACCTGAATGATTCACCAAAGCCCAGCTGACTTGGGATCTGTCAGTCAGACACAGTCCATTGGCATAGTTTAGCTGCCACAATATGTCAGGTCTGTAAAGAAATGATTTCTGGGTTCCAAGAGAATTAATGCTCAACACAAGGCATTCCAAGGAGGGCAGGAACCCCTTTAGTTCCCTGACTATGAAACTTCAAGAACTTCTCCCGCCCAACACACAAACATAATTATCAATCTCTCTACAGGGACAGACAACAAAAAAGTTACCCTGTCTGGTCCACCCTCAAAGAAAAAGCCAGCCAATGCAATTTACCATAATTGCCACCATTCAGGAGGGCTTCCCAACTCCTTAGTGACTGGATTCTTTTAGTATGCAAGCTATGGAAACTTCGTTTGCCTCTCAATTGCCCTCATGCAATTATTGTATTGATTTGATGTGGCATTAGCACCACGTTTAAGGTGGTTTATGGTTTTTAATTTGCAATTAAATCAAATGATACCTCTTCACTAGGGTGGCTGACACTTGTTTATATTCTATAGCTAGCAATGAAGGCAACTTTTACTTAGCATCATAAACATGCAGAATGGGGAGTTCAAAATTTCAACCAACTCAGTTTCTTGTCTAGCTCACCAAACTAGTAGAAAAATCAAACTACATATCTACCCATTGCAAAATATTCCAACTAATAATTTGTGTTTTACAACGGTGACCTCATGAAGCCATCAAGCCAGCAACACTGAAAAGTTAATAGCTGGAGGAATAGAAAGAATACATGACTTTTGTCAAGTCTTTCTGAATGGTGTCCAAGCACTTGACCATATTTTGCCAACCTCTGACGTGAATGCATTGGATCCACTTTTGCTACTGCGTTCTGTTCCAGCATAAATATCAGGCTCTTTCTTTCTTTAAGAATAGGCAAAATGGTAGCTGCAAAGAGCTTACATCTCTGGAGCATGTTTCACAAGCTCAACATCAGAACAACAGCAGCAGTTATTGAGAATTTCAGCTGGGTTAGTATAAATGCTGCACTTCACATGAGGACTCAGAGATATTCTCAAAAGCTGTTCAACACCTAACTCTGAACGTCACATACCTACCCACTCACCTCATTACATGTAAATACCAGCTGTAGAAAACAATGCCTGTTTCTTGAACCATCCTAATATTAGCAACTCAAGAGAAGAGGGTGAGACTGTGACAGAGATGGAGGATAGAGGGGCAGAAGACACATATGTCTTAGAAGATAAAGGAAGAGAACGTTTCAAGAATATCAAATGCTGCCAACAGGTAAAGGAAGAAGAAGACTATATGGAAAGTAGTGATATGGGGGAAATAATATAATTCTTAACCTGTTAGATATCAGATATGCTGAGTTTGTGTTCCCCAAAATTGAAGAATGAATTGTAAGGAACATGAAACGTTAAGAGTGGAAAATTTTTATTGGGAGAGATAGCTCCTGAAAGACAAGAGGGGCCCCCAAAGTGGGTTTTCAATGAGCCCACTTCTCAAAGGAAGTTTTGTAAAGCAAAATCATGAGGTAGGTACGACATGGGTTAAAACTATGATCAACCAATAAGATTATAAGTATAGCTGCTTAGGTAATATTGATCTAATGAAGAAGCAGACATGTAGTAAGTGTACACAGAAAGAACAAAGATGTAGTTTAAGAAGGTGTTATGGTTTGTGTCTAGATGTCATGGGGCCAGCTTTTAGAATCTGTGATTAATGCAGTCCAATGCTGGGATTATGAATATAAGTGCAACACCCACACTGGGGCAGGGAGCCTGCATACAGTACAAGGGAGGGAAAAAGGCTTGATCTCTCACTCCTCCCTTTTTGCTCTTGTTGCTTTTGCTGTTTTCTGCCGCCATGAACTGTTGCCCTCTGCCATGTGCCATTCTGCCTTGGAGCCAGCCAAATATGGACTGAACCCTCCACAAACTGTGAACTAAATAAACCTTTCCTCTTTAATTTTGGGTGTTGGGTATTTTGTCTCAGCAATGAGAGGAAAAATAACCAAGACAGAAGGGTTGGCTCAGGGGGTCTTGTTCACCCACCAAAATGACTGATGTCTATCTGGACTTTATTGGACCAGGTAATATCAATGAACTTATCTCCTGGGGAGGTACGTAGGGCTGGTCATTTTGTATTTATCTTGAGCCCTGGTGTTATGGTTTGTGTCTGGATGTCCCCCTCCCAAAGCCTCATGCAGTCATGGGGCAGGCTTTTAGAGTTTATGATTAATTCATGATCCAGTTCTGGGATTATGGGTGTGAGTACTATACCCACCCTGGGGCAGATAGTCTGCATATGTGAGGGAGAGAAAGAACCTGCTTGCTGCCTCTCCTCCCTTTCACTTTTGCTGCTTTTACTATCTTCTGCTGCCATGAACAGTTGCCCTCTGCCATGTGCCACTCTGACTTGGAGTCAGCCAAGTATGGACTGAAACCTCCACAAACTGTGAGCTAAATAAACCTTTCCTTCTTTAATTTTGGGTGTCAGGTATTTTGTCTCAGCAATGAGAGAAAAGTAACCAAGAACCCTGGCCTCCAAAAGATATGCCTCTGGCCACAGCTGTAATGTATTTTCATCCTCTGTACTGACTCTTAAGGGCCTGTCTCTGTCTGACCGCCTATAGTATTTCTACCTAACTTAGCTATCTATAGCAATAAGAAAAGAATGATTTCAGTTATCAGGTGGCCTTGGTGATATCTGTTTCAGTGGAGTGTTGGGGTGGGAGCTAGCATGGAGCATTCAGGAGAATGAACAGTTGTCACTCAGCAAATGCCAACAGTCAGGGCTGTGACTTCAAAGAGAAGATACTTCAATATAAATGTCTCCTTAGAACAATATCTTAAAGGAAAAATTTAATTTGACATTTTCTAAATTTCTGAATTAAATATTGATTTACACACACAGCACAAATAACAAAAAGCCACGTCCACCACAAGGGTTTGGTGTGCACTCTCATCCTCTCTCGGGTATTGATGAAATCCAGCCAAGAGTAGCTCAGAAAACATCTTTGTGCTGGCCTGGCCTGGCTTTATTATTTTGTTTGTAGCCTGATGGCTTCATCATCCTTGCTCTGTTCCCACATCCTATGCCAGCCCCAAATCCTTGCTGATCCATGAAAATCTATGTTAGATCAGCCACTTGTCCACTTCAGCACCAAACCAGCATTTACTGAGAGTTGTGTCTGGACACCTGTTTCTACTTTGCACCAAGAGATTTCAGTAACATCACGGTTTTGCTCTGTCTTGTCCCATGCAAGTGCTAAAGTACCCAGGACTGAAAGTTCTACAAACACCCTCAGGAAAAGATATGGAGACCTGCAGGTTTCATCTCCAGCAGTGACAAGAACTCTTGAGCACTGATTGTTCCGTGGAAGTTCCTCCTTCTCTTCCTTCATGACTGTTGAGGTTCCGGTTGGTGGAAGCTTGCACTCTCAAACCAATTTTCTTGCTGTTGTCTCCCTTGCTCTAAGGCACTGTGGAAGGGACATAGTGTTAAAGGGAAAAGTGAAATGGACCTTATATACAAAGTCCCACTACAGTGATTTGGTTCCTTAATCTAGAAGTACAAATGGTCCTGTAAAGTAAGGGAAGTAGGAAAGGGATAATTTTTTCCATACAAGTTGTTAACATCATGAATACATCCTGGGTCAATGGCAGATTTACAAACAGGGTGGTGTAAAGTCAATGTTTCATGAATTATGCAGGCTATTTGAGACCAGAAAAGACGAGTCTATTATTAAATTCCTAAACTCACTTTAGCAAAACAAAATGATATTTATATTCAATAGTTTCTTTAGTAAGTGACCATAAGGTAAATGGTCAAAAAGCACTGAAAAGAAAGGTCAAGGAGAAAAAATTTAAAAAGAAAGGAAAAGAAATGAGGTTCTATGGTGTGTGTTAAATCTCCCCAACAAAAAACAATGTTTAAAAAATCTAGCCCTCAGTATTTCAGAATGTGACCATATTAGAAAATAGGATCTCTATAGCTGTAAGCAAAAGGAGTCCATTAGTGTGGCACTAATCCTATAGGACTAGTGTGTTGTTTTTAAAAAGGGGACATTAGGACACAGAGACAGACACACACAGAAGGAAAGACACATGAACGCACAGGAAGAAGATGGTCCCATAAGTGCAATGATGCATCTACAGCCAAGGAACTCCAAGGACCACTGGTCAGAAATGAGTGAAGGCAAGAAAGATTCTCCTCTAAAGCTACCAGAGAAAGCCTGACTCTACTGACACCATGATCTCAGACATCTATCCCCAGAACTGAGACACAATACATGTTTGCTATTTTAAACCATTTAGTTTGAAGTACTTTCTTATGGCAGCCCTAGGAACCTAATACAGTATAAAAAGAGACATGTACCTATGATGCAGATTTTCTCCCAATTTCTGAAAAGTTAAAATGTGAAAGAAATCTCCACCTAATGAATGAATAAATGTATGAGTAAATAAATATATGAGTAACTATAAATACAAAATATAAATAATTTTAAAATGTTTGTTAGGGCAATTGTGGGAATATAAAAAACAGAAGAAAAAGACAGAAGAAAAACAAAAAAAGCCAGAAGTAAAATTAGAAACAAAACACATAGGTTCTTTACAGTGGGTGAAAAAAAATTGCTTGGGGCTTTTAATGACCAATTAAAGAATGAAATTCAATCAGTTACACAAGGCAAGGTCCGCATAAAGACAGAAAAAAATAGTTTTCAGGAAAAGTAAACCTATTTCTGGTATCGAAGTCTGAAAAATGATCTCTCTGATCATTGAATTATATCTTTAGCAATATCACACACACACACACACACATATATATATATGCATATACATAAGGGAAACCTGTATAAATATTTTAATACTAAATTTATGGAGCTATTGTGAGATTAGTACAAATTATTTTTGGCTTCTACAATTACAAGAGGTGCTCACAGTGGTAGCCATTAGCTTCCAGACATTTGTTAGTATGGCAAACTGCTGAAGTGTGCATACATTTTTTTGGCCAAATATATACAGATATATATTTTTTTAAATTATAGATGACCCCATTTTAGAACTTCCTTCATATTTAGCCAATGGCCGTGCAAGATGGTAAAAGCTATAATTTTCAAAGCTACAGAAATATCACTGATTTATAGCTTCTTAATGATAAAGTTTAATCCAGAGATAAAATCTAGAATGTTTTATGCTATCATTCCCAAAGGCTAGTTCACAGACTAGGTGCATCAGGATCACCTGCTGATTCCCTTTAAAAAGATACAGATGCCCAAACCTCATCCCTGAGGAGTCTGATTGCCAGACAAGTTCAAGAACCAGTCACCTGGAAGATGATAAAGTGCACGTACTCAGGCAAGCCTGCTCACGCGTAAGTGTTCTTCCTCTCAGTCCAGATGCTGGTAACACTTGGACAGAAGTGAAGTCGAGGTAAGGCTCCCAGTCAGTTTGGTTTCCCTGATGTGCTGCTGTGGTCTGAGGGTGAGTACCAAAATTCGTGTGTTGAAAACTTGACTCCCAGTGTAGAGGTACCGGGAGGCTTTTAAGTCCTGAGAGAAGTAGCCCCGCAAATGGTGTAACACTGTCCCTAGAAGAACTTCCAAGAGTAATCTGCTCTCTTCTGCTTGTCTGCAGGTGAGGACATAGCATTTGTCCTCCCTTCCCGTTCTTCCTTCTACCATGTGAGGATGCAACAAGGAGGCTCAACAGATGCCAGCACCTTGACCTTGGAGTTCCCAGCCTCCAGAAAGGCAAAAAGAATAGAAACAATTTTGTTTTTATGCACTAACCAGTCTCAGGTATTCTGTTACAGTAGCACAAAGCAAAACAAACCTCAAAAACCTCAAAAGCATTGCACTGTGCAGCTAATATGGCCATCACCTAACCCTCCATGCACCCAGCAGAGGGGTTAAAGACTTAGCCTGGATCCCAGCTTCCCCATTTCTTAGCCATGTGGTCCTTACGTTGTTTTGGGGGGAACACTCTTGGCCTCACTTGGCCTAGAGAAAGGGGAAAACAAAATCCATCTCATAAATCTGTTGTAATCACTAAATTTAAAGAACATGTGAAACTCTTTAGAGAACATGTGAGACTCTCAGCATGATGCCTTTGCTAAGAAGGTAGAAACTTCCAATAAAGGGAGCTTTATGCAGTTTATTATTCTTTTAGGAAATATTCTTTTCTGAAATCATGCCCTGAGGCATCACCTCCCTGCCTGGCATTGCCAAATGGCAAGATAAACCACAGAGATGTTAACGACAGATCAGCTTTGGCCACCAGGGTGTAATATTATGATAGAAAGCCTGAGAATGGGCCCTCTTTGGCTGCCTCTGACCCACGGATAAGGTGTCATCCATGCAACCCCTTTGGGAAATGAAGGGACAGGTGTGCAGAATGCCACTTGTAACTGAGCAGACTTCTGATGTACGAATGAGTAGGACTGGCAGGGAGCAAATGATTCAAAATCTATAAAAATAAATCCGACTTTACATGCAGCACTTAAATGCAATGAAGACTCAGGAGGCCTCCCAGAGAATGGCTCATGTTATTTTTATTTACTGAGGCTCTTTTAAACCTTTTATTGGTTAATCCCCCTGTTGGTTGGATAGCTCCTTCCTGCAGAATCATATAGCTGGGTGCAGTCTTGAATGGGTTATTATGGAGCCTTATTCTCTCTCTCCAAAGCACTTATCTAAACCTGAGGCTTTAAGGTAGCCACAGCGTATAAGCAGTGTAAATAGGGTAACTGATCCCTATGTCTTCCACGACTGTGCCTTCATTGTAGGGAGTAGGGAAAAATGAGCAACAGAGGGACAGTTGTCTTGCAATAGCTCAGAGGTGGGGTAGGAGAAGGGGCTGTATAATTAGCAATAAGCTCATTAGGGGGCCCTGGGGAAGCAGTGTGATTGCTGCCAGTCTCTGTTTCCTCTCTGCCACATGTATTTGATGCTCTACAATGTCACCATTTAACATATGTCTGGGAAGAGCTTGTAAAAACAGAAACTACTTCACACAGCCTTGTGCATTCAGTATAGAAATAATAGCCACACTTGACTGTGCACAAACTTTTTGCTTATGTATCTTCCAGAACTGCCTCAAAAAGTGGCAAGAACAGTGGGATAAATGTTCTCATTAAATTTATATCCATTGGTATTGGCAGGTTTTGTTATCCTGGCCTGAAATCAGAGAAGTAGAGACTCAGTTAAACGACTTGCCCAAGGTAACCCAGCTCTCGCGTGGTTTCAAATCTCAAGCTTTGACCCCAGAGCCTGAACTCTCGTTCTTTCCACCATACTGAGCAATCAGCTTCGGCAAATATAAAGACTGTGTCCTACCATCTTGTATGGTGAAGCTCTGCGTCATTTCCAATTTTTTTTATTTTTTTATCTTTTGTTTTACTTGTTACTGTCTTTGATTGGTTGATGAATCTTACATTCTTACGTCTAGTGGACTGAGTAACTTTGTTGAGGATAACGGTATGTAACACAGCATCCACTGGAAATTTCTATCATTTTGTTTTGAGGCCATGTATCATGTTTGTTCTTTTTGTGTTGTTTTGATTTTGCCTTCATTGTTACTTTGTCAGTTTTTTAATTTTTCAAATAAAAAAATTCAAAAAAAAAAAAAAACGATTGCATTCACAGGTGGTGGATCCCTGTGAGCCTATCTGGATTCCGGAAACCCAGCTCTTTTTTTTTTTTTTTTTTTTTTTTTTTTGACTGTTTTGCGTTTGTCAGAAGGACCACTGACCACTGTTTTCTTTCATAATGAAAAACATTACATTTGTTTTTATAAATTCCTTTGCCATATGACACTTTAGATGTGACCCAAACTTTGGTGAATGTTTAAATTTTTCCAAGCTATTTCAGTAAAAGACACATTGTCATTAGTACTCCTCAGAATTCTCCCCCTCACTTCAAACACACTTACCTAATCATTCTTGCCACTTTTGGAATCAGTTCTGGAAGTCTGGTTTCATGTCTTTACCTGAGCCATGCCTCAGTGTCCTATATCAGTTCAAAATATTTCCTTTTTGTCATTTTGACTTTCAGACAGAGCCAGAAGTCCCCCTATGCCAGACTCAACGAATAAAGGTGGAACAGGACACACCATAATGTTTCAATGACTCAGCATTGAGGCGGCCATCAAAAAATACTCATAAAAGAGAGCTTCCAGAACTGCCTCAGAAAGTGCCAGGAACAGGGGGATGAATATGTTCAAAGTGAGAGGGAGGATTTTGAGGAGAATTAGTGGCAATAAGTGTTCTACTGAAATTATTTTTCTATTTTTAATTGAGATATTCACCATATATTTTGTCCGCACTTTAAAGAAGCCTTGAACAAACCTATTGCTTAGCCCTGATTCCTGCCTGGCATTTCGTGCTGAGGTCCTTAGCATCCCTGCTTTGAAGTCGGCTGGGAGCCCCTCTGTTCTCCATGTGAAACAAGGCTAGAGTTGGTCAAGTTTCTAGTTTTTCCTCTACCGCTGTTCGCCTGCTCCAGCTACACTAGCACTGAGGTGAGAGATGGAATGCTAGCGACACCTGGAACTTCTGCCATCCACAGCTCCTTACAGACTGCCCTGCAACTGCTGTAACAGAGCCCACAGCTCTGTGGCTTGCGAACACAGAAACCTATTCCGTCAGTTGTGAAAGTTAAAAGCCCAAAATCCAAGAATCAGCAGGGCCATGCTGCCCCGCCCCCACCCCCGAAGCTCTGGTGCAAAACACATTCTGTGCCTCTTCCAGCCTGTGGTTCTGGGCATTCTTTGGTTTGTGGCTGCATCACTCCAGTCTGCTTCCATCTTCACTTGACTTCCTCTCTCTTATTTTTGTCCCCATTTTGATCCCTTACAAGGACACCCGCCATTGGATTATAAGTGCCCACCTGCATACAGTAGGATGAGCCCATCTCTAATTCTTTACTTAGCCACATCACCAAAGACCTTTTTCCAAATAAAGTCTCATTTGCAGTTTCCAAAAATAAGGAGTTGAACCTAACTTTTTGGATGGGCACAATTAAGCCACTATAGATTGCGTCTTCTTGCTCACCCAGTGCTCAGGATGGGAGGCCAGTTCACAGAGAATTGAATGTTGAACTCACTTCTCATGATATCAGCGGTCCCACGTTTCTGCATCAAGTGTTAGACTCAATCAATTTAAGAAAACTCTGCTACCTGATCTCCATCTCCTCCCGAAGCAAGCACCATCCCTCACACAGCAGGCAATGACTGATTAGAAGATGAAGCAGTGCCCCTTTAAAAAGTTCCTGAGGTCTAAAATCTTGAAATCTCTCTTTAATTATATGGTAACCATTAGGAGCTTTGTTGAGGAAGGATGACAGGAGTAATCACCCGAAAACAGATTTCTAGGTAATTTATACTTAGTCAATCCAAACCTAATTCCTGGGTGACCTATACTGTGCCTAAGGAGCCTGAAATAATCATGTATTTACCCTTTACCCTAAAATTAGATGGTACTTACTATGCAATTACCCAGCCACTAAGCGACAATTACCATGTAATTAAATGGTCAGTGGTTACCATATTATTAAATAGCATTGACATGATATGCATTCCACAAAATCTTCTACTGTCGCCACAGAATTAAACTCCCCACCAAGAAATTATAGCTGTTCCTAGGACGATCTGCTCTTTACTTGGATGGCTTTTGAGTTGGCAGAAACTCCTAATACCGTGAGCTTCAGAGGGAATCAGCAAATGGCTAGCACTGGGCACAGACAGACATGGGCCTCTTGCCAGACAAGAGAAGCATCTCTGCAGACCTGCCCTAGTCCACAGCTGAGATGTCTGGGCAAATCCCTCTAGCCTTCTCTTGAAACATGGTACAGAGGAGAGATCACTGCCACATTCTTCTCTCTTGGACATGGCACCTGCACAGTGGCAAAGGAAAGCAAGAGATCTGTTTCAACCTGTGAAAAGCAGTCACTCTATCTTCGATACAAGTATAAAATTCTTCATAAGTTCCATACAGGCAGGACCTTTCTCTACCTGGTTTATTGCCTTTTCGCCAGCATTCTCTGGCACATTGTAGATGCTCAATGAATATTAGTTGAATGCATGAATTGACTGATTAGTTGGCAGTATGCACCTACTCTGTTCCAGGCACTATACATTAAAACTTTTTAAGGTGAGATCCAAAATGAATCATTTGCCCACATTCATAATATAACTAATCAGTATCAGGTGATGGATGGAATACAGATGTCAGGTTCT
This sequence comes from Chinchilla lanigera, assembly GCF_000276665.1. Lineage (NCBI taxonomy): Eukaryota > Metazoa > Chordata > Mammalia > Rodentia > Chinchillidae > Chinchilla > Chinchilla lanigera. The sequence continues at coordinate 18,794,654 of NW_004955416.1, forward strand.
AAAAGCTGCGCTTTTCCTATGATGTTACAAACTCTAGGCCACACATAGCTTCAAACCACCTCAAGAATTTAAGACGCACTCTGGAAGGCTAATGGCTCCCCCAGGATGAATCACATTTGGGTCTATGACTTATGTATGTAAAAGAGCCTTAGAGTTTGTGTAAATTAGATAAAGATAAAGCTCAGCGAGATTAGGAAACTAGTCCAAAGTCACACCACTGGTAAGTTACTTAAAGTTGAACTTGAACTCAGAAGCCATTTGTTTAGCTGGTATAATAGAAAGAAATAGACTGCATGCTTCAGGCTCTCCTGTTTTCACCATTAAAATGTTGTATCTTTGGTTCAACATCGTTTCCACATGCTGCTGCTAAAATGTAGTATCTGGGGCTGGGGGTTTAGCTCAGCGGCAAAAGTGCCTGCCTGGCAAGCGCAAGATCGTGAGTTCGGTTCCTGGTACCGGAGAAAAACCAAAAAAAAAAAAAAAAAATTTAAAATGTAGTATCTCACTAGTACTCTCTAATACCTTAGATCAAATTACCTTGCCTTCAGAGATAATTTTAGAGAAAAAAAATGAGGCAAGAATGGACAGAGTGTGAAGTTGTATAGAAAAAAATGTTTCACTTTGAAAGTCAACTCCAATCAATTGATAGCAAATGCCTGGATCATCATATTGGGAAGACTTCTGAGGATATATAAGGCTTAGCAATATCGTGATTGATTAGTGATGTCTGCCATGGACACTACTTAAAGAGTAGCAGCACATAGACGAGGTATGTACCATCCCTAATGTAGATGATTACACAAAGTAAGATCAGGATTGGAAATTATCAGGCATGGGAATAAGCCAATGAGTGAATACAAAGATCAACTATAAAGTAAGCCGCCAAAGACATTCTTTATCTTAAATACAGATGCTCAATATGTATGGTCTCAGTAAAACTAAAGCTACAAGTAATGAAACTTTGCTTCTAGTTTCAGGTTCTCAGCTAATTAATTTTAAGCTATTAGGATTCCATCACTTCCCCTCTCTGGGTCTCTGTGTTCTCATCCGTTAAGTGAAAATATTTGAGTAGCAAATCCTCTCATCACTTCCATGTCCAGGATTCTATAAGTCTGCAGTGGTTGGTACTAAGCCGAATGGAGAGAAGGCAAATAGGGAGGAGGGTGGCAGGTAAAAGCTGACACATTTTTGTGATTATCTATTGGAGGGAAACGAGAGACACACATGGAAATCAATGCTTCCATTTTGGCTGTGATGAGTTCATTTTATTTATCAATTCAATATCTAAGTAGAAATCTCAGGTGAACAGGAGAATATTTAACTCTAGTAGTCAGAGGAGAATCCTGGGTAGAAAAAAATAAACCTGAAAGCCATCAATAAATAGAGGAAACTGAATAAGATGTCCTGGGGTGAGGATGCAGTTGGAGGAGAGAAGAGGGCTGAGGGATTTGCTAAGGTGCCGGTTGTCATCGTCAGGGTCCAACCGTGAGGAGAGCTGTTACGTGGGAAAGGATAATTTGCCTTGGTGACTCACATCATTGGCCCTCAGTTTTAAAAAAGAACTGTTAAAGGTAATCATGGGGACAAAACTCGATTGGAGTGAGAAGAGGAGATTCCAGGAGATACAGAAGCAGGGACATCATTTATGGACAAAAGGCTCGAGCTTGGGAATCATGCGGCCTATGAGGTAAGACTCGTTGGCTTGTAATATTTTTTGAGGGAATGTATGTGAAGGATCTGTCATAGTGCTTGATACAGCAGGTTTTCAAAGACACACATTCTTGTCCTTTAATCCACCTGCATTTAATCCATTGTCTATTTTCCCAGAGATGCCTTCCCAAAGATATTTCAGGGTGCCCTGTCTGATGCTAGTATTTTTTTTTTTTTTTGGTTTTTCTCCGGTACCGGGAACCGAACTCACGACCTTGCGCTTGCCAGGCAGGCGCTTTTGCCGCTGAGCTAAATCCCCAGCCCCCGCTAGTATTAAAGGTCTTTTATCTTGACCTTGACCCTGGAGGGAACTGATCAACCCATAAACTCTCTTGCTCTTCCTTCGTCTCCTACAGTGCTGTCAGCTGGACATCTCATCAGGCATCCACCACTAAGGCCAGGATGACCCCTCATTCAAGGAGAGGAAATTGATCATGTACAAATGACTTCCAAAGCAACCTTGCCAGGGAGGACATGTGAGAGGCCCATAAATAATGAAATGAAGCCTGTCATCCTCATCTATGAATTCTACTGACCCTCCTGCAGCAACTTTCTAGTCAATATCCTAGTGCTAAAAGCAAGTGTGGTTACTGATCAGTTATTCAACTTGCCTTGCTACAGCTGAGATATCAAACTACCTATGATAACCAGTAATGCCCACATTGGTCAGAACAATCCATCTACCCACCCATTAATTTTTTCAGTACATGTTTTGAATATGCATCTGCAGAATACTAGGCTGGATGCTGTGGGATGTCAGTGAAGCATGACATTCATGTAAAACTCGTAAGTAAATACTCCTTGAACATCTACTATGTGCCAGTGTTCAGCCATAAGCAAGACAAACCAAACACCAAGAATTTATAGAGTTTAGATTCTGGTATCTCTGGACCCTGAGCTCAGCAGTCTTATAAATCAAGCCAAGGAAAAGATAATTATTATGAAGAATGAAATCCCCGTAAGCCAGGAAAATAATCAATTGTCTGTCAAAAGTTTCAGGTGGTGAAGGCCTTAGGACCCAGTCAAGGCATGAACCCAGGTCTGGGAGTCTTTCCAAAAAAACATAGCCTTATCACTGAGCCATAGTGGATGAAAGATTTTCACCAAAGAGATCAAATGGAAAGGGCTTTCCAGGAAAACAGATTCCGGAGAGCAACAGTATCAAGGTAGAGGGGAGAAAGGATGTCCCAGACATACGGAGAAAAGCCAAGAAGAACAAATTGAGGAATAGTCACAGAGGACCTTCAACACCAGCCTAGGGAGTTTGGGCTTTCAAGGAGCTAGGAAGGAACTCTTCAAGCAAGGTAGGAATGCGATGAAAGCCTTGGGTGCCAACTCTAGGCCATATGCCTTACATACAGGACCTTGAGTTATTTTGTTTTGTTTGTTTTTTAATTTTAATATGTTTTATTTGGAAACAATCACAAATTTATGGAAAAGTTATAGGTATCGTTTTTCTTATCCTGAACTGTTTGAGAATAAGTTGCTGAGTGGAATCCCATCACCTGTCTTCAAATTCTCTTGCGCTGAATTATCTATACAAAAGAACATTCTTCCCCGCAGCAAATATATGATAATCAAAATCCGGAACTTAATGTTGATCTTTACACCAATTGGTATTCAGACCAAATTCAAATTTCATCAGGGGGTACCAATAATATCCTGTAGAGTAAAATGACTCAAGTCAAAAATCACACATTGCATTTAGCTATCACATCTCTGTTATCTCTTTCACCACTCTGGAACAGTTCCTCGGTCTGTAAAAAACCTCATTTGAATCTCTCAAAACCCTTGTTATTTATCACATTGTCCAGGACACAAAACTGAGGCTCATAGAATTTAAGTAATAAGCCTCATGTCCTGGTGGTCAAGGAGAGAAGGTAAAACCCAGGATCTCCTAACTCTTGAGGCTTAACTCTATGCCTTATGTACAGGAATTATGCTCCAAAGCATGCTCCAAAGCACGTGTCGTTCCAAACCCCACATCTGATAAGAGGTAAGTAGTTAGAATTCATTCCAGTGATAGCAGCATGAGACTGAAAAGAAATCAGTCCAAGATGATGCAATAGAAACAGAGAAAGGAAAGTGGATATAAATGACCACACTAAAAAAGAGTCAATGAGTTGTTTTTATTTTTTGTTCCCCTCTCCCAGAAGTATTGGGGATTGAACCCAGGACTTTTGGACATCCCTGGCCTTTTTAAAAAAATTTCCAGGCAGAGTCTCCCTAAGTCACTGAGTAGCCCAGACTGGTTTTGAACTTGTGAACTCCTATCTCAGCCTCCCAGAGTGCTAGGATTGTTCTTTTATTGACTCACTGGTAGCAAAAACTAAAAGATGACTGAAGTTTTGGGCTTCATTGACTGTCGAGGACTGGGTGCATGAGAATTACAAGGAGTAAACTCTTGTCCAGGCTAGGAGGTTTCTGTGAGCTACTGGACCACTCCTGCATGGGGAAGCTCTTTATCCTACAGGCAAATGCAACCCCATGTTGAAGACTGATGGTATCTTCTAATATTGCCAAGTTATTATTTGCTTTCCACAGGTGAATCTTTTTGAAGCCCTCTCTACAGATAATTTCTTTTAAAAATTCAATTACCATTTGAAGGATAATTCATTAAATGTGCATAAAATTACTTTGAATTAGTTTACAACATCAGCAGCCTAGGTGATAGGAAAAGCAAAAAATCAGGAGAGCATCCGTCACCATGGAAATTATGGAGGGTGGATGCTGAATCCTGGATGAAGGAGTCATACATGGAGGCAATCAGCACCAGGACAAGACCCAGCTTCCCATCATGGCCACACCAAAGAAGCAACACTAACAGTGCTGTGCTATGGGCTTGGCATGGTGCCCCAGGCCTTGCCTTAACTGCCTCATCTGCCAAGCCTCATGAGGCCAGATACATCATTCGTATTTCATATACCAGGAAAAACACCTCAAAGAAGTCAAACACTTTGCCAAGTTCATCTTTAGGACGTGGCTGTGATGGATCTAGGATTCAAAACCAGGATTCCTCACACCCAAGACCAGGCCATCCAACATGCTGCCTACTTCCAAAACCCTTGAACACGTGGCTTCAGTTTATTGGGAAGTTTATTGGACTTCTGGATAAGCTTGACCACAAGAGGCCAGAAGAGTTCAACTACAGTGTGTGATTTTATTTAGGAAAGAGTCTGACTGGCGGAAGGTGAGGCATTGACTGAGCAGTGGGGTGAGTCACAGCCAGCGTGCTGGCCTCGGATCACCTCTCTTCCAGGCTGTGAACTTGTGGGCTGGTCTGGAGCAAGTGGCAACAATTTCCCACTTCCTGATTCTCCCCATACATGTGCTGAATGGCGAGCTAGCTTCATACGTCACACAGGTGCTGGGAGAAGTGAAAACAGACCCTCCGAAGGAGTAGGATGCAGGGCCAAATCATATGAGGTCTGCAGAGTCTAAATCCAAAACGTGTTAAATCCAAGAGCCACCTCTGTGCGCTAACTAGATGACAGGCATCTTACCTAGGGATATGAGTTATTTCAGTGATAATTTGTCTATGTGTGATGCCCACCTGCCACTGTTCCTCTTTGCCATTCCTGATTCATCAGGACAATCTCCCTCTGAGGGCTCAAGACACTATAGATAATCATCAGGTGTAATGGAAGAAAATAAAAAGGCTGGAAAGACTTGGGTTGTCAAGTCCCTGACTGGGCTCTATCCTTCATCTCTAAAATGCAGTGACACTAATGACAATAGAACCCAGTTTTATTTTAAGAATTAAATGAGATTTAGCCTACTAAGGGTGTAATGCAGGACCTGGCCCTAAGTAAGTACTCAAAAATGTTAGCTACTAGCAAACAAAACACAGCTCTAGATTTAGGTAGGAAAAAGCTTTATTTGAAAGGACCTTTGCAGAAGGTGAGAAAGAGACTATTGCAACAAGAAACAAGGGCAACTGTCATGGGTAGAATTCACCAACAGCGAGTCCTGCAAATGCGTCAGTGGTTAGGAAGAAAGGAACTTTCCTTTTATAGAGAAGAGTAAACAAGATTAGGAAGAACCCAGTGTGGGGAAGTGGGATGAACACAATGGATGAGTGGAGGGGTCCTAATCTAACAGTAACAAAGACAGAAAAACAGAGGGGAGATTTCTTTAATCCTCACTATTTTCCAAGATCACAGGGCTAGTGTGAAATTCAAACTTGTCACAACAGTGAAACTTTGTGTAGTCTCTGCGAGCCTCCGTTTCCTTCCCTGTAAAATTAAGCAAGCATAGCTGTTTTCCAGGAGTGATTTGCAGATTAAATGAAACAAGAGAGGCCAGAGCCTATTTAAGTCTTAGCACATGGTAAGCGCTCAATATCATTCATTCTCTTAATGTTATATATCTACTCTGTACCAAGTCCTGTGTTCGGCACTGTAAGGAATAGAAAATAGCAAAGGATTGCCAGACACTAAAGCAGAAAGGACCTCAAGTACTTAAGTACCTAGGACTGAGCTCCAGTATTATATTACAGATGGACCTGAGAGTCAGACGCTTGCCTTTCAGATAGTCTTGGAGCCATATTTTAGTTGCAAAATTTATCATCCTTACTCAACCACTGGCCAGTGAGAGGAGCTATCCCTGGCGTTCCTTCCTCCAGCCTCCCTGGATGCAAATATTTCTGTAACACCTGCAGATTTGCTGCAAGCACAAATGTTTTTCACCCCTACCTTTTCGTCCTTTTCTAGGGTGTGAGGAGACAAATTTGATCATCTCAGTTATTCTTAGGCTTCACAACCCTGAGCTATAGCAGTCTGAAATGAACCTAGCACAGTGTCCAAGATATGCCTAGCAATTTCGTTAGTCTTCCCAGATGCAGAATGGTAGAACTGCGGTGCTGCAGTGACTTCTGTCCTCATGCCTGTAGGTTGGCATGCTGGAGTCTACCCTTCCTGCAGATGGCTCATGGCTGAGGAGGGTAATGCACAAATGCTCCCGCATGTGAACCCGGTAAGGACCAGTGACCCCAGTCCCCCTCTGGAGACCTCTGCCAGTTCATTGTCTCCTAAAATGCTACAGAACTTGCTTTGTGAGTGCTGGTATGAACACTGTCCCCAGGGCAGCCAACTCACCTCCCATTACCAGCCTGCTCTTGACACATTATTTGATTTTACTCCTTGGAGCTGCTCATTCACTCAGAGCCCAGGATTCAAGGGCTGCATGGAGCAAGGACAACTGGTGGTTTTCCTCATGCTGTGTTGGTGACGACACCACCTACAAGCAGCCCCTCTTTTCCTAGTGCTGAGAAGATGCAGTTGGACTTTGCAGTGCATATCTTGCTGTATTACATTTGGAGGCACCTAGGCTCCCCAGACATCTAGACACCTAAGCCTGAGGCTTTTTCCAGAAAATCATAAAATAATACGATTTTTGGTTCTTCTCTGATGCTCTTTGCCATGGAAAATGTGCCTTTCAGGAAAGTCATTCGTACAAAAAGACCCATTTTCTGAAAGTGGTCTCTGTAACTGATGCCGGCCCTGAGGTGTGATCTTGGCTTCTCTCAATGCTGACCAGAACTTGCCAACGCCATTCAAACACTGCCCTGATCTGGGCGGCACCTAATCCCACCTCTTCCAGCAACATGTCAGTTCAAGGTGTCCCCGTGGCATGTTCTAGCCCATAAACCAGACTCACATGAGTAAACATACCAGGGGCTGGGGATTTAGCTCAGCGGCAAAGCGCCTGCCTGGCAAGCGCAAGGTCGTGAGTTCGGTTCCCGGTACTGGAGAAAAAACAAAAACAAAAAAAAAAAAAATGAGTAGACATACCATTTAACCAACAAGCCACATTTGGCTGGAAGACATGTTTATTTGCTCAACATACAGTGGCTAAAATACATTTCATTTTTATTAAATTCATTTTCACTATACATAAAAACATAAAAGTAGTACAAAATAATGTGATGTCCCATTTTTGTTAATATTTTTAAAACATAGAGAGTTCACCTGAAAATTAAGACGCCTGGTTTTCCGTGAAGAAACAAATCAGAAGATATGAAAGCACACAGGGCCTACATTTCTACATGACAAAATTGGCTATAGAGCAAAATTGCAGCTGTTCCCTTTGCCCAAAGCCTGTACTATCCAGTGTATCACTGTCCCTGGCTCTCATTCATTTATTGATCTCAATAATTTATTGATCTAAGTTCTTAAGTGCTTACACCAGTCAAGGCTGTTCCAGGTCCTGTAAACACAATGAACATGAAAGCTAAGTTCCCTGCTGTCACAGAAGGAGCACGCAGACAGCATTATTTCCCAACACTGAGTAGGGGGGCAAATGACATTCACCATCGCCCTTGTTCTGTTGTTGTCCTCTCAGCTGAGTGAAGAGGACAATATTGCTCACACTGGCCCCACATCACTCTTGCACATTACTGACCGATATCTGAATTGTGTGTTACTGTAGGCATCTGAATCATAACACCAACTGTAATCGCTCCTTATCAGTCCAACCCACTAAAATAAGAATGCTGTAAAGGTAGGAATGTGATATGCATTTTTGTGTTTTCAATATTTATGTCAACACAAAGCATAGTTTTAGTAAATAGAAACACAGATATAAAAAGATGCAAGTAAAGACTTGGGGAAATCAGAACAATGAAAAGGGTAACGTGGAGTATGTGTAAGGATCTTGATTGAACTAGAGGAAATATGGGCATAGAAAAATACACACAAAGATTTGAACAATAAATACATCCTTGGGATAAATCTTTAATGGTAATGGCTAAGAGATAATGATTCAGTACATAGGAGCAAATACTGAGCATAAGACAGGCCCCTGTCACTTCAGTTCCAAAAACACACAGGAGCTGGAATTGTCAAAAGCTATCGTCAGCACTTCGGCTCTGCAAAACTGGACAAGGTGGGGAGAAGCAGGCCCTGCCTTGCCTCCTTCATCCTGCCCCTGGAAGGCAGTGATGCTCTACAAGGCACCAGAGGCTCCCAAATGTTCCAAACAGATGGACCTCTCTTGGCTCCAGATGGGTTTGCTTGACTTCTCTGATAAGTCATTCAGCACAGAGTCATGGAACTCTTGTCTGGAAGAATGGTAAGAAAGATCTAAGACCAATAAAAAGGGCCACTTGTAAGGCCATCTGGTCAGCAGTATGAGTCATTACTTCTTTTCTTCCCTCCATCTTACTGCTTGACACCACCAGGAGGGGACACAGAGAGAGTAAAAGGGAAAATCAAACCAACATTGACTGAATATTTGCCTGTGTGCAAAACACTTTGAATGCATTGCCTAACTGACTCTTCCTCCAAACCAATGAAGGAGATGCCTTTTTAAACTCTCTGCTTTAGATAGAAGGAAATGAAAACTTGGAGGAACTTAGCAATGGGCCCAAGTCACACAACCAGTAAGGGGGAGGGATTTGAGTCCAAATTGACTGAATTCCAGATGTTAAGTTCTTCACTGTCAGGATAGCCTAGGACGCAAAAATTCTAAACTCCAAATGGCTCCAGTAAATATTGTAGCTTGTGGAGTTCACAAACATTAATCAAAATCAAGTTTAAGGAGTCCCATCATAACAGATGAAAAAGCGTTAGATAAGACCAGCTTAGAGCTTTCCAAGGAAACCCAGAAGTTGCCTCCTTCTCCCAGGCCCTCCTAATGCTCTCTAATCCCAAGAGATAATCAGAGCACCAGAGGATGAAAGATCACACTCCAAGGGGACAGTGCCAAGCACCCAGAGCAAAGGGAGGCCTGTGAAAGCTCTCAGAATTGGAGACAATTAAACAAGGTCCATTTGGCAAGCTCAAGCAGTAAGGGAGGCATATTAACTGGGTCCATCTCTCCACACACTCTCACCATAACAGCCAGATCTATAATAGCTAAGTTGTGGAAACAACCCAAATGCCCATCAACTGAGGAGTGGATAAAAAAGATGTGATATTTTTATATAATGGAATAGTACTCAGCGATAAAGAAAGATAAATTTGAGGCTTTTATAGGTAAATGGATGCATCCAGAGACAGTAGTCATAAGTGGAATAAACCAGACTCACATGAGTAAACATCATACTGTCTCCCTAGTGTAAGAACCTGAAAGAGTAAATAAAAGATAAAAGGTACAATAGATATTGTGAAAAAGAAAGAAGCTGCTCAATAGGAAAGAATGACTGGGATGAGGCAAAGAGAAAAAAAAGAAAGAAAGGAAAAAAATGAATATATATCCACAAGATAGCTAAGATAGTTGTACTACTAATTTCTATTGCTTTATTGAAAGGAACAATTAATGTTTAATTGTTTGATCAATCTCACATGCCTATATTTGTTTATCTGAGTAACCAATGTGAAGATACCAATAGGTAATACAACAACCATTGTTAATTTCCTATCACCTTGTCTGAAATTCTGTATTGCTTTTATTGTCTTTGTTGTTTTATTTATGTCTATGTGTCTGATAATATGTTTCAGTTCTTTTATCTTTAAAAAAATTTTTTAATTAAAATAAAAATATCTGCTGACCCCTGCAGATTCTGTGCTGCATCTCATACCCAAAATGGGCACTCCCTTAGCATGTCAAATTCAGTGTGTTCTAAACAGAATCCTTCCTGTTCAAACCTGTCTCTGCTCCCCAAGTCTCCGCACCTATAAACAGCACTACTGTCCACAAAGTACTAAGGCTAGTGTCCTAGGACTCATATAGAAAAGTTCAAACACACATCAAGTAAACAGAACAGCATGGTGAACCTCCATGTACCCAGGGCCCAACTTTAATAGTTAACCTTCTTGTGGCCTCTATTATTTATCCATGCCCCATGGCTTTCTTCCTTCTTGTGTCATTTTCAAGCAAATCCTACATCTCAATTTTTGACCAGTGGATACCTGAGGGACCCCAAGACCCTTTTCAGGGAAACTACCAGATCAAATCTACTTTCATTCTAATATTAAGACATTATTTGCCTCTTTTCTGTATTGACACACTAATGACACAAAAGCAGTGGTAGACAAACAGCTGGGGCCCTACCTCCAAGCAAAGGAGCATGAGAGCATAGTAATCTTCACTACCACTCACTCACACTAAAATAAGCACCAGTTGCTCTTATGCCAAGGCAATAGTGATTATTCATTTCCTTAAATCTCAGTTTTTGAGTAACGCATCATTTTAATATGACGTATGACACTTTATATATACTTCCACCTGGAAGTATATGATACACGTCAGGGTAGAATAGGCCCCAACTATTGTGCAAATGTTTCAGTGAGACCTAAATTATCCACTTTTACATGAAGCGCTGAATTCATTTGAAAGTTTGACTGGCAGAAACACTATTATTCAGACTCAGGTACTTGGCACACATTGTCTCTAAAATGAATTAAGTGAGACTGTCATTTCAAGGCCAATGACTGACAGCATTTGTTACTGCTGATGCAATTCCAACTTTTCAGCAAAAACTAGAATTTGTGAAAATTGTCTCTGCCATTATGAGTTTGACAGCCTCTGAATAGTTAAAAACTTTTTTGAAGTTATCAGGGATGATATTTAAAACTATGACTTTTAAATATTTAAATGAATAATGCAATATGTCAATATTTGAAGGATCTGAACACTCAGTAAGCCAATATTTGTAAATGACCAATAGATGATAACATAAAATCATACACAGATAAGAGATCAATGTAAAGCACAAGGTAGATCGATGGAATGGAAAATCCATTGAAGAGGAAACGTCCACTGATAAAATGCACGGTAGAAATGATCACCAAGTTTTGATGTAATACCAAAGAAAAGTAACTACATTTATGGGGAAAGGGGCTATTAAAATACTCCAGCTTTTACCATCTATGTATCTGTGTGAGGTCAGTTTTTTTTCATATAGTCAAACCAAAACAATGTTCTACACCAGATTAAATTCAGAAGCAGATACTAAACTCCAGGCATCTTCTACTAAGCCAGAATATCAAAGAGATTTGCTAAAATGTAAAATGAATGCATCCTTCCACTAATTGTTTTAAAATGTAGTTACTAACTTTTGAAAATTTATAATTTGTTATAAATAAATTAATAAATGTTATAAATAAATTTTATTAATGTTTAAATTTTCAGTTTTAACTTCTGACATGGCAAATACTAATAGCGATAGCACACACCAAAAAATACACTATGAAGCTGCAACAATTTTTAGGTCCATCAATGTCTCAAACCCAAAACATTTGAAAACTACTGCTTCAGACTGTCAATATTTCAATTTGTGTCTCTGAACAACAGTCTTTTCTCCGCATAATCACTATTTCTCTTAAAATTAACAGCTGGCAGCAAAGTTCTTGAGCAGACCTTAAGGAGGAAATAGAATTCACAACTTGCAAAATGTATTCACCGAGAGATACTCTGTGCTAGACAAAGCCACCACATATCACAGACTATGTAAAGCAAAAACTTTTGATATCAGTTTATTGGAGCCTGTTTATTCAAGCCTACATGGCTAAGACCAGAGAAACTGACCTTATAAGCAAACAAACACATCTATATACAGATTTATGAATTCAAAAGATAAGACTGCTCACTGCTGCAGCAGCTTCAGAGATAAAATTCTGGACAGTTTCTGCCAATAACATCTATGACTATAGTTCTCAAAATTGTATAAGTACCCATCCCTAGCTCCTCTCTTTTGAGATACCCCTGACTTTCCATATTGTTTTCCTTGCTGCAAGCAACAGATAATAAACCCAGCTGTTCTTTAACTATAGCTGTATTCTGGTATCTATACTTCATGGAAACTGATGATCCCAAATTCATGCCAACTTCCTTAAATCATTGTGTTAGCTTTTCATCACTCACAAAGCACCTGATAAAAACAAGTTAAAGGAAGAAAGGTTTGTTTTGGCTCACCATTTCAGAGGGTTCAGTCCCTGGTCAAGTAGCTCCATTGTTTTAGACCTGTGGTGAGGCAGTAAAATCATGGCAGAAGGCTTGGTAGTGCAAAGCTGCTCACCACATAATGACCAAGAAGAGAAAGCAAGAAGGAAGAAGGGGCTGGATGCATAGTATAGTCCTGGAGAACACATTCCCAGGACCCATTCCCTTTCATAGTGCTTAATTCCTAAATTTCTGTCACATCCCAATAATGCCATCAAATTATGAATCCATCAATGCATTAATCCACTGAAAAAATTAGAGCCCTTATGATTCAATCACTGTCCAAAACCTTCACTTCTGAACACTGCTGCATTGTACACCAAGCTCTCAACATGAGATCTTGGGGATCATTTCAGATCTAAATCATAATATCACTCCCACATCCTCCTTACTGTTCTCCATGTTTGCTATCGCTGCCCAGGAAACTATCCCAACACTCAGCAGTCTAGAACAACCCCTTAAATTTGCTCATAATCCTGTGAATCTAGAGTTTAGAAAGGCACAATAAGGATACCTGAATCTACTTTCAGATGTCTGAAGCTTCAGTCAGCAAAGTTCAGACCTTGAGGATGCCTTGATGGCTAGAAGCCAGAATCATATAAAAGTACATATCACATATCTGGCACTGGGCAGAAAGAATTCATAAAGTGAGAGTGCCTACTGTTGCACTTACATGGGCCCCTACTTACAGCTTGGGTTTCTCACAGCGTGGTAACTGATTGGCCAGGGAGAGAGGAACTTTTTTCAAGACAAATCAGTGTTCCAAGCACAAGTTCCACCTCCCAAGGTGGAAGCTGCTGTTAACTTTTATGACCTCTCCTTTAAAGTCACCCAATTTCACTTCCATCACACTGTTAATACAAGGAAGTTAAAAGCCTGCCAGAGTTCAAGGGAAGGTGGATTAGACTTCATCTCCTGACAGAACCCTGGGAGTTTCTTTAAAAATGTGTGGGGGCAAAGATATCTTCATGGCCATTGTTATGGTTTAGATCAAGAATATCCCCTAAGTGCTTCACACACTCATAGGTGGGGCTTTCTGAAGGCGATTGAATTGTAAGGTGATGTAGTTGACTTGGTTTTGGGAGGTGAGGTGCGGTCAGAAGAGGTGAGTCCCTGGAGGGGCATAACGTGGAAGGGTTTCTCTCTCCCTAGTTCCTCCTTTCTCTCCCTGCACTTTCACCACGACAGCACAAGCAGCTTCCAAAAGTCTCCACCGAGACCCTTCCAATGATGCCACTTCTGCCTGGAGCCAGTGACTATGCAAAGATTGAGACATCTGAAAATGTAGACAAAATAAACCTCTTCTTTAAGTTTGGGTGTCAGGTATGGTATCCCAGTGATGAAGCAAGTGACTAAGACAACCATTTTGGAAAACAAATTCTGTCCCACTCTCTTTAGCATTATTTCTCTATAACCCGCCTTGTGTTCAATAAGCAAAGTCATATTTCTAAAATTAACCAAGTCGTGTCACATTTTTGCTGAAAATTGAATACCTGGAGAGAGGGCTGAGGGGGACAGGCATTATATTACAGCCCAGAGGAACCTAGCTCCTCTCTACATGTCTATTGCTGTCCTCATTCACTCCTTTTGCCTACAGTGTTTCTCCCAGATCTTCAGACACACACTTCCTTCTTATCCTCCAAGGCAATGCTTCAGTGGAACTTCCTCAGGGAGGCCCTTCTAACAATGCCCTATGAATTATCCCCGGAACCCAGAGTTAAATTAAAAGATCAGCTGATTGATTGAAGACAGCAGAAATAGCAGCGTCACCACAGTTGCAATTTCAGAACTCTCTAATCAGCTCCCAAAATCTGTTAGGCAATTCGTTTAGCCAGATGTTCAATAGACATTACCTTAAAATATAAATCTGTAACAAATATCCTTATAAAAAAAGCCAAGTTGCAGAGTTTTCTTTATAGCATGACCACTCTAGTCTATAATATGTTAGTGGCATCCTAGGTCTGCATGAGAAGGATGTAACAGGCAGTGTTCTCAACTTATGCATCAACCAAATCCTTTTTCTCAATAATATTTCCCACTCCATGCTGCAGAACTCTTCTCCAAACAGTGATGTTCTACCTGTGACCCTGACCCACACCTTCTGAGTGAGTAACAAGTAACAGGAAACCTGTGGAAAGTCCAGCTCTCCTAGGAATGATCTGATTGGCTGGAGTTAAGGTCATGCTTTTGACTAATGCCTCTGATTGGTTGTCAGAAGCGCCCCACTCATTGCAACAGTGTCCAGCAAATATATGAGCCTCTCATCTAGATATATGAATTATATTCTTTGAGCAGTGAGTCATTGAGGCCAGGCACTGCTGAGGATTGCATTTTTTTATTGGGCCAAGGAACTCAGAGGCTGGCTCCAGGCCTGTTCCCATATAGTAGAAGCAAGTCTACAGCTTCCCAGAAACACACTGGCTGCCCCTGGGGGTGGGGGCATGGGCTCACCAAGGGCTGTAACCTGGATGGTTCAAAAGAGGTGATTTGTCTCCAATGTCCCTAACACTCAGTTCCCAGAATATATCTCTGAAACTATCAGGAAGGGGGGTAAAAAAAAAAAAAAGGTTGCATTTTTAGTAATTGCACATCTCAGATATTTGCTGGAAATTCTTTGGGGGTTGGTTGAGTCAGAAAAATAAACCAAAATATTGTTACAGTTTAACTAAAGTTGGCCTTCTCTCTCATGCACCCACTGTGTAATTGCCAAAGGAACTTAAATTAAGTTTGATTAAACATAAATAAATCCATCTGTCCTGAAGGTGACCTGAATACTCCCTCATAGCAGTAATAGCAGCTAACATACTGAACCCTTGCCACATACCGGACACAGTGATAAACAAGTCACAGGCAGTTCCTCTACACGGACATCCTGTGAAACAGGCACTATTCATTGTCACATTTTACAGATAGGGAAACCAAGGTACCAAGAGGTTCCTGAATTCCTAGAACCTTACAATTGATAAGCAGAGAAGTGAGCCTTTGAATCCCGGTACAGTTGGCCTCAAATCCATGCTCTGTGCCTTCCACTGGTCTAGTAGCTCTGCAAAGCTGCTGGCTTCCACCTACCTAGGGACACAGGCCTAAGATAATTTCTTGGCCTTTTCTATGCATAAGCACTGCCCATTAAAATGCAGATCCTGGGGCTGGGGATTTAGCTCAGCGGTAAAGCGCCTGCCTGGCAAGCGCAAGGTCGTGAGTTCGGTTCCCGGTACCGGAGAAAAACCAAAAAATAAAAATAAAATAAAATAAAATAAAATGCAGATCCTAAGGCTCATCTACTACACAGGGTGGCTCCAAGAGGATGCTTATCAAATTTTGCTGCATGACAATCACCTGGGAAGGTTTTAGAACTCCTGATACCCAGGCCTCACACCTCAACAAATAAGTCAAACTCTCCCAGGGTGGGCCACACGCTTCACTATTCTTTAAGCTTTTAGGTAAACTCAATGGGCAACTAAGGCTGCAGAAACTGCCCTGAGCACCTTGTGTTGCCTAAAAATTAATTACACGGGAGAAGTCAAGAGCTCAATTTGCTGATGAAATGGGTGAATTTCATAATGACACCATTTTGTTGGAGGTTTAAAAAAAAATCATTATCCACCCTAATAAACCATTCCTGCCTATGAGAAGAAGATGGCCCAGCCTCCTTTGCAGGTGACCATCTGGCATAATCTCCGATTATGTATTGATCTGGGTCGTCTCCCCTCTCCTCCCTACAGGCACACACACTCTGTTCACCACTTCCACCTCCTAGAGCTCACCGTGTTTGGACCTTGAACTTGGAGAAGGCCGTTCCACCCTGGTTTGCCACCCCACCAGCGAAGGCTCAGAACACCAAGCTGCTTTCTCTAACACCCACTCATCAGATGAAAAGTGCGAACGTAAACACCCTGGTGTTATTGAAGCAGCGAAGGCTACACCAGCTGTCTGTTTCTCTTGACTAAACCAAAATACTCACAACTGACAAATGAAAGAAAAGGAAGAGAAGGGAAGTGTGTCAGAGTTAAAGGCTTAAAAAAGGAGAGCGAGAGAACTAGGGCAAAGAAAGTATGCCAAAGAGCCGTGTGATTACGATTCGTGCTATGTTTCCTCAGCACATACTCCTTCCCTGTGTATTTGCCTCCCATCCCCTGCAGGCCCCTCTGCACACTCCCTGGAAGAGCTTTGTCTCCTTTTTCTCTCTTACTACCCCTCCTCCAGCTGCTTCCCCCTCCACATCCCCTTTTTCTCTAGGAAGGCAAGGAAAATAAATTAAGAGATATTTAAAATAGATGTTGCTCTCTGTACAAGCCTGGAGGTCATTGGAGAACTGATCATAAATATACTGGTACAGAGAGAAGAGGGGCACAAAAGGCAGCAGTCTATTCAATTAGGGGAAAATTACAACTATTCTTGTTACGAAATGCTCAGCGATATGTCTCATCCACAAAAACCACCAGCGAGAGAAATCACAAAGGGATGAGTAGTTGCATGCTATTGCACTCACAGTGTCAATTCCATAAACACATTAAACAGTTTGAAGGATGAGCCATATATAAGTCTCTCTGGAAAAGTGAGTCTGTCGAGCTCTGTGGCAAAGTGTTCCCTATACCCGCAAGAGCAGGTCCTCCCAATCTGGCCCAAGGGCTCTGTCTCATAATGCTGGAGTTCATGAAAATAAATGAGTCCCTCACAATGATCAATTCATTCTATTGTTCCTGGAACTTCCCTGGCTTTAGCACTGAATATCCTACCTATCAAGAACCCCCTCAGTCCTGGGGAAACAGGGACAGTTAGTCATCCTGGTCCTTTCCTCTGCTGGTCTTAAGTCCTGGCCAGCTGTGAGAGGCCTCTCTTCCGGGCCCGAGCATCTCAACCTTCCCTCCAGCTGCAGTCCCTGGAAATAGGCTGATCAAGAAGTCAACCTTTCCCACAGATGCCTTGATACCCAAATAGACTCTCTTAAAGAGACTGCTATATTCCAGTGCTGCAACTTCTCTAATGCTGATGGAATAGTTACCCTTGTATCCACTTTGATGATCTAGCCTTAAGCAGCATGTAGTCAAGTCTGGACCCCAGCAGAATGCAACAGCAAGAAATATATTTCTTTCAAATGCATAGAGAATGATCAAATGCCCTGTTAGTCTGGACCAGTCTCCAGCTCTGGCTAACCCTGGCACTTCCTTATAGGACAGCCACAATGGATAGCCTAGGCACTTTCAGGAAATTTTTTTTTAAAAAGCAGAAGACAATAGCATTAATAACTTTGTCCACATATCCTACTCACCCTCGTTGCCCAGTTGCTTTTGTCTTTTGACACCGCCCAGTTTCTTCTACCCTGAATTCAGATTCCTGCTGGTGTTTGACCTGTGCGTTGATGAGACTGTGCACGCTGGGCCACCCTGGGACCCTTCAGACCCTACATGGACCTGAGGGAACCACACAGCAGTTGGGAAAGACTTGAGCCGTTTCGCTTATAGAAAAGCGGGGACAGAGGGAGTTTACAAAGAAAAATTAAAACTGATATAACAAACATATGATCCTCTAATCACAAAGAAATTATGTGTGTGACCTCCTTTGGAAAACTCTCAGTGTAAAGCCTTCTGTGACAATGATGAGGGTCAAATGAGCCCCTACCCTTTCCATCTCCCTATTCCTGAATTTTTCAGGATCTCAGTTCAGCCCATAGAATTTGCTTTGGGCTGTGCTACACCTGGGCTTGCATTGACACCCTAGCGCCTCCCAGCTACTCCCCAGGGAATAAACAGCACCAGGAGGTTTCAGACCCGGGAAAAACAAGATACCCGGGAAAAACAGTGTGGGACAGCAAATGAGAGGAGGGGAAGGTGGAGGTTGCTGACCTCAGCCCTCTCCAAATTAGTTTGGAGCGAAAACCAACAGGCAGCCAAGACAAAACAGCTGAAGGGTCAGAAGTATCCTCAAGGTCACCCGTGTGTGTGATAATAGCACAAAGGTGAGCAGACTAGAATGTTCCCTGAGCTGCTCTCAATGTCTCTAGCACCATTTTTGATCCCAACACCTAGACCTTTCTCTCTTTGTACTGAACAGAATTCCCGCACACTCCTGAGGCGGCTGTTACTGATAGCCAAATGTGACAAGTGTGTAAATCTTTTTTAAGAAAGTATTACAGGGCTGGGGATTTAGCTCAGCGGCACAGCACCTGCCTGGCAAGTGCGAGGTCCTGAGTTTGATTCCTGGTACGGGAAAAAAATAAAAATAAAAAAGTATTACAGTAAAAGACACATTGCTATTAATCCTCCTCAAAATATTCCCCCTCGGAGGGTGGGCCCCTAGCGCACGGGGAGCCTCGGGCGGGGAGCGCCGGTCTTTGGACCGACGACTCACTCCCCGCCTCGGGGTTTCCCAGAAGGAGGGCTTCCTGCGCACAGGGAGCTGCGGGTGGGGAGCGCCAGCCTTCAGGCTGGCTAGCTTCCTGCCTGCTGGCTCCCGGAGGGTGGGCCATGCAGCGGCGAGCACTATTGCGCGCCGGCCCTTAGGCCGGCCACTGCCGCCGCTGCTCCATTGAGATCTATCATGACACAGAGAAACAGTGACACAATTGGCCTGCCATGCACCGACAGCAGTTGCCCACCCATGGATGTGTGTGAATCATTGAAACTTTGAACAACCCCTGGTAATGCATGCCATACAACGGGCCACTCTTGCTCCTGCCGTTGGGAACCAGAAAGGTCCAGAGTCAGCAGAGGAGCAGGTGCTGAACAAGGACTCAGAGAACATGAGAATGCAGACCAAGCCCACGGAGTCAGAGGTCCTGTGGACTGGGGTCCCCAGAGCCGCTCGGAAGCTGTAAACCAGGAGGACCTTGCACAATACTTGCAGAGACTCATTGGAAGCCATTCTTCCCCTGACAGTACAGGCTGTGGTGGAGCTCCGGAGAAGTCTGCAGCAGGATTCCTGCTGACTGTGCTGACAGTTGGGGAGAGGTCACTAACTGGTTGTGGGGTCCCAAAGCAATGGGAAGCTGGAGAGAAAAAGCTACAAAGAATGGCTTTCACCCCAGATAGCTCACTTGAGATGTTAGTAAGAATTGCCTCCTCAATATTCTATAGCCATGATGAGGAGGAGGCCAAGGAGAGAAAACAAAGAGACTGAGAAAAAGCAGCTGCTTTTGCTGCACCACTAAGAGAAACAGATCCCAGGTCTGATTCCCGGGGCTCCAAGAAGAACTCGACAACTGCATTCATCTGCTACCACTGTTAAAAGCCAGGCCACCTCAAGAGGAACTGCCCTAAGAGGCCCCATGGGCCATGCCCTGGATGCAAAGGAGACCACTGGAGATCGGTCTGCCCTCTGAGGTGGAGGCCCCAGAGCTCAGACCCATGCTAACAGTTAGTCCAACAGGAATGAGAGGGCTTGGGGCATGGTCTGCCTTCTCCCTCTGGCCAGACCATCATCTCCATCAAGGAGCCCTGGGTAATCATGACTATGGAGGAACAAGAAAACAGCCTGTTGCTAGACACAGGTACAAATCTCTCGGTCCTTCTTTTCAATCCTGGCCTTCCTTCCAGCCATCATACCTCAGTGAAAGGAGTCACTGGTGAGGAGATAATATGCTATTTTTGACAACCCTTAGGCTGTAACTACTTAATAGGTCCCTCTTGCATATCTCTGTCTTCCTGAGAAACCACTCTGAAGATACCACCACGTATTACAGCAGCCACTGATATTTTCCTACTAATCTATCCATAACTGTGTAAAGTTTGTAATGTTCCTATCCTATTTCATAAATGGATGTATGTTTATTATTATGTGTTTCCTACAACAACCATTGAGAATAGTTAATGATTTTTCAATAGGTCACTCATGTATAGCTCTATTTATTTTCTTTAGAAGCCACTTTGAAGATACCAAAGTATAGTACAACAACTCTTGATAATCCCCTACCTCTTTTGTCTGTAACTCACTATTGTCTATTTGTTTTCCTCAGAAACTGTTTTGTAGACAATAATATGTAAAACGATAACCATTGATAATTTCCTACCATTTTGTCTGTAATTTGCTAAGTCCCCCCTATTATTATGTTATCCTTCTTTTATTCTTTAAAATAAAAAAAAAAAAAAATATTCCCCCTCACTTTGAACATGCTTGTCCAGCCATTCTTGCCACTTTCTGAAGCAGTTCTGGAAGTTCTTTTTTACTGAGTGTCTTTACAAGGTGTGATCAAAAATATACTGAATGTGGCTGCCCAGTGCCATCCAATGGAAAGGCGGCCTTGCAGAACATTACTGTGCGTCCTCATCCACCCGATTCACTGGGTCTTCTGGCTCTTCCCCGAAGTCAAAATGCCCATGAGAGGGAATCATTTTGAATCAGCTCAGAACAGCACAGCAGCCACAGTGCAACTCAAGACACTCATGAAAGAACACTTCCAGAACTGCTTCAGAAAGTGGCAAAATGATGGGGTAAGTGTGTTCAAAGCAAGGGAGTATATATTAAGAGGGGCTAATGACAATGTGTCTTTTATTGAAATAAATTTTTAATTTAAGCATTCACCATATTTTTACCGTACCTCATAGCTAACAGCTACTCACAGAGCTAGGGTGTGGACCCAGGCCTACCTGACAAGTAAGCTGCACCCACATTTGCTCCCCCTTCTGTGGACTGTGTCTCTCACTCTAACTCTACCTCCAAGAGTCCCATCAGATCCTTCAACATCTAGGAATAGATCCTTGGCCCTCATTTGGTGGTATTGCTTCCTTTCCTTGGCACCCCTACCTCACAGAGGGCCCCCCTCTCTCTCCACCCTTATCACCCTGCAGTGAAATCATAGGTTAAACCAGCCAGCCCAGGAAAGGAGAACACGCTGTAACCTAGTCTGCCACCAATGGTCCCCATGGCATGAGGACTATGCTCACAGCAGTTATTCCTCAGCCCCATGGAAAAGGCACAGCAGAAAGAAAGAAAGGGCACGGCATGTACTATGTAGATGCTCAGTGAATATTTGTCCAGTGTATGCTTATTCACTGAATGAATGATGAACATTCCATTCCATCCTGGACTGCATGGTTTAAAGCCGAAGTACTCTTAGTGAGAATTAAAAATGCATTTTAAACTTTCTTTTCTTATTCACTCTTTCTCTGTTTCTCTGCCTTATATTTAAATGACTTTAAAGGATTGGATTGAAGATTACTCCAAGGAGCTATGACAAGCCAAATGCATTTTGTGGCAGTGTCTGAGTTACCCCTAAAAATTAGTGTCCCCACCCGATTGGCTGAGGTACTGCACAGTCTAGCCTTCCTGATTACAATAGTGTGCAGACTGGGTAATGCAGAGTTTCTAGAGTTGCATGTACAAAGGGAAAAATATTTTGCTTTTTCCCTGAGGTGCTGTTCCTCATCTCCACATCACCCCTGAGACAAGACAGGCCCTGCTTCCATTTGCCCAGGTTTGTGCCTGTGAGGGATAGAGTGAGAGAACGTGTGAGACCTGGTGCTTTTCAACAGTGAGCATTTGGAATGAGAGGACTGGCCTTGAGTGCCTGGGAATCCTTTAAATTTCATGTGAAAGCTCTTGTTTCCTTCCCCTGATTTCTTCTACCTCTTTGGAGTCTTCCCAGCCTGGCACCTGAGCACGGTAGAAGGGGAAGCAGTAATCACCGTAACAGACCCTGGCAGCCTGCCCTTCCCATCAGGCCCCAGTCAGCCTGGGAACACATAGGCCTGGCTCAGCTAACAGCCAATGTTCTCTGCCCCTGGATAACTATTTTGCTGCTCTTTGCTTAATGGAGCTTTTGAACATCCTAGGAAGGGATGGAGTTGAGCAACAATCTAAGCTGCAAGATGAGGCTCAGCTTGCACTGGAGCTAGGTTTACTTGGGCCTCAGCTAGCACATGAGAAGCAGGTGGAAGAGATCTCCTCAGACATACACAAAGGCCTGAGGAGATCAATGTGGACACACCAAGGACTCCTTGATCCACAGGAAAGGAATCTGAGTGAGGCTAAATTCTCTAGAGAGCAGAGAAAGGCTTTTTTCAACATAATTGGGACCCCTTTTTAACCTTAGGCTGGGGTGCCCTGGAAAAATTTCTGTAGCTGATATTTGGCCCCGTTGTTTTCAGCAAACACATATCTCCTTCCCCCCCTTTCAATCATTTCTCTGCCTGACCCCATTCACTCCAAATAGCACCCCTCAAAAAAATCTGAAAGCAGGCTTAGTTCTTACATAATTTTCATAAATGTGCTTAATGTCTTGTTTTAATATGGTAATCTCCAGCAGACATAAGAGTATCTGAAGGTAAGCATTCAATTAAAATCACTCACTCTGGCACTCAAAGTCTTTTTCTCCCTGATTCCTAATTCTCTAAAGATTATCCTTCCATTTCTCCAAGCAATGGTATTATTTGGCATCCTTCCGGTTGTTCCTATCTCTTGTCACTAAAACTTTCCATCAGTTCTATGTGCCTTGTGATTAATTGTGATTAAAGAGGAGAGTCTTAACAGATAAGATCAGCCTGGCCCATCTGGATTCTAAGAGACCTAAAAGTCCTAGGAATCTCTGTACACTGTGGATAATGATGATCACTAATCTGTGTGGCTCCTGCAGATCCCAGAAGATCAGAAATATCATGTTAGTGATTTGCTACAATGGCAAGAAGAAGTTCTCTGTACACACTCTAGGGAGATCAAGATGGCTGCTTTAGCCTCCATGTGGCTTCCTGAGGATATTTTTATCCTCAAAGCAGTAAATGTCACATTCTCAGATGCAATTATGGCAGGGAGGTTATTAAAAAGTGCAGACTCGGCCCTGTCTTAATAATGCACCCGCTCCTTTTGATTTGCTTAGTTCTGTAGGATGCTTGTTGTTCATGCACCTGCCACACACTTGGAGATTGAGGCCCGGAAAGAGGAAGTGGTTTTTCAAGATCATGCAGCTCAACAGGACAGAGCCTGGGGAACAACACACTTCCTATTAAATCCCCCAGCATTCCCTTTACAGGTCCAGACACAAGACCCTAAGGATATGTGCTATGTTCACTAATGCCATGAACATGTGTTCAGTGAGAGCCTACTTTGTGCTAGGCTGTATTCTGGGTGCTAGGAACCCAAGGAGTATGTCTGGCTGTCATACAGCTAACATATAATGGAGGCTCTAGACCCAGTCTGTTTGGTACATAAATATATCTGGGAGGTGAGAGGACCACTAGTGGCAGGTCCCACTATGGAAGGAGTAAACACAGAGGTGACAATTAAACTGAAACTTACAGCATGCATGGGAACATCCATTTGAAGAATTGATATGAGAAAATATGAGCTGAAACAGGGTCAGAGTGTCGCATTCCCAGCCTGGAAAAAAGACGAGTGTAGCCACTGCATAGAGAGCAAAGGCAAAGGGAAGCAGGGAGAGGCAGATCAGGACTAGCTCATTCAAGCTGCGGTAAATGAATTGAATCTTATTTTAAAGAAAATGGGAAGCCATTGAGAAGGTCTATGAGAATAACGACATGATCATATAGTAATATATGGGATGTGTTAAGGCTTCGCTCTAGATGCCCCCAAAGCCTCGTGTGCTCGTAAGTGGGCCTGTGGGGAGGTGGCTGGATCATGTGTGTATGATACTGGATTAAGGGTGTGGTGTAAATGGATTAGTCCACTGACTGGTTTAACATAGTTCTGGACGTAGATAACGGGAAGGCCCACTCTGGGTGTGGGTGGACCAAGTCCAGAGAAATTACCCACAGAAGGCAGTAAGAGTGACCAAGGAGAACTCTCAGTGGGAAGGAGGAGCTCAGACCATACACTAGGAAAGCAGAGTATTTCAAAAGAGAGAGAAAGGGGAAGTGGGAACTGTGGCACCATGATGAGTTTTAAGGATATATAAATGCAGAGCTAGAGTAGAGCTGTTGGTAAGTGATGAAAACTTGGATAGAAAAGCCTTTTGAAGGAGCAGAGAAATGGAGTGTTCACTGGAGGACAAGGCGGCCAGTGAGGCTATTTTAAGATCAGCAGCCTTGAGCGTGTCTGCATGTTGTTGAGAATAATTGTGTGGAGAGAGATCAATGAGGGAGGAGAGGAAGGAACTTACAGGAGGGAAGGCCCAGAGAAAGAGGGAAAGAAAGAGACCTAGAGCTCTGTGGGAGATTGTCCTTCAGAAGGGGGAGGAGCCCTCCCTTTGCTGTAACCCCCGGGAAGAAAGAAGGGTTTGGCCCAGAAACAGGTGGGCACTTAGGTTGGCAGTGAAGAGAGAGGCTGTGTCTCTGTGCTCTCGGGGTCTCATAAAGACCCCAGGGGAATCTGGAGGAGGATGGCAGTGGACAGCAGGTGTAGACAGCCCAAGAACAGAGGAATCACAACTCAAACATGTCTGAAATGACTAGGTGGACGGTGGTGTCATTTGCAGTTAGAATGGACCGTGGAGATGGATACAAATCAATGTTCATTTCAGGACATAAAAATCATTTTAAGATTTTGTGCTTGGAGTGAATCCAGGCAGTACTATGGTGTGACTTCCTCTGGCCATGCCCAGCTGCTTAGTGTGGGGACCATGATGGTTCATTTTATGAACTACTTAGCTGGGCCACAGTGCATAGATTTTTGCTGAAACATTATTCTGGATGTTTCTAAAAGGGTGTTTGTGATATTAACATCTAAATTGGTGACCTTTGAGGAAAGCAGATGGCCCTCCATAGTATATATATGGTCATCATCCAAGCAATTGTTGGCCTGAACAGAATAGATAGATCCCTCCTGAGCAAGAGGAAAATCTGACAGCAGATGGCCTTTGGACTTGAACTACAACATCAGCTCTTCCCTGGGTCTCCTGATGATCTGCAGACTGCAGACTTGCCATTATGCACAGTCACCTGAGCCAATTCTTTAAGCTCTCTCTCTCTCTTTTTCTTACTCCCTCTCTTTCTCTGTGTATGTCTGTCTTACCTATTTTGGTTCTTTAAATAACCCTAACACAGGCACTGAATGGCTCATAAGGAGAACCCAGGGTGAGAAGTGAGGGAGTGAGAACTCTAAGCAGATGACTGGAGTAGACACTCCTAGTCCTCAGAACCCTACCTGCCATTTTTCATGGGTTACACCCTGAACTCACAAAGATTGTGACTTGTGATAAAGACACCACCAAACTGGAAAAACTGAGGCCTGTTTGGAATTATAGCCTGGTATTAAGTAAATAATGGACCAATTTCTCTCCAATAATTATGTTTCTTCCACCATAAAGGACCTTGTGCTTTGGCCTCAGGAGACAACCTCCTAGTCTCTGCTGAAACCTTGTTTAGGGGGTTTTGTGACTCTCTGAAAAGGGCGGTGAAATAAAAAGGTTAAAAGCAACCTCTCTGAAAATCATTTGAATGAGTCTCATATTCGAGCAACCATAAACTAAGCTTTACAATGTTATCTGCAAATGAGGCCTTGCACAGCATAACACTAAAGAAAGATGACCATTGAAGTCATTAAGTGACCTTGAAACCCTCTTACCAAACCACAAAATCTGCTTTGCTGGTGTTCTGGTAATCTCATATTCACCTTGTTGATGAAGGAGAGATCCCCTACTCTAAATGGTACAAAGTAGCTGAACACACCACAGTGGACAGAGGAGACAGGCAGCAACTGATAAGCCACGTATTCCCACAGCCAGGGAAGGAAGACTCTGCCGAGGACAGGGCCACACGGGTTTGTATGCAGGACCGGGTTGAGCAAGCAAGCATAGAGGGAAGTAGCCATGTAGTGACAAGAACATGAGGCCACCAGTGGTTCCTTGGGAGAATGGGACTGTGGTTTGTATAACTCCTGGGGTTGGCAGGGAGGTAGAATGTTTAGGTTGGGGCCAGGTGGGATGCAGGTGCTCTGGCTGACAGTGCACCAAGCTGGGTGGGGAGATTTTCCAGCTGTGTGTGAGGAGACGGGCATATTCAGGGAGCATAGACATACACACAGTGAGGCCTGTGGGGCCCCGTGACACTCAAAGATATCAAGGCGGCATCTGGAATCTTGTGTTTTACTGTTTCAGTGCTTTCAATTCATATTTTTAAACATTACAGTTAGCTTGTGAACAGCACATTTATAATAAAATGTTTTATATTACTAAAAGAATTAATATGGGAATGGTTTTTTTAAAAATATACTAGTTTCTTTTAAAAAAAAAACTTTTTATCCGTATGTCATAGCTTGAACTGCCATAACAAATACCATAAACTGAGAAGCTTAAACAACAGAAACTCATTTTCGTACAGTTTTGGAGGCTGGAGGTCCAAGATTAGAGTACCAGCATGACCAGGCAGCATGACTTGCAAGTGGCTGCCTTCCTGCTATGCCCACGTATGAGGGGGGCTCAGGTGTCTCCTCTTATGAGGGCATTAATCCCATCATGAAACCCTCACCCTCATGACCTCATAGAAATCTAATTATCTCCTGAAATCCCCATCTCCAAAACCATCACTTAGAGGTTAGCACCTTAACGAATGAATTCCGAGTGGACACAGTTCTGCCAATGGCACTTTACAATGGGGTACTACTCATAAAGAAGAATAAACTACTGATTTGTACAACCATGTGGATGAATCTCAAAAGCATTCTGCTAAGAAGTCAGACCAAGAAAATATACTTTTTGTAATACCATTAATAAAACTTTCTACTAAAAAGCAAAACTATTAGAACAGACTGGTGGTGCCAGGAGTTGGCTGTTAGGTAAGGAGGTTTACCACAAAGGGATAGGAGGGAGATTTTGGTGTGGTGAAACTCTTCTATGTCTTGACCGTGGTCATGGTTCACCACGGTTCTATCATGGTGAGCGATTGCCGACGTGGCACACTTTAAAAGGTGAATTTTATTGCATGTGATTTGTTCTTCAATAAAGCTGACCAAATTTTTAAAACCTTCCACTTGAATAATACTTTATAGTGAACTTATGCACTTTTCTCATCAACTATTTTATCAGTTTTCATACAACTTGGTAAATGGGCACAGTGTCTTATACCTCCATGGAAATTGGGGGTTAGGAGGTTGATGACTTCTGAGAGCTTTCAGCCTGGAGGAGAACGAAGTCTTCTGAGCCCTAAATGATATCTCTTCCCTGTCTGGCCAGAAAAAATCTGCTTAGGCAGTAACGCCAAAATAGCCCCAGTCTTCCACTCTGGTTTGTGTGCTGTGGAACATGCTTTCTGTTCATTTTCTTACTTTCTTCTCACAGCTAAAGCATAGAAAGCACCACTGTCCCACCTTACAGATAGAAGAGAGGGTCAATTATTTGGTCTGAGATCAAAAGCAAGAAGAGTATCAGCATCATGATTTGAACCTAGGCCTGAGTGGCGCATAAACCTGTATTATTCACCACTAAGCCTTGTACCTTCAACACTTAAATTTAGTTCCAAACAAGAGCCTCCCAGATAAAAGTCTAGAACAACCACAGGGAAATAAAACCATTATGAGCACCCGTCAAGTGGGCAGAGCTACAAAATGGTGCTAACCCCATCTTTTTTAGGCATCTTTTTTAGTTCACCAGTCTTAAAGTTCTTTCACTTTCCACAGACACTTCCCGAAAGACGCAGCACGCAGCAGATTGGCCACCTTTCTGATGCCCCGTCCACCTTGCTGAGACCTTCTGTTCTGCCAACTGTGCTGCCCAAAGCACAGTCCTGAACTGACTGCAACTGACTGGCAGAAGCAAAAGGTGAGAGAAGTCAGGGCAGGACCTGGAAGTGCTTACCAACAGCCTAGTGGCCCAAGAGTAGGCGCCCCAGGTCATTCTGCAGCTATTCCAAATAACCTGTCGGCCAGAAGGAAGCTTCTCGCTGCCCCTACTGGCAACAGCCATCTGTAAGCACTTCTCGGTGAGAAGCAGGCTGCAGTGTGAGAACACACCCGATCTTTCCCTTGCCCGCGTCATCAGGCAACTGGGCGCTCTGCAGGCATCTCCATGGCACCCACAAGTCCTGGACAGGAAGTGAGCAGATTCTGCTTTGAAATGGAAGTTGCAGCACAGAAGACAGAAGTTTCATTTTTGCATGCATGCCTGACTTCTTTCAGGAGGAAGAACGGGGAAAGGAGGGGAGGGGTGGCTTCTGAGTGCCAGGAACTGTGCTTTCAGTTTTTCATGTCACGCTATAACAGCTGGTGTCTATGGAATACTTTCCACATGCCGGGAATTATGCCATGCTGGTTTATACGCATTATCTCAGGTAGTCCATTCAAAAACATATTTCATAAATACCATATATGACTCCAACTTATGGATGCATAAATGAATGTTACAATGTTTGAGAAACTTGTTTAAGATCACTGCTACCACATACCAGAGGGGGACTTCAGACCCAAGGATGACAGCCCCATAATCTCAATTCTTTAATTATATCACAACTATACAAAGCCTGATTCCTTAATCCAATCTTTCTATACCTAGCATCAGCCCTGAGAGTCCATCTAATATAAAAGTAGAGGTGGGTATTTTAAAGGAATTAGTTTTTTCACTGCTCTTCCCCCAGGAACAACTTAGTGAAGTCAACAAATGTTTCATGTTTTCTGAGTTTCAACTGTCTTATGCTAGATGCTTCTTGTTATGGTCTGAATGTCCAAGCTCTGTGAATCTTATGTTGAAAGTGCATTGCGAAGTAATAGTCAACAGGGGTGACCGGGACGAGGTGGTCAGGTCATGAGAGCTTCACCCTCATGAGTGGAATTCATGCCCTTATAAAGGGTGACTTCTCACCCTGTTGCTGTCCGTCTTCCCTGCCTTTTTCCCTTCCACCATTAAAGCCCTCCCCTATGTTGTGACACAGCAAGAAAGCCCTAGCCAGATGCCAGAAACTTGATCTTGGACATCTTGGCCTCCACAACTGTGAGAAAAATATTTTCAACACATTACTCATTCTATAGCATTCTGTCATAGCAACACAAAACAGACTAAGAAAATTCTACACTATGCCACCAAAGAAAAGATATACAAATTCAAGGGCAACTATTACCACTCCTATTCAACATAGTTCTCAAAACATTAGCCAGAGCAACCAGGCAAGAAAAAGTAATAAAAGGAATCTGTATAGGAAACATGTAGTTCAGACTGGCCTTGAACTCAATATGTAGCCCAGGCTGGCCTCAGGGTGATCCTCCTGCCTCAGCTTCCTCCTGAGTACTGGGATTACAGGCATGTACCACCATGCCCAGGGGAAACAGAGCTTTTCCAAAAGATGGAAAGAGCATGGAAGGATAGGAGGGGTAGGGGATGAAAAAAGAATTAAGAAGTGTTACATACATGTGTCATCTCCCCATGAGGAATGTAATCATTGTGTACTGCAAACATGCACTAAAAAATTTTTTTAACTTCCTTTAAAAAAAAGAAAACAAATTCAAGGGCAGCAAATGTTTGGCCCTATACTTTCCGCACCACACCTAGCAGATATCGCTAACCAATCTGAACATTCACTCTAGTTGAGTCTAAATGCAGCCTCAGGGCCCTTCTCAACACAGAGCTTTAGGAAACTACTGAAATCAGTCATGCTTAGCACCTTGGATGAAGCCTGCCGGGCCTTCCCACTCCAGGCGTTTATAGGCAGAAATGACTGTGGGATTGCAACAGGAAATGACAGAGTAGACTATTTTGAGCAGAAGTTCTGATGCCAAATCTTTCTTCCACTTCTCACTAGCTGGACATGAGCAAGTAAATTAAACTCTCCTACCCTACTGATTCTTCACATGAGATGAAAATGATAAGATGTTACCTATGCCATGGGACTGCAGGATCCACAAATATTAGTGAGAGTGGTAGGAAAAGGCCATGACACTAAACACCTGGAAGAAGGGTAGAAATAAAAAATGAGAGAACAGAGAGGTGACTTTGCCTGGGAAATAAACAACTCCTCTACAAGGGAGCTGTGTGGGGAGCTAGGGTGCCTTCAAGGTCTTAATACTCTGTTACATGGAGTATTTATATGATGGAGTATAATTTATGATGAAGAGTACCAGTGTCCTCCTCAGCGACTGCAGGACTAAGCCATGGCCCTAGGGCTACTGAGCAAGGACAGTACCACAGAAACACATCAGCTGAGGAGCCTGGCTGTCTCCTGGCCCCTAATGTGATCACACTGCAGCAGTGTAATCCCAGGAACATTCTTTAACTTCTCCGAAGCCCAGTTTCATCAGCTGAGAAATGAAGAAAGAATATCAACCTCATTGTAAGCATAGCTTTGTAACAGCAAAGCTGTGACTGAGAACCAAGCGGTATCAAGGTTTGGGGGTTTATTTACACTGGTAGACCTGACCAGGATTGTTCCCAAAGAAGTCAGGCCCCGAAGGCTCAGGGAGGGTGGTTTTTATGGGGTAGCAAAGTGGAAGTACAGAGTGCTTGTCATTTGAGGATTGGTTCTTACAGTGTGCATCATAGTGACCAGACATGCATCATAGTGACCAGCCATGCATCATAGTGACCAGCCAGGCATCATAGTGACCAACCAAAGTAACAGGACCAACAGAAGTAACAGGAACTGGTAATGGGAACTGAAGTAAACCAGAGGTTACATAGGCAACAGAAACTGAAGTATACTGGCTGGGGGGCCATTTTCTGCTGTAGCTTCTGCACCTGGTGAGTTTTCAGCAAAAGGTTTTCTTGGTAGTGTAAAGGCACCTGGGTTGACAGGCACAGATAATACAGAAACTCAGCCAACAGAGGAAGGGATGATGTGGAAAGAGGTGACAATGTCCCATCAAGGTACAAGAAGGACCTGAAGGTAGGCTCTGGGCACGTGTTGTGTATGGATATAACCCAACATGGCAGCCGGCACAGAACAAGTGCCCACATGCATTTACAGATTTGTTGTTTGGCTGGCTAGGTGGCAATTAGAAAACCACTGAAAAGTTTCAAGCAGATGAAACAGCATGAGTTGATGGGGGCACTAGGAATTACACCTAGAACCTCATGTTGCTCTGTCTGCTTTGTGGAGAAAGGTGGTGGGGGACAAGCAGAAGACCGCTCTGTTTCTCTCCTCCGGGCCAGAAACCACGCAAACAAGAGGCCCTCATCCAGTCGAAGAATCATAGCAGCAGGGGCCCTGAGCAAGCTGGAAGGCTTGCAGGAATGACTGCACAAGGGGACACTCAGAATTAAGATCTCCAGTGAGGCGCTCTTTCTGCTGGTAACAAGATCCAAGGCGCATCTAAGTCTGAGATAGTTAAGATTCCCTGTAATAGAAGCTCCTGGAGAAACTGAGAAGACAAGTTGCTGGATGCATTACCCGCCGGGAGTGGTATCTTATTTCCTTCTCATAGCAAAGTTGTCTCATCCTCATAATTGTCCTCCCTTTACAGATGAAGTAGAGACTCAGAGGCTAAGTGGCCAAGGACAGAAAAGTCACAGAGCTAAGCTTCAAACAGGGAGGTCAGACTGCACAGTGACCATGGCCTTTCCCCTGTTTACTGACTGCTCCTGTGATCCGCACTGTCTTAAACTTCACGCTGCTCAGATAGCAGCACACACCTTGGCCTGCCTCTGCTTTTTTGCTGCAGTTACTGCACTAAGGCTGCCTCGTTAGCTGCAAGGAAAGGGGAAAAGGGTTGTAAAATTACAAAGATGCAAGGTCACAAGAAGGACAAGTGATGGCTAAAACTCGTCAAGCTGTTGCCTTTAGCACCCAGAGAAAAGAGCTATTTAATCCTCCAAGTTGCAGAGATGTGCCCTCCCCACCTGCCACCCACTCCTGCAAAGCAAAGCACTTGATATTGCTAAAGCATCCATCATTTTCCAAATACAGCGCTAAATGGTGTATCTGGACCATAAATACTGGACAAGCACTTTGCAAACAGGTCCATTTTTGTCACTGTTTCATTTCTTTTATACATCATTACCTATTCTGACCATTTAAAGCCAACTGTTTGAGAAATTGCAGTACAGTGCATAGACAGCAGTCGCTCCTCTGGCACTGTTTGTTTCTCTGAAGATTTTCCAGGGTGACAGTGAAAAGATGGGAACAGATATTTAACAGGCTCAGATCTGCTCACCTTCCTGCTAGCCCACTTGCCTAGCCAACCTGTGCCTCAGTGAAACTTACAGGACTCTACTGGATCTTCATTGTGGCCATTGGGCCTCTTGCTATGAACCAGGGATCTAAAGCTTCGTGGTGAAAGAAGATGCCATCTCCCTACTTTGCCAGCTCTGCTTCAAGACTGCATTGCAAAACCTGGCCAACGTTGCTGGGGTAGAGAGTCCAGCACCAGAGAAAATGTGTTCATCCTCCTTCACACAAAGAGAATGCTAGCTGAGCCAAGCTCCATCGTGAGCTGCCAGGGTCACCTGGCTGGAATGGGGAAAGGTTCTAGGGCACAGCCTCTGACAGGAGGTCAATTTCTCAGATAACTCAAGTTAGCACTGGAATTCCAGGTTTGGCTTTTTACGTCTTAAAACAGGAAATTTCTACAGGTAGGAGGATAGACTAGCACATAGCAGATGGAAGAAGATACCTAGAGCAACCAAACAAGAGATACGTAAAATACTTGCTTGAGAAATAGCAGTGCAGCCCGTGGACAGTAGCAGTTCCTCTGGCATTGTTTATTTCTCTGTAGATTTTCAGACATCAGATAGCTACCAAGGCAGCAAGGACTTGAGGAGTCAAGAGCCCAGCGTGAAGAGGGGTGTAGAAGTAAGTCTCCAATGTGAGACCACTTCTTGCTCAAGACATTTGCCAATTCCAGTTCCACGGTCAGAGACTGAAAGGCTGAATGAAACTGAGCTGTCTTAAGGGCTTCAGTGCAGGAGATCAGAGCCCACCTAGGAGGAAGAGCTCTGTTAAGCAAACTAGGCTTTCCACTGTGCTGTCCAAAGGGTTCCCTGCTAAGAGGACTGAATTCACACAGACTGAAGCCTGTCTCTGAATCAACCCAGTCTCTGGAACCCTCCATGCAGCTGTGACCAGCCAGTTGGACCTGGCACATGAGGTGGAACCAGGTGTGTTCTGGGGAAGAGTTCAGCCTTCTGAATGAGAAAGATCTGTAGGTCCTACCACGGTCTGTTGCAGGACTGGGTCCTTTAACCATTTTTCTTCCCAGTATCTCTGCCTTAAAACAGAGGCTGGCTGTGATAGTGTGGGGCTGGTGGCCAGTGTGTATTCAGTGAGTGAGGAGGAGCAAAGTACCAGGAATCTGCAGACCAAGGGCCCTGCCTAGCTGCACTGCTTCTTGGCTGTGTGATGCCGAGCAAATCACCTAACATCTCCAGGTTCAAATTTGCTGACTTACTCAATCAGGAAGTTGAATTATAACTTCTGGGGTTCCTTGTGACTTTAGATTTGGTACTGTTCTGTAATGCATCTTGCAAAGTCAAAGGTAGTTAGGTAGACATACATACACAGGGTGATCCAATATGGGCTGAACATTTAAAATTTTTAAATCTATTACAGTAGAAGACCATTGCCATTAATACTTCCCTCAAATACTTTCCCTCCTCTTGAACACAGTTATCCCAGCATTCTTGACACTTTCTGTTCTGAGAGAAGAAATAGATTTATCTTACACTGGGATAAGTATAATCCCAGCTGGCTGAGTTTGCTTGGGTCCCAGCTTCTTTGATGGAGTTCTGGGAGGAGAACTGAACATTTTCCTCTGCAGAAGCATGCGACAGCTTTGCAGCTACTTGTAAGACTTCACAACATGTATTGATTAAAAGTGTGAATTCTGAAGCCAAACTTCCTGGGTTTAAATCTTAGTTCTACCGGGGCTGGGGATTTAGCTCAGCGGCAAAGCGCCTGCCTGGCAAGCGCAAGGTCGTGAGTTCGGTTCCCAGTACCGGAGAAAAACCAAAAAAAATAAAAATAAAAAATAAAAAAATTTAAAAAAATCTTAGTTCTACCACTTCCTACCTGTGTGACCTGTAGCAAGTCACTTGACCTCTAAGTTTTCTCATCTGCAAAATGGAGATGATCATAGTATCTGCTTTGTGGCATGGTGGTGAGAAATAAATGAGTGCTTAAAACAACACTTTTATTTGCAATTTCCATACATGTATGAGTTACTATTATAAGGATCTGCTTAATATGGTACAGTGCCCTTGGCATAGGCAAACACATCTGACTGATCACTTTTTCCTTGGCTCCTGAGTATCCCCTTTATTCTTTTTCTACTGGGGTCTTTCCACCCCTCTGGCTGACAATCCCTTACCCTTGCTCAATCTCTTCTCCCATAGCAAGTGTGCTCTTCTGCCTCCATCATTAGAAACAATGATTTGCCAAATGTGGCCCTTTAGTGACTGAGTCACCTGCAGGAAGCTGCAGTGACAACCGTTTTCTTTGTAGAGTTCCCAGTATAAGATAGATCATGTCCTTGGTGACTCTCAGCAACCGAGGACACACACACGAATGTCTCTGAATAGTCCCCAATGTCCTTCTCAACAGACAGGACCGGAAACTATCCACTATTCCTTCGCCATCAAAGGGGAGGATCCATCACAGCTCTTTCCAAAAACATTCTCCAACTAGCAATTGCCCCTCTCCACCTTTCCAAACTTGTGTGTCCTCTCTTCATCCTGCTTTTTATGCCCACCAGTGGGTAAATTTTCAGATTCCAAAATCAGTTTTCAACCCTCTCCTCTGTAACTTCTCTAGCATCTCATTTTGCAGAGTGGAAATCACTGGCCATTATTGTCTTAGAAGTCCAATCGAAAAGAGTGGATTTCCATTTTAATATCCTTTTGGGAGAGAGTTCATGAGCAAAAAGCACCTGCTTAGTATAAATACTTAAAGGAAAATAGCCTGGGAACCTCCATGGATGGCCATAATTACTCCCAGGGTTCTGGGCTGAAGGAAGACACATATTTCTTCCTTAGTGTAAAGCCATTGTCTCACCAGCTGAGACAGGCTGTGAGGGGCATTCAAGTTGATGCTAAATCTGCATGGGAACATTTTCCACCAGCTGCCTGCTAACTTCCCTGAGAGGCTGAGTTCATTATCCTCTTAACAGCTCGCTCTCTCATGCAGGCATGCTTGGCAGGCCAGAGGGCCTGGGCTTCTTTAGTCATGGCCTTTGCTTTCACAAGAACTTTCTTCACCAACCATCACTCACTCAAGCCCAAGACAGCCCCGTCTCTGTGCATGGCAAACATGCCTCTGCTCTCCCTCCTTCTGGGCTCCAGCAGCTTTTCCAAAGGGCTTTGAATGCAAAGATTCAATGCTAGATTCAAACTGTGGCTTTCTCTCTCATCAGCACTGAGTCTTCCCTTGAGTTCTGCAATGTATCAGGGCCTCAGTGTCCTGTACTATAAAGTGGGAGTCACACTCCTTCCTGAGAGGCACCTGGGTGTCGGTGATGTGCTGTTGTACAGGAGGCACATGGCAAAGTGTATGAAACATAGTGGGGTCTCGGGCACAGCGTGTTTCCACACTCTGCTCCATAGCTGCTCACATTGTTCTTTGTCCCAGCTCTTCCACACCGTGCCGGTGCCAGCACCAACAACAAAAAAATAACAGTACTTCCCTATAGCAGAGTGCTATGCGCTAATAATTGTTACCATCTGCAGTCACAGGGACACAAAACCAGATGGGTAGGAACTATATACAGAACTAAGCCAACACACATCTCATTTGACAAATGAAGATACTTAGTGCACAGAAAAGATATGGGGTTTAGTCCAAGAAGCCACTGAATTGAAGATCGGGCTCAGAAAAAAAGGTTTCTGCCATTGTGTGTGTGTGTGTGTGTGTGTGTGTGTGTGTGCACACGCGCGAGCTCGCACGCGCGCACACACACCTAATTTTGGACAGGTATCAGGTTATCTTTTTTCTAGAAGTTGTTAGGCACAGCTTGATAAACCACAGCTGGAACAAAGGGGCAGCAAGAAAAGAACTAGACTCCAATTAACAAGTAGGCTAGGACAGTCACAGAAGAGAGAAAGGTACATGTGACAGTAACAACAGCATATCATAATTACTGGGTATCTACTATCTACAAGCTATATGCACTCTATATACTGTCTCATAGAGCGTTTAAAAATAATGTAAGAGGCCAAGCATAGCACACACCTGTAATCACAGCACTCTGGGACACTGAGGCAGAAAGATGCATGCATGTTAGAGCTCCTCCTGAGCAACTTAGCAAGACCTGGTCTAAAAAAGTAAAGGGATGGGAATACAGTTCAGCGTGAAGGCCATAGGTTCAATCCCCAGTACCACAAAAATCTGTAAGATTACTATTGCCATTCTCATTTTCAACAAGGGAAAAACTGAGATTTTTGGAGATGAAACAATTGGACCTATACCTTATAATTGGAAGATGGCAGCAGAGCCAGGACTTGAACAAGCACAAGTCACTCTCACTCCCAACTATAGCATCAAGAGTCTATTCTGGCAACACTGCATCCGAAGCATCCAGAAACACTTGGTCCAGGCAATGTCATAACACTGCACTGGGCTATCTCCATGCACCAGCACAGGGCCTATTCATTCCTTCTTTAATCCTCTTTGTTGTTTTTTTTTTTTTTTTTTCTTACTTCTGTTCATTCCACAGCACTAACTCATGACTCAGATGCTACTAAAAAGCCTCTTCCAGGATCTTTATTGTTGTAGTCAGGGTTTGCAAGGGAAATTTAATCCAGAAGATATAGTTTATATGATTATTTTATAATATTCACCCAAAAAGTCAAATGCAGAAGAGTGCAAGAGATCTGTCCACACACTGCAGACCTGAAAAATCCAGCCAACAGCCTGAATACCATGGCAATGTCCAGCAAAAGTCCGGGTGAAGACCTAGAGCCCAAGGCAATGTCCCCTATGAGTCCAGCTGAGGTCTGGAGCCCACAGCAATGTCTCATGCAAGTCTGTATCAAGGATCTGCACCGGGAAGGCCCAAAGGTCAGTAGTGGAAACTAGAAAGTCTGCACCAGGTGGATGAAGGATCTGTGCCACCAGACTGAGAGATCTGCACTGGAGCCAGGAAGTGCTGCTCAAGGTAAGGACCAGAGTTCCTCTCAAAGAGAACTGAAGCCATCCTCAGCAACAGCAAGGACCCAAGATCCTCTTATGGTGAAAACAGCTGAGTTCATATCAGGAAAGCCAGCACAACAAACTTCTCCAGGAGACTCAACAGCAACCATTTTCCCCTCCAGTTCTGCTTTTACGCTGTTGGCATCAATCGTTAGGTGGGACATCCACACCCAGAACCACGCTGACTCAGCTCAGCTGAATATTACAAGTTGACCGTTAGTTAATCCACCACACACAACCTTCTGCCCATGAAAACACCCCCTCCCCACTCCATCCCATGAAAGTCATGGAAATATCCCAAACATCCAGGTAGAAGATTTAGGGTATTGTGCCCCTCCTGGAGACATATTGAAGTCCTAACCCCAGGATTTCAGAATGTAACATATTTGGAGATAAATTCTCTGAGTATTTAATGAAGTCAAGATGAGGTCATTAGGGTGGGTTCATATCCAATCCACTTGACACTCATAAAAAAGTGGGACACAGATTCACAAAGAAGTAAGTCGATATGAGGACACCCAAGGAGAATGAAGTATGAAGACAAGGGATTCGAGGGATGCATCTACCAGCCAAAGACTGCCAGAAAAACGCCAGCAGCAAGGAGGGGACAGGGAAGGATTCCCCAGTAATTTCAGGAAGAGTGTGGCCCTGCCAACATCTTCATTTCAGACTTTTAGCCTCTGGGACCATGAGAAGATCAATTTATCTTGTTGAAACCACCCACTTAGTGGCACTTTGTTACCACCCCCTAACAAATGAATGCAAGGATGCTCCCCGCACCCCACCCTAGACCTCAGGTCTCCTCCTGAGAGCTTGGAAGCACTTATGCTCATAACTTTTGGCTTAAAGCAAGCCCAGCTCCTGGAGTCTGCTCTGGTTTGAATTTTCCCTCAAACCTCATATTGAAACTTTCCCCCAGTGCAAGTATTGGGGTGGGCCCTACGTCATGACGGCTCCATCCTCACAAATGGAATAATGTCATCATCATCATCATCATCATTGTGGGGATGAGTTGCTAGGAAACAAGCCTGGCCTCCAGTGCTTTTCTCTTTTACATGTGTTCATGGCCTCTTTCACCCTTTCGTGCCCGGTGTGAGGCAACACAAAGATTTCACCAAACAGCAACACTGTCCTCTTAGATTTGTGAGAAGTAAATAATTGTGAAAAATAAGCCAAGCATGGTGACTGGCGCCTGTAATCCAATCTACTCAGGAAGGTGAGCCAGGAGGATCACTTGAGCCTGGGAGTTCCAGGTCACCATGAACATAAGGAGATTCCATCTCTTAATTTTTTTAAAAAAATGTGACAAAGGCTGGGGATATAGCTCAGTGGCACAGCATCTGCCTGGTAAGTGCAAGGTCCTGAGTTCAATTTCCTGTACCAAAAAAAAAAAAAAACTAAAATGTGAAAAATAAATTTCTTTTCTTCATAAATTATCCAATATCTGTTATTTTGTTATAGTAACAGAAAATGGACTAAGACACATCTTGCCCATCCATTCATTCCCTCCAATTTTCTGAAACCCAGTTCCAGACACTATGCTGAGTGCTGAGGTCACACATATGGGAAAAATACATTTTGCTATCAGGAAGCTCACATCTGTGAGAGAGAGAGGGAGAGAGACAGAGAGAGAGAAAGAGAAGTGGGGGGAAGCACCACTCAAAAATTCAGGCAGGTATGTCGTAGCATCATCCAAGAGAGTGTCCAGTTGGGTGAAGTCCACTGAGAAGCAGAGCTTAGGACCGAGATGGGGGTCTGACATCTAAGGAGCTGAATGTTAAGCGGGATACCCACATCAGAGGCCCCACCAGCAGAACAAGAGTGACATAGCCATCCAAATCAGAGCCAGAGCCCAGGGAACAGTGGATACGAAAAATCTTCCTGCCTAAGGATTGCTCTAGAGGCCAGGGCAGGATTGAACTCACAGTGGGGAAGCAAACAGTGATATGTGCTTGGAGAGGAGGTCTCACTGTACAAAACACTGTAAGTCTCACCCATTCTTGTTTCTTCTCCTCAGCTGCAGTGAGCCCTTGGTCGTGCTGCCATGGACACGAACATGTTCCAGAGGCCAACATGAGCCTAAAGGAAGCTCATCTGTGGAAGGAGCTTGGCAGACGTGCCTCAACACCTTTGTCAACAACCCCAGAAATTTACATGACATTACCAAGCAAGAATTGAACAGCTAAAAGAACCTTTTCTAAGCTGCCAATAATAAAAAGCCAATTTGGTCAACCATGCTGGAGGGAAGACTGAATCATCTTTACAGATGATTTTTATAGTCTCTCCATAAAAATATCACCAAATCATTATCTTGTGAAAAGGAAAGAAATGCAGCCAAAAACTGATCAGGGGAAAAGTATATTAAAGAAATGTGCAGGTAGTTAATTAACAAAAAATATTATGCTCTGTTTCTGGATCGTGTGATGTATGAGGTCTTTGGTGGTTTTCTTTTAATAATAGACTTTTTGAGTGGTTTTAGGTTCACAAAAAAAAATTGAGCAGAAAGTACAAACATATCCACATACATCTTGTCACACCCACACTCTCACCCCAGATTATTTGGCAGCTTTTTAAAGTTTGTAATCTGCTGTAATTCCTCATTCTAAAGAAAAATTCACTTGGTATCTAATTTTTTGGTTGCCATTTCATAATCTTTTTCATACAAGGGATCCTCAAATCACACAAGTGTCAGGTTCCACAAAGCTAAGACCAATCTCCTCCTTCCTATCGCCTTCTTAGCTTCTTGTTTTCTCACTAACACACCCTGAGGAAGCTCATTAAGACCAGGCTGCCTAGTGAGCTACAGAAGGGTTGGATGATACACCTGCATCCCCTGACTGGTGAGTCACAGGTGCCCTAGGACCTGCGCCTACACCCTCCTGGAACAACACCATCCCCTCCACCAACAGCTGCTGGGTCAGGACTCTGGGCTCCCACACAGCTGCTTAGCCAGACCCTGAGCTTGCCTGGCCTAACTACCTCCCCCAGCGGGTATATGAATATTCACCTTGTCCTCTGGAAACAAGGATAAGAAGAACGGACCTGGGAAATCTTAACTAAACATCTGAAATTCAAAAATCTCCAAAACCCAAACATTTTTCAAAAGTCATTGGCAACAAAGCCTGACTCAAACAGACAAGAAGTTATTGCTTATCTTGATCCAATCTTGGGTGACTTATTTAGATGTTTTGCGGTAGGATGTCAAAGCTGCCCCAGACCCTACAGGGATATCATGTAATAAACAGGACATGCACTATCATTACTTTCCTCAAATCTGCAGAATCCTGAATTCTGAAATACATCTAGCCTCAAGGGTTTTGATAAAGAGTAATAAACCTTCATCTACCCCATAGGGCTGTCACAGAGTGAAAATACCACATTGGTATGAATAGAATCAGAAAATTAAAACATCCTGGCCAGAGGTAAGTTGTAAAGGTGAAGAGGACCATCTACAGGCCAAGGGGAAATGACAGATTCTTGCCTCAACAGCCTCTGAAGGAAGCAATTTTGGCCACACCATGGTTTTGGATGCGCAGACTCCAGGAGTAGGTGACAATATATTTCTGTTGTTTAAATCATCCATTCTGTAATACCCTCTCTACTGTTATTTGTAGCTCTAGCAAATAATATGTTACTATATAAAGTCCATCCTGTATATGTGCTGTTATTCCATCATTCTTGTTACTCCTGTGGTGACTATATGTCACCTACGTGTCCTGGTATGTTCAGTCATCTCCCTAAGTCTAGCTTCCCACCAAGCCTGCTGCAGACAGGCACCAGATTTCATAATTCCTGTGTTCACCTGAGAAGTCAGTGTTGCATAAGAATCCAACTTATAAATGAACAAAAGCAGCACTGGGATCTCTCTGCTCTGTTATCTGATTTTGGATCTGCTCTACTAATAAGTCAACCGGTTTGGATTTCACCTCCTGTCTCTGCCCATCTGTCAACACGTTTCAGATGAGCTGAAATTTACCAAGCTGCTCCAGCCACGGTAATCATAATAGCTACCACTGACCGAGACCCACTGTGGGCCAGACGCTGGCCTATACACTTAGAGACATCACGTAACTCAGAGCTCACCACAGGACTAGGACATAGGTAATGTTATCTCTCATCTGCACCACTGAGCTCACTACTGAGATGGAAACTGTGAACCAGGCAAACTAAAGACTGAGCAATCTCATTGCTGATGCAATGCAAGTATGTAAAACAAACGCACAGTCACAGGATCAGATGCATATAAAAAGCGCATGCAATGATTGTCAACTCTAGAGTACTATGAGCTCCTCAAAAGACAAGCCATGTTACCGTTTGGCTGTGTGGCCCTGTGGTTCTCAGGTCTAGGCATTCAATAGAAGTTTAACGAAGGAAAGAAGAAAAGGAGAGGGAGGGAAAAAGTGAAGAAGGGAGAAAGAAAGGAAAGGAGGGAGGGAGAAAGGGACATAGAAGAAAAGAAGGCAGACGAAAGGGAGATAGAAGAAAGGGAAGGAGGAGGCAAAAGTGGGGGAGGGCCTGGACCTTATTCTTCCTGGAGCAACAGGCTTCAGCCTGTTTGTCAGGAGCTGAACCACACAGGTATTCGAACTCCTGAGAGTCATCTACCCTCCCTTGTGGCAGGAAAGGAAAATGAGACATTAGATAAAATTATCTGGATTTATGTATGCAAAAAAACTAAAATAGCATCTCCTGCCCTTGGCCAAGGAGGACAGTCAGCCGGCTTGCACAGTGTGTTACTTCACAGCCCCAGACAGGTTCAGCTCTGCTTTTCAGGTTTGCCTGCTAGAGCTCTGCTCCAAGCCGGGGATGCCAGCCCCTCTGAATACGCAGGACTTTCCTTTCCCTTAAACGACAATGATCAAAGAACAAGGATTACTAACTAACTGCAAGACTGCTGGGGATCACGCTGATGTTGCAGCTGCGCACACGCAGCCCTTTGGCAGGGCCTGGCATCCGTTTGCTCTGAAGGTGCCACGCACAGCACACACTTCCTGGCCTGTGTAATGTGCTCCACGGTCCCTGCACTTGTCTTCCGGGATTGTCTGCGTGCCTGCTGGGTGTTTTATTCTCTGCTCTTGATTTCAAAGGTGGCTCACATCATGTACTGCAGGTCAGGCAGGTGAAGGCTCGTCAGCTCCCTCCCACGCCAAGTCCTTCTCGGACCCCTTGGCCTGCAGTGTGCAGAGGGACAGATTCCCAAGCAAAGCTGGGCTGAGCAGGGAGTGGGGGTGTTAACTAGAGGAGCATTGAGCAGACCCAGTTATATCTTCCACTGAGCCCAAATCTACTACCAAAGATATTGTCAGTAATGGGGAGTGCACTGCGCTGAGGGAAGATGCTGAGACAGCAAAGTGCCCACCTGGCTGAGGTGGATACAGCCTGCCAAGCACAGACCTGCAGGGCTAAGGGTATGCAGCATTCAGCTATTTGTAATACAGAACAGAAGCCACGGCACAACGCAACCGCAGAGTTGACAAGCAGCTGTGGGATGAATGAAGGACCTCTCTGCATACATAAGCCAGTACGGGTTTCTGGGTTTCCTTGCTAATTATTCAGTGTTAAAGCATGTTGCCATTGCATGCAAAAGCTAGCTGAAGGTATCAAGCAGTCAGTGGAGCTTCTACTGCAGTTCTGGAAGACCCAGTCTGCTCACCAAGGTCCAGTTTGCATTATCTCCTCTCTCAGTGTGGCAGGTCAACCCCACCTCCTCTCCACTGAGGGTCAAATCTCCCCTCTCCCACCCTAAATACCAAAGCACCCCACCTCGCCCCATCTCAGCACAGAGGTGAGGCTCTGTAACTTGTCCACAAGCTAGCTGGGCTGAGCCACATCTGCCAGAACGCCTGGTCCTGCTAGGTTTCGTTCCCTTCTAGAATGGCCTACTGAGCATACCCTCAGGACAGCTGGAAGGCAGAGGAGGGAAGGGGAGAGCTGCAAGACTCAGGAGTGGTGTGTGTATTGCTCACCTGCCGGCTCTCCTCTTTGAT
The DNA here is from genome assembly GCF_000276665.1 of Chinchilla lanigera. Taxonomy (NCBI): domain Eukaryota; kingdom Metazoa; phylum Chordata; class Mammalia; order Rodentia; family Chinchillidae; genus Chinchilla; species Chinchilla lanigera. Next base: position 18,838,158 of record NW_004955416.1, read on the forward strand.
ATGAAATACATATTTTTTTATTGTTAAGTTTACTGGTACCATTCAGATGTACATAATAATCACATTCATCATGGGGAATTTGTACCTCTACATGATGTACCTTGATTTCTCTTTTTTCCCATTCCCCTCTTCTTTCCATTCAACCCCTCTTCCCTTCCTTACCTACAAAGCATTGTCTTCATTTTATCCTTCTTTCCTCACTCTTTTCCCTTCCTTCCTTTTCCCCTTCCCCTTCCACAGTTCCTCTTTCCTTTTGAACAATTTCTTCCTTTTTCACAGTATCTATTATACATTTCAGTTCTTATTTACTCTTTCAGTTGCTCACACCAGAGAGACAATATGATATTTACACATTTGTCCAATTTATTTCACTTAAGAGTATGGTCTCAAGGGCCATCCATTTAACTATAAATGTCTCAAGTTTATCCTTCTATATGGCTGAATAGTAGTCCATTATATTTTTAAAAATCACATATTTTATCCATTTATCAGTTGATGGGCATTTGGGTTGTTTCCAAGATTTAGCTATTACAAGCCATGCTGCTACAAACATGGATGTGCATATATCACTGTGGTATGATGCTTTTCATTCTTTTGGAGAAATACCAAGAAGGGAAATAGCTAGGTCCAATGAGACTTCTAGTCCTACTTTTTTGAGGAATCTCCACACTGATTTCCACAGTGGTTGCACCACTGGTCTACACTACCACCAACAGTGGAAAAGGGTTCCTTTTTCCCTATATCCCCACCAGCATTTATTATTGGTTGATTTCTTCAAAATTTCCATGCTTTCTGGAGTGAGATGAAATCTCAAGATTGTTTTAATCTGCATCTCTCAAATGACTAGTGACATTGAACATTTTTTCATATATTTATTTACCATTTCTACTTCTTCATATGAGAAGTGTGTGTTTATATCAGATGCTCATTTTGGGATTAGATCTTTAAATTTGGGGGCTCTGATTTTTTTTTTTTGAAGTTCTTTATATGTCTTAGATATTAGTCCTTTATCTGAGGAATAACTGGCTAATTTTTTTCCCATCCTGTGGGTGGTCTTTTCACTCTGTTGGTGATTTCTTTTTTGTACAAGAGATTTTTAATAAGATAAGATCCCAATTTTTGATTCTTTGTAGTATTTCCATGCAGTTGGGGTTTTGTTCATGAAGACTTTGCCTACACCTATGTTCAATATTTCTACCTATTTTATCTTCCAGCAGATTTAGTGTTTGCATTTGAATATTTAGATCTTTGATCCATTTTGACTTTAGTTTAGTGCATGGTGATAGACATGGGTCTAGTTTTAGTCTTCAGCATGTGGAAATCCAGTTTTCCTCCACACCATTTATTAAGAGGCTATCTTTCTTCCAGTGAATGTGTTTGCCCCTTTGTCAAAGATAAGGTGGCTGAGTGTGTTTGGATTTGAAGTAGCAGCTGGGGTTATAGTTGTTCTCCTCACCATTTCTGTCACTCCTGGGCCAGGGATGTGTGTTTGGCTCTCAGCAAGGCCCCAGCTTCTGTAGAAAACTCTCATCTCCAAGGTCAGAAGCACAAAGAGCAGATACGGGGATCAGTTGTTCCCTATGGGATTCCTGCTTACGCACATGGGATTCCTGCCAGCTTGTGATCCTCCTTTTCTGACCACCTGTCTGGGGCCTTCAAGCTCTAATATAAGGTATGAGACAGCCTCATGGAGACCACTGAGCCATTAATCTGTGAACCAGTTCCATAAAAAGAATCATGTTTATTCTGATTCTTTGAGTGACACTTACATAATACAAAAAGTAAGAGATTTTCGAGACAAAAATCTCTTGAAGGGATAAGTGGGAAGGATTTGATAAGGCACAAAAAGCACCAAAGATGGATTATGGCCTACTGTAAGAACTCAGTAAACCTCAGCCCATTTTAAATGGCCAAGGTATTTGTGAATATGAAAAAACATTTGGATTACTATTCAAATGCTTATACACTTAGTGATATGACTACAAATAGTATGGACAACTAAAGAATGTTGACATAAATGAGCCATGAAGGCACATGCCTGTAATCCTAGCACTCTGGTATGCTGAGGCAGAATCACAAATTCTAGACCAGGCTGGGCACTTTAGCAACTTAGCAAGACCCTGGCTCAAAATTTTTAAAAAGTCTGGGGATCTGGCTCAGCTTGAAGGCCCTGAGTTCAATCCCCACTACTGCAAAAATAAAAGTATTGATATATTTAAGGAACCAAAATTCAATTCTTTCAGATTAGTAGCACAGTGTGTGTCTGCAGCAGGTAGCATCTATGTCAGCCACACCAGAGTGTCCTCCTGTGCCTCCACTGGCTGACCAGTACTTATTCCCTGACACTGCACATGGCCCCGGGCCTGTCTCCCCATGTGTAGGGTCTGTGTGGATTACTCCCTTCCTACTTCTCCCATCCAGCAAGAACTGAAGTCAAACCACTTTTCCAGAAATGGGATCCAACAGCCATATCCCACTCTTGGGCTCCTCCATTACAAGCCAAGCAATCTTGTGTCCAAACGTACTCCATACTTGGCGTCCTTGAGGAGCCGTGAAACCAGCAGCTCACCCTTTCTTCCCTCCACTTTGGAATGGGCCCTCTGTCTCCCTTCTATTCTTTCTATTTAATGTTTTGCTTACTCTTTTATTTCCTATGGCATTATATTGCTAATTGATCAGAGAGCCAGTACCCTCCTCCTTGCAAGACCTGAGTTTTGTTACTTTTTTAGAGTATATTTCCTGGGATGGTAGATATTTTCTATCAGTTTCCAAAAAAACTCTACTGCTGTTTTCACAGCCACAGAATGGAATGGCCTGGAAAAAACTACCTCTAGAAATAAAAATTAGACTGCTCTGCCCCTATAGAATTGCATGTGGTGCATTAGGACACCCGGTCCTAATCCAGCCAGAGTTCAGGGGAGAGCTCCCTAGTTAAATTCCCCCCACTCCATGGTCCCTCTAGCAGATGGGGTCATAAAGCTTTAGAGTCCACTTCCTGACCTAGTTCTAGTCTTGCAATATGGAAAGACCCCTGAAGTAGCCCCAGGAAGGTATCAGTACTTTTTTTTCAAATTCAGTTATTGGATTTTAAATAAGCCTATCACAAAGCACATCTTTAAAATAATCAAGGACATTTTCATATGGGCATAATACAGATGATATTAAGAAAAGTATTATTCATTGTTTCGCAAGGTGGTTTTTTAAAAAGGCCTTCACAGTAAGAGATTTATACCTGAACTATTTACTGGTAGAATCATGTGGGATTTACCTTAAAATAGTCCAGAAAAATAAATGCAGGGAAAGCGATAAAGCAAGATTAAGAAAATGACAGTCATATTTAATCTCTACACTTGTACAGTTGGAAATTTCCATTATAATAGTTCTATTTTTAATTTGCAAAAAGCATTCAAGGAACTCCACCTACAGGTGAATTTTTATGTTCTCAGTGGTAGTGAGGGGCCCAGTTATGGTCAGGAAACGAGACTAAAACATGGGTAGAGGGACAGATGGAACCAGAAGAGAGCAAACACAGCCCAGGTTTCTCTTCTAAGCTTATTCTCCCAGGATTCTAGAAGTCACAGTTCATTGACCAACTTTTAGTGGCTACTTCTAAAGCTACCAGACCCTAAGCGGAAGTAAAGAACAGAAATAAGAATGTATAAAGTGGTTTGGAATTATGTTTTACCAATTTACTTTTATTATATCTTGAATTATAGGTGTGATATTTTGTGTTTAAAGTAAAAGAGTAGTTACTGTTAGAAGGAGCAATAAAACATGCTATCAAGTTCAAATTGCACTCAAAAATTAATAAACATATAAGCAACAAAGCTGCTATCAACATTAGGTTTGACTCTTAATGTGAAACAGAACCATCTGCATTGCCAAATAGAAAATCTTTCACTCTTTCAGATTATATTGTTACTCAATAAAAATGCTGATATATTTTGAATCTTAATGCCATTCTCAAGGCCTCTCAGTTTAAATTAAGATTTCCAAGGGAAAAAACAATCCTGCAAAATTTCATGTCACCATCTCCTTGATAGATAACGAACTTCAACTTCCCTATACAGTGTAGAAGATCCACCCTGCACCATGGAGTGTGTTTATTTGTGTAAACCCTCCCTTCTTGTGAGATGAAAGTACAGCTAAAATGCATCAGCGCTTCTTGCATAATAGTTAATGAGTCACTCAGACAACAAATATGTGTTGAGTTGCTACAATATTCAGGCACTTTCAGAGTCTCCGAAGGAATGGTCTTATTCAGGGATGCAGTGATAAGAGCTAACATCCGGACTATTTTTTGGCAGTTTACAAAGAACCCTCTTCCTCTCTTAACCAAAGCTCGGAATCTGTTTCTTTGTTTGAGAAGAAAGAACAATGTTATCATCTAGCTGAAAGATCGTAGCTCAATCTTTTTTGTTTTGTTTTATTCGAGAAATATTTGTTGAATAACCACTTTACCCCAAGCATTCTATTTCTGTTGCTATCATAGAGGATGTTTGTAACAATTCAGTAAACTATGGTCACACCTACCACCTAGTTTAGAAGCAGGAAAACTTCTTAGATACTCATTCTCTTCCCATTCACTGATTTCTTTGGCTCTCTCCTGGGACCTCCACTGAGCACACTTTCCCCGCCTGCCTCTTTGACAGTGATTCAGTCCCTCTTCTGCCACTTGGTCTACCCCTAGAGCCCAGCCCAACCCAGCGTGGGAAGCATGGATGTCAGCACAGCCCCGCAACAGGCAAGACTCCCCGCAGCCTAAACCCACCTCTAGCAGCATGATTCACACAGGGGTTTGGCTTTGGGATTGGGGACCTGAGGAATGAAACAGTTCTGCTATCCTGATTTAGATAGATGAAAACTATGCCGCTGAATTCTTGGGAAACACTTGGAACAAGCAGGGTTAGCCCTCAGAGAATGCTCCCCTAAGCTTTGCTAGGGGACTAAGTGGGCTGTGAATAGCCAGGCAGGCTTTCCCACTGGAAACCAGGCTCCCCACCCCTCAGCCATCAGTAACAACAACCCCTTTCTTCCCTGTTCCATTGTCTCCATGCTCACTTCTGACCAAGGAAACCCATTAGTTTTCTGTGATGCATATGCCAAATGACATCACTTCACTTCTTTGAAATTCAAAGAGCTGGATTAATGAACCACAAACTTTAAGCAAATTGGCTGCACAATCCATCACATCTGACCAGAGCTTTGTAGCAGCCTCAAATTCAAAAAAAAAAATGGCAGAAGTTTCCCAGGCTGCTTTTGAAAATGAACACAGAGGCCTAAAACAGCAGTCTACTTTGCGTTCATCCTTCTTGAAGCATTGCGCGTCTTCTGTGCGCTGGAAATTAAATGGACCCATTCTCCACCTGGTATGTTATTGATATAAATTTAACCTGTTCAGATGCTGTATTAAATTCCAATCCCTTCCAAAAGAATATACATCACATTCCTCATTCCACCCATCTATTGAAAATACCCCTCTTGGTAGCCTTTCAGAAAAGCTACATGAATTACAAACTCTTTCAGATTTTGTTGAAGTATTAAGAACACTACTTACCCACACATTCAACTGAGGCCTTTTTATTGCTTTCCATTTCCCTGAACTCCTTTGTATAATGTCAGAACCACAAAAACCAGGAGCAGTGCCTGGGCCCAACCATTCACCTTTCCTTCCGCAGTGAAAATGGCATTAACATTCGTGAATGAAAAAATATATATCAAACTAATTACCTCCTTTTCTCCCAAAGTAAAAGACAATCTAACACCATTCTTTTGGATATAATGTCATTTATTTGACACAAGGGGGGTTTTGTGTGCTCAAAAAAAGGTAGTGTTTAATATACGTGAATCAAAATCCAGATTAGCTAATTAACTGACACATGTGAGATGAAGTGAAGAATCAATATGCTGTGAAAATTGTCAGAAGCACAAAAGAAATGTCATGCCAGGTGAGACCAGTCCATAAGGTTCTGAACTTTCTCTGCCAGTGAAACAAAAGGTTTTTTTTTTTCAAACACACAATGGAATAAAACTTTGGTTAGCTAAAATCGTCAGGAAATGAATCACTGCTGGGTACCTAAGTTTTCCAGATAGATCAAGGCAGCTTCTTTAAACAGTGAAAGTGTTTTCTTTCTTGTAACCATTTCCCTGACCTCATGTATAGGGTACATGCAGCACTGCTTGTTCATTGACTGATCACCGTGAACACCAAAAATCATTTACTAAAGGCCTAAGGAATTGATGAGTTATTGTGGGCCATTCGTCCTTTCACTAAAGTGCTCCAAATTGCCATACAGATCCATTTGAAAATGACATCTGGTCAGAATTCCTGACTTTCACATAGACCAGAAGCTGAGTATCCCAAAGGAAATAGGATGCGCGGTGACCACCAGGGTGTCCTCTTTCTTGATGAAAGATTTGCCTCCCCCAAGTCCCCAACCCTCAGTAAAGACGTTCATCAGGTAGAATTTATGCAGTCTAATTGCATTCTCTTTTTCTTTTTTGTTTTTCTTTTTTCTTTTTCAGGAAGATGCATATGCAGAGGTCATTTCTCTAATAGTCATTTCTTTAATAACCTATTGGATGTACTGGGGAAATCCAGTCCTAAATAATTCCATCTTGAGTTAGAGGCAGAAGGATAGAAAAGGAAATTATTGAGTAGAGCTTACTGACTGACTTCTTATAAAATTCCAAAGGGAACAGGAAACATCGGTATCACTGAAGAGCTACCAGGTAATAATACTTCCAAAACATCAATACATTAACTTAACTACCACTATAACATCTCTGTGTTTCTGGATTGTAAAATCTTTTGGAGTACTGACTTCCAAACATTGATATCTGTACTTCAATGTACATAAACTTTCTAGAAACTTAAATCTGCTTAAGACAACTACAAACTTTTTATTTTTCCCATTTCTTGGGTGTTTTCAAAGTGGTTTCTTGGGCTGGGGATTTAGCTCAGCGGCACAGTGCCTGCCTGGCAAGCTCAAGGTTGTAAGTTCGATTCCTGGTACCGGAAAACCCCTCCCCCCCAAAAAAGAATCAAAATGGTTTCATGTCTACTCAGCCAGGAGACTCAAGGTCTCACCTACTCTTCTCCCAAAAATCTGGGTCACAGCCACACACATTCTGTACTTGATGGTGGAGCAAAAGGTCAACCTGCCTTGGGATTTCTCCCCAGCTGAGGGACTTGAGCTTTTCTTTGCAATGTGGGAGATTGAACCCAGGGCCTTATGGGACTACATTTACAGCCATTTTATATTTTTTTGTTTTGAGACAGTCTCATTAATTCATTAAATTGCCCAGGTTGGGCTCACACTTGTGATCCTTCTGCTTCAGCATCCAAGAGTACTGAGATTACAGGTGAACCTACCACAGCCAGCTAAGAACATTTCTTAATGTTTCTTTATCTGCAAAATACAGAACATACAGTATCTATCTCATAGGTGGCTATGATAATTAAGTCAGATATTTTAAGTAAATAGACAAGCATGATCTAGTCACTAAGCAGAGCACATTCCTTAGCCTCTGTATTAATTTGTCCTGGACTTTGTACCTTCTATAGTTCTTATTTTTCTTCTCAATTATCCTCTGTTTTCTGCCTGATCATATAGATGTCATCCATCACTTCTCCTTTTTTCAGACTTCCAAATCTTTCTGATTTTATTTCATAAGTTCTGTGGGTTGTCATAATAAAATGGAGCTTCTTAGACTCATGTGTAAAACAAGAGAAAATGGACTCTGAATTGGGTCCACCTCTCTGTCCTGAAATCTTTCATGAGCGATTGTGTGGCAGCTATTTCTGATACGTGGTACTCTCCTCTCATTACTCAGTGGCAGCAATTTCCAGAAGTCTGACCTCAGACATGTAGTACTGTACAAGACTGTGTCTCATTTTATTATCTCACAATCACTCACATTTTGTCCAAGAGTAGGGCATAGAATAAATCAGTCTTTCCCAGCAGAACTCAGGGACCCAGGGCCCTGATGGGATGCAGACCCACAGGCTGATCCCCGAACAACTCCACAACAGTGGATTCCACACCTTGGCCCAGCCACTGCCTACCTGGAGCTGGCTCTGTGCTGCTTCCCCTCTGCGTGGGACAGCAGAAGTGCCAGCCAAACATCGGACCTGAATGAGGCCAAAGTCTGGAATAGGGGATTCCGTGTGGCTGACTAGAAAAGGAGTCACATCATAGATGCTGAGGAAAGATCCACGGAGGAGGAAGGCTCATGGCTGAGTGGAGGAGGAGCCTTGTTGGAGAGACTCAGAGATCAGCTAGAAACACAAGTAAATTAAGCAGAGGAGGGACATACATCCTCATACAAAGAATCAATTTGAAAGAAGATACTTGTAAATCAAACAAACATAGACATGAGTTAAAACGAAAGAAACTGTCCTATCGGGCTGCTGGGCCTGGTCCTCGCCCACCCTGGGCAGAGCCATTTTCAGAACCGCACATATAGCTGGAGGGATCCAAGCAGCACAGCGGAGTCAGGTCTCACAGGGTAGACGGGTACATAAACCACTTCACCCCATCGTCCTCTCTCCAAATACTGAGCAGGCTGCAGCCCAGCAGCATTTTCAGTGGCACACACCAGGGCCAGACATAAGACTCAGAGAAGATAAACAAGTGAACGCTGCCTGTGTCTGGAGTTATCAGTGCTGGACTCTGGGTCACCAGAGTCACCACTGAGTGGCTCAAGCTTGCCCCACGCCAACCAGGAGATTCACCTGGCACACAGTGCTGGCACTAAACTGGTTCAAGTCCATACCCAGCAACCTGGGCTCACTTGAGTCCACACCTAGCTCCCATGGCCTTGTACCACTCATAGACTGGCAGGGGACTCTACCTGATGTCTGTCGCCAGTCCTGGACAACCTGGGCTTCCAAAGAGAGCTGCAACCTCACACCTGATCTGTGGGAGTGCCCACTCAGCCCCAGGTGTCCTGTTCCAAACCCTGGGCCCAACAGTCTCCACCCTGACATTGCCAGAGTCCAGGCAGTGTCCCTACTCATTAGGGCAATCCTCTGCCTGGTCATCAGCAAGGACTAATGGTCTGCTGACCTGCACTGTTCTCCTGATGCCATGAGACACTACCCAGCACCTTATTACTGTCAGCTTTTTGGTGTTGGAGTCTCCTTCTGGAGGTGGTTTCTAGATTCTTCCTGTCCTGAGCAAAGAATTGGTCAAGATAAGTACAGACAATACTAAAATTTTATTAAAAGTAGGAAAAGAAACAGGCTCTGCAGAGCCAGTTTGGGCCAAATAAAAGCAGAAAAAGATGTACACCCTACAGCGTGAGAGGGGGTCACCAGGCAGACAGAACAGACTGCCAATCAGTGTGGACTGTCCTTTTTGTATCATCTACTCCTCAAGCTGATGTCAGGTCTAACCCCCTCCTACCCCAGAAAACCTGCTCAAGTTCTCACAAGAAGTCCAAGTGCAGGGCTTTGGGAACAGCTCTGCACATGTGTCCCAGGATTTTGTCACTAATGAGTCACACCTACTTTTCCAGCCAGTTTTGCCATAGCCTAATCTCCTGTCTCACTCTGCCCTCTCTGGACTTGTTAGAATCTCCCCATGTTAGTCCTGAGCACACTGGAATCTCCTCTTGGTGCCCCAAGGCAACACCATCCTCCACATAGTATCTGGAAGTGGAGATACTGGCAAAAAAGTAGGTCTCTATGCAACAGAAATTTTTTAAATGTTGTAAGATTTTTAAATGTACACATTTCATCTGTGAGATTTTCCTTTGAGTACATGAACCTAATCAAGTTTCTAACCCTAATTCTCTTTTTACACAGAGGAGGAGAACCTATCATAAATGGAAAAAGATGTAGGAGATGGATTAGCCAAACACAATGTGGTAAGCATGTCTGAATTCTGATTTGAAGATTTTAACCCAAAGATTGTCAAGCACTTCCCAAGGAACAAGTACTCTGTGATAGTGTGGAATGATAGTTGTGTTGTAATGATAATATTTTGCTTGTTTTTTAGTTTTTCCCTATTAAAGATATACACAGATTTATTTGCAGATGATTGATATGATGTTTGGAACATGCTTTATTGTATTCCAGTCCCCCCAAAATTGTGTTTGTATGTGTGAAAGAAAGAAATGCATAAAAATTTGCAGAATATTCATAAATATTGAAGGTAGGGAAAAGTACATAGGTTTACTATACTATCCTCTTTACTTTTGTAAGTTTGAAGTTTTTCCAAATGTTTTCAGTTTTACAGGAAGTTTTATTTTCAGAACATCACTAACACCTTAAAGTATCATGTTCCTTGGGAAGGCAGACCGACTGAAATCTCCATGAACTCCGCCATCCATCAGCACTTACGAAGCAGCTCGACAGGGGGACTTCACTACCAACCATTCCTACCATAACCCTTGACACTTTAATCCATTTCATTTAATCAATTTTGCAAAATCGTGGTTACAATGAGGTTCTCATGAGGGATTAGCACAGTTTGAGAGGCAATTCAGTGCGTCCTTTTGACCCCTGTTTCAAAGCTCAGGTATTTTTAATTGATATATAAATGTGCCATTAATTATTATTAACAAAATGAATAGAAATTGATACAAGGAACCCGGTCACTGATCTCAGCCTCCTTTGACTCAGTTCTTTCACTCTTTCAAATTGGTTAAGCAGTCCTAAGGCTATTTTTAGACACTCTCATTACTTTCAAATAAAGAGCCCTGGTTCTTTAATAGTTTGGGGCTGGCCAAATAGAAAGTGCCTGGAGATTGAGAGATAGGAGCTCATACCCAGATCCTGCCCAGCAAGGGGAGGCGTGAATTGGGAGAATCACTTCTCTGCTCTGCGTCTTGGTTTCTACCTGTAGGAATTAGGGCTAACAGTATCTGTCACTCCCCTCATTGGGATTATATAAACCTTGACTTGTACCTGTAACATTGGGCTCAAGAAGCAATATGTGAGATATGGGATATAATGTGTGAGCTTTTGAGAAGTAGGAAGCCTCCCTAGTTTTCATGAAGCACACATCATGACAGAAATCCCTACCTGGGCCACCTGCACCAGAAGCAGTAAACCTGTGCATTGGTCCATATGCCTCTAAAATTCACTGCATTCTGTGGCAGGAGCTCTTGTAGTGACACATGGACCACTTTATCCCAGGTGACTCTACAGGGGGATAAACCACAGGAAGCTATTTCTCACCCGTCTCCTTTACCTTATCTGCTGGTGACAGTGGCTCACTACAGCAGCCCTGTACCTCCAGGGGATTGGGGATGCCTCGCTTAGCAGAGCATATCAGAATCTGCAGGGAGGGCTGTTTAATAAGCTCTTCTTGACACCATCTTTCTGGAATTCCTTTATTGTGTAACACTAATATGACAGCTGCAAAACACCATGGGAGTGAGAGCTGCCCCTGATGGTCTCACCAGATATATACGTGTGACAGTCAAGTGAGTAGTGTGTCCAAACAACAGGCACAAGCGGCTGCCCCAAGATGATGCTTCTTGGACAGGAAAGCCCTGTGGTCCAGATAAGAAAGAGGGAAAAGAAAAGGGCAATGCATGGTTTGGCTAACAGGATCATTAAACCTTGCAAGTGGCACCCAGGAAAAGTGAGGGTTCTTGGGACCAAGATGAGTGTCGTCCCTCCCTGAGCTACTGCAGGGCCAGGGGCCATTTCCAAATATTTTCCCTGGAAAACCCAATCCCTAACAGTCCAGCAGGTAGGCACTGTAGCTCAGACTTCCCAGGGGCCTGCTTTCAAATAAGGGTCAGTGCCTTAGAGTTCACATCCGTTGGTGACTTCTGTCTTGCAGGCTCCAATTTGCCCTCCTACCCCACTTGCCCTCCTCCCCTGGTACCCCAGCCTGCAAGTGCCTACATTCCTGCCTTCCCAGTGTGGCCACCAGAGCAAGGCCACCATGATGTGAGGACATTCCTTCCACTGACATGATTCTGAATTTCCATTATTTCTAACAACTGGAGCAAGCCTTGGCCCCTACCTCTATGTGCCCCTTGCTGTTACCCTTCTGAATTAAACTTAAAAATCCCAGAGCTGGAGGAGTGTCTCAGAAACCCAACAGTCCATCTGTGTTGCTTGGTTCAGGTCTGCTCAGCTCCAAGCAAAGAGCTCGCCACCCCCACCTCAAATGTCACTAACTCCTCTTGTACCCTGTTTGCTCTCCAAATGTTTCGGTGAGCTTCTCTCCCTGGGTTTGGGTACACTCTGAGCAGGACTGAAAATACCTCAGTGACAGCTGCGATCCGGGCATTTGGAGAACTCCAGGTTCTATACTGCAAGATGGGGAGCTGGATAGCCCCAAAAATAGAGCCCATCTGATGACCTGGAATGAAATGCCCATGGCAGCTGATGAGTATCTATCCCGCTCACATGACATTCTGGGTTCTGGGCGGGACAGAATAGAACTGTTCAGCCAAAGCCAGATCTGAGCTGGGGGGCAGCCTCCTGAGCTGACATGCACTGGCGGGGGTGGGGAGCTTCTGCGTGGACACCCACATGCATGTGACCTGGAGGAAGCCCACAGAGAGATTTTTACTCTTAGTCAGGTGGCCAGTAAGAGGCTCATCCAATGTGAAGCCTGCGTGGAGCACAGGCAGGGCCTGCAGAATGTGAATCCAGAGTCTCCCCGGCCATGCAGCTCAGACACCTGGGCACTCACCTGTCCACCCTCACCTGAGAATGAATACAAGCCAGCAACCGGCAGGGTTAATCACAGAGGGAGCTCAGACAGCTCCTCATGCATGGGAGAGACATAGAGAATGCATTCTTCCTGTACCGATTCCAAAATAGACACACCCGGCCCTCCACGTTTGTGGAGTTCCACATCTGAAAGTTCAACCAACTGTAGTTCCAAAGCACTTTTGAAAATTGCATTTGTATGGAACATGTACAGACTTGTTTTCTAATCATTTTCTAAACAGTACAATTCATAACTGCTTATATAGCATTTACATTTGGGTGTTATAAATAACCTAGAAATGATTTAAAGTATATGAGAGGGTACCTATAGGTTGTATGCAAATTCTGTGCATTTCATACAAGGAACTTGTACATCCTCAGCTTTTGGTATTCGTAGGATTCTTGGGCCCAACTCTCCACCCCATTGGTCTGTACTCTGTATACAAACATTAGTTCTAATTTCCACCATAGCAAGGTTATCAATAGGACCCAGGCCTCTCTGTGCATGTGCAGTTGAAGTTTTCTTCCAAAAGTAAAATCTGGGATAAGGCTCCCCCTCCCCATGGAGTACCGCAGATAGTGAGGGAAGAACCTGCACATGGCCACATTGAGCAATGGATGACACAAAAAGCCATAGACCCTGCCACTGGCTCAGCACTGCTGCAAGCTTCTCAGAAGGCAGCATCTCCAGTCCTGAGCTTCTTGGGGCCACTGCCAAGCTCACCATGAGGTAGAAGGATCAGGAATCCCCTGGCCCAGAGCAGGAGAGAGCCAGTGACCCAGGCAGGGCAGTGAGCAATGCAACAGGCCAGCAGCCTCAAATCTAGGACTGCTCAGAGGTCAGAGGACATCTGACAGGATGAAGTGTCTGTGCAGTGGTGGGCACAGAGGTGTGGCCTGGGAAGAGTGATTTTACCTTGTTGGGGTGATCGTTGGGAGGAATGCCATAGCACCATCTCATTAGCGTTAATATGTAATTGCTCCAGAATATGATTGTGAAGACTTAGTCTGGGTGCCGTGGATAAGATAAAGAGACAGAAGCAAAATTCACTCCTGAAGGAGAACACGTCTGCTGGCCAGGAAAAAGAATCTGTAATTAGATAAAAACCAAACATCAAAACGTCATTGGACCAGGCATGGTGAGGGACACCAGTAATCCCAGCACTCGAGAGCTGAGGCAGGAGGATCTCTGTGAGTTCAAGGCCAGCCTGAACTACATAATGAGATCTTGTCTCAAGAAGAAACTCATCGGGAGGTTGTGTGGAGCACATTAGAAAAAGCTACAAGTACAAGAAGAAGGGAAAGCTTGAAATAGATGTTATCCAGAAATAGCATTTATTTAGTTACTAATATAAGGCAGGCCATAAGCCAAATTCCCACAAAACTTTTGTCTCCATTTCACAAATGAGTAAAAGACACTTAGAGATGTTCTGTAAGTCTCAAGGATAAGCGAGGCCTGGATGATGTTAGGCATCACCCAGACAGATCTGATTCTAATGACTGGTTTCTTAACCACGGTTTTAGCAGAACCCAGTCCCGCATGAGGTTAAGCAGCCTACAAGAGGCACAGCTGGAGATGGGGACAGAAGGGACCAAAGGACGGGCTGGAGCAAAGATTAAAGGTAGAAGAGGGGGAAGACACACCCAGAGAGGCTGACCAGTCTTCATCACAAGCAGAGATTCCTTCCCCACTAAAATGACTTTCTTTCTCTCCCTCTTATTCTCATCCACATTTTCAAAATTTCTCCAATGAACATATGGGTATGTATCACAAGTAGCAATCAATAGTGTACTAAAATGATATGGGGCAGATTTGGAGAGCATTTCATGCAGCAGAAAAACCATAGGTCTTAATGCCCTGCTAATGGATTGCTTCATATTACAGAAAGGAAGCTGAGTCAGGAAAATCCTAAGTAACTTGCTCAAGGGCACAGCAACAGTAAGGCAAAGTGGGTGAGGGACTAGGTCTGTGCCTGCTGGGGGCTCCCTCCTCCGCACTGTGACAAATTCTTCCAAGAGGAACGCTGGGGTGAAAGTGAAAATTTAAAGACATTAGTAGAGTGGCAGGGGAGAGGGCAAAAAAAAGGAATTGGAAAAAGCTACCAGGAGATGGGTTTGACCCAAACCAGGGCCTTCAAAGAAAGGAGCAGCAAAGAAAATATTTTACACAGTACTGAAGGAAAGCATGTTAGCCCCTGAAGACTAGCTGCTAGGGATGCTGCCTAGCATGGGAAAGTGCTAAAGAGTTAAAAGACGTGAATTCTGGAAGATGAGTGCAATAGCGCAGCTATTGACCTTCACAACCAGCTGTGACCCAGATGTTGAACTCCAGATGCTGAAAGCCAAGAGCAGGCACCTGCTCCCCAAGGCCTCCCTCCCTGCCTGCACAAACACAGGTCAGAGCACTCTCGCTCAGCAGCTCTAAACCTTTACATTCGCTATTATATGTACAGTTGATAAATGTTTTTCATGAAAGCAAAATACTTTCAACATTAAAAATTTACAACATGTGATTGTTGCAGCCATGAAAGGGAAGCTCTTCCCCAGTAGGAGGTGGCCATAGGTCTCCTTATTCTGTAAAGTGCACCAGAACACAAGTGAACAAGATTTCCTACAGAAATAATCTTGAGTCTACTTCAATGGATTGAAAAATTCACATGCATTGATACTTTCCTTGTTTTATAATGAACCAGGTAGTGGATTGACAATGGCTGGTCAACTTATAACCCCAGATGAACTGAGTAAACATGGTGCTGGGTGTGGAAGGCCCACCTGAGGATTGTTGCCAGCAGCATAAGAGACAGAACTGGAGAAGAAGTGAGGCTGTTGGGAGCTGAGAAAGGCTGTTAGGAGCTAGTAGAAGCTGTAAGGAGCTGTTGGTTCTCTTGGAGGAGCTTGTCGTGCTGGCTTTCCTGATGAACGTGGCTGTTTTCATACTCTAAGGAGCTCAGGACCTTGTTGGCACTGAGAATAGCTTCAGTTCGCTTTGGGGGAGCTCTGTTCCTCACTTTAAGCATCGCAACCTGGCTCCCGAGGGGAAGAAGATGCACAGCTGAGTCTCCTGAAGAAGCTTGATGCTTAGCTTTCCTGATAGGAACCCAGCTGTCTTCACCATCGGAAGGTGGACCTCGGGACCTCACTGTTGCTGAGGATGGCTGTGGTACTTTTCAGGGGGGCTCTGGTTACTACTTTGTGCATCACTACCTAACTCCAGTACAGATCCGTCCTCCTGCTAGTACAGATTCTTCCTAGATTCCACCACCGACCTCTGGGCTTTCCCAGTGCAGATCCATGAAACAGGCCTGCATGAGATATTGTTGTGGGCTCTAGGCCTCCAGTTGGACTCGTGGGAAGCACTGTTGTGGGCTCTATGTCTGCAGCTGGACTCATGCAGGACAATTCCGTGGAATCCAGACTCTGGGCTTGATTCCTTGGTCTTAGTGTGTGGACAGATTTCCTGCACTCTTTTTTGTACATCATTTTTTGGGTGACTATTATAAATAATGTTATAAAACATGTGTCCTGTAGTATATTGTTCCACTTGCAAAATAACCCCCCAACCATAACAAACTACTTCACTGTGATGGTAAAACACCATTTCTCCAAGCGGCCAAATCTAAGAATAGGGACGGAGAAGCCAAAGCTACAAAATGTCTATGAGGAATGAAAAAGAAAGCCAAGGGCAATGGCTGGGAATAAGTGTGTAGACCACAGCCCCTTCCTCATCTAGCTTTCTCAGGAGCATTTCACATGGGGCACAAATTGAGCATCACCAATCCAAACATCCAAAATATTCCATACCATGAGATTTTATTTCATGCACAAAATGTTAAAAATATAAAATGTATGCCCATGTATATAAAATATGTCTGAAACAAAAACATTTTTTGGCTTGAACTCTGGTCTTATTATATAGGTGCAAATATTTCAAAATCCAAAAATTTCTAAATCTGCAACACTTCTGGCCCCAAGCATTACAGATAAGGGTACTCCACCCGTGTGCATGTTCCTCCCCAACACCACCTGCCATGTGGACCTCAGGCCGCCATGTCATTCTGTCCCAAACAGTGCTACTCTCACTTACATCCCAGACAGAATAACGAGGTGAGTGATACATAGCTCGGTTCCCTTTGTCCAAACATATCAACTTTCATAGGTTTTATCTGAACCAGGAAGCCCCTTGCTCCCAGTGCTATTCCTACCCATAAGCCCACACTCATTCAGAAATGGGACCACCGCTAGAAATGGGATCACAAGGAAGAGGACTCTCCCAGTCCTATCTGTGAGTCTGAGGATTAAAATTTGAAGGCCTTTAGGGAGAAATATTCCATGAGGAAGTTCAAACTATACAGCCAAAAGGAGCCTAAGAAGTCCCTGCCATCACTAATATTTGTTTTATTCTTAAAGACAAGATAAGCCTGATATAAATAATTAAGATCCTACAAGACCTGTTGAAGCAAAGATGATATTTTCCCAATGAAATAACCAGCATGCATATTCTAACAGGAGCAAGAGTAAGGAATATTTGAATTCAGGAAAGTCTTAGGGGCAAGTATTGGCTACTCCATCTATTGTCTGAGTATGTTTCCCAACAGTTACGCAGAGAGAAATCTGACATTATCATTAGTGTCATTTCCCTCAGCTATTACATTAATACCTCAGATTTCCACCTTCCACTGTCTTTGGAGGAGGAAGCTTTGTGTTCTTGCCCCCTGAATTATGTAATTTGTAGCTTGAAATCAACCCCTTGCCTTTTTTATCCTTTTATTGATTTTTATGTCTAGGCAGATTTTTCAGGCACGCTTTAACTGGATTCTGATTCATGGGCCTACAGTCACAGAGCATGAAGATTTAGGGCAGAAGATACTTGAGCAGGAAGCAAAACGGGACTTTTAGTTGTGACCTACCTAACAGGCAATGAAAATGAATATTTGGATGCCCCGAGGAACAAGCTAATGTAAAAATAAACACATTTTTAAATGAAGGAAGCTACCTCTTACAACATACTCCCCCCACAGCATAACTTCAGGTGTTTGCCTAGTTGTTAGATAAAAGCAAATTAATTCAGGGGAAAATGAGTTCTTTGTGAACCTTAGTAATAAAGCCATCTTTGTCATTTTACAGAAGCACAAAATAAGGTCAGAGAGGAAAAGCCTCTCTCCCACAGGTCGATGGATGTCTGTGTGAGTCAAGGGTCCTGTGACACCCTCCCACCCAAGCTTGCACACTGCCCTACACTCCAAGGACAAGGACATTTCCTGTTCACTCACTCAATGTTTATTAAGCACCTACTATGCACCAGGTCTTAATAACCATGATGGGCTTGCTACTGAGAATGTTTTGAACTACATGAGAGAGAAACACAGCACTCTGGCCTTGCGAAGACAGAAGCTTTGAGGCCAGCAGACCACAGCAAGGAACCCCACTGGAGGCCATTGTAGTGACCCTGAGGACAGTGGTGAGGGCCAAACCACTGAGCTGACTCTGACAGGAGAGAAGAAATGGGATCCCTAAGTGTCTAGTAGGCCAACACCACAGAACTGCTGATTGTATGGATGCAGGAGGTTCACGCAAGGCTGAGTTCTGTATGTCTCCCAGATTTTTTCATAGTGAATGACTAGTAGCCAAATAAGAAGTAGTCTTAGCTGAGCACAATGGGAGCGTGCCTATAATCCCAGCACTTAGGAGACCGAGGCAGGAGGATACCAAGTTTGAGTCCCACCTAGTCACATAATAACCTGTCTCAGAGCAAAACAAAATGGAATAGAACAAAACAGAAGTGCTGGGGATATAGCTCAGTGCAAAGGCCCTGGGTTCACTCCCTAGTATCAGAAGAAGGAAGAAAGGAAGAAAAGGAAGGAGAGAGGGAGGGAGGGACAGAGAAAGGGAGGGAGGAATGGCATGGAGGGAGGAAGGAAGGGCTGAAGGATTGTAATGAGGAAAACATAAGTCATACAAAGCCCAGGTGATGAAAGTGAGAGCAGCATAATACTTTGAGAGGAAAAAGAGGGTGCTCTCCCCCAGAGAAACCAGAAACCCTGAAAGTGACATCAGAACTTGAGCTCTGACTGAGAGAGAAATTAAGGAAACCATACCTTTCACAGTAGCATCCAAGAAATTGAAATATTTAGGAATCAGTCTAACAAAAGAAGTAAAAGATTTATCCAGTGAAAACTACAGTACTCTGAAAACAGAGATCAAAGAGGATTTCAGTAAATGGAAAAATATTCCTTGCTCATGGATAGGAAGAACCAACATTGTGAAAATGGCCATACTACCAAAATTGTTGTACAGATTCAATGCAATTTCCATTAAAATACCATTAGCATATCTCACAGATCTAGAGAAAACATTCCTTAAATTCATCTGGAACCAGAAGAGACCCAGAATAGCAAAAGCAATCCTGGGCAACAAAGACAAGTCAAGTGGAATCACAATTCCTGACCTGAAACCATACTACAGAGCTACTGTAATAAAATCAACATGGTACTGGCTAAAAAACAGACCTCATGATCAATGGAACAGACTGGAAGAAATAGCCACAACCACAAACACACTCAGCCACTGATTCTTTGACAAAGGGGCCAAACAAGCACACTGGAAGAAAAATAGCTTCTTTAATAAATGGTGCTGGAAAAATTGGCTTGCCACTTGCCCAAGACTGAAAATAGACCCAAGTCTATCACCATGCACCAAACTCAAGTCAAAATGGATCACAGATCTCAATATTAAAACAGAAACACTAAACCTATTGGAAAAAAAAGTAGGTAAAAATCTTGAAGACAGGAGTAGGCAGAGAGTTCATGAACAAAAACCAAACTGCATGGGAAATACTTCAAAGAATCAACAACTGGGATCTCATCCTACTGAAAAGTTTTTGCACATCTAAAGAAATCACCAGAAGAGTAAAAAGAAACCCCACAAATTGGGAAAAAATTTTACCTGGCTGTCTCTCGGACAAAAGTCTCCTATCTAGAACATATAGAGAATTTTAAAAAACATCAGCCCCCGCAAATTCAAAAACTCAGTCCTAAAATGGGCTTCTGAGATGAATATACACTTCTCAGATAAAGAAATACAAATGATAAATAAATACATGAGAAACTGTTCAACATCATTTGTCATTTGAGAAATGCAAATTAAAATAATGTTGAGATTTCATCTCACCCCAATAAGAATGGCTAGCATTAAGAAATCAACCAATAACAAATGCTGGCAAGGCTGTGGAGAAATAGGAACTCTTCTGGGAATGCAGACTGGTGAAACCACTGTGGAAATCAGTTTGGAGATTCCTTAGCAAACTAGGTCTAGAGGTCCTATTCAACTCAGCTATTCCCCTTCTGGGCATTTTCCCAGGATATCTGAAAACATCATATCACAGTGATATATGTGCAGCCATGTTAATAGCAGTGCAATTTGTAATAGCTAAATCATGGAAGCAACCCAAATGTCCATCCACTAGGGAATGGATAAAAAAAATTGTGGCATTTTTATATAATGGAATCTTACTCAGCTATAAAGATAAACTCAGGACTTTTATAGGTAAATGGTCACAACTAGAGACCATATTCATAAGTGAAATAAATCAGTAAATGGATGTGTTATCAGTAAATGGATGTGTAAATCAGTAAACGGATGTGTTGCATGTGTAAGCAACATATTGTCTCGCTAGTGTGAGAACCTGAAAGAGTGAATAAAAATTAGGAGGTATGATAGATATTGTGAAATAGAATCTGCTCAAAAGTAAAGAGCAACTGGGATGAGGGAAAAGAGAAAAGAAAGAAGGGGAAAATGATGTATATATTTATATACAGGATAGTTAACGTAGTTGTACTCCTGTCTTATATTGCTTTATTTAAAGGAACAGTTAATGATTAAGTATTTGCTCAATCTTGCATGTCTATATTTGTTTTCCTGAGTAACCACTTTGAAGTTATCAATATGTAATACAACAACCATTGTTAATTCCCTGTCACCTTGTCTGTAATTCAGTATTGCTTGTACTATTCTTGTGCTACTTTGTAAATGGTTATCTGTTTGTTAATATGTTTTCATTCTTTTACTTTTAAAATAAAAAAAAGAACTTGAGCTCTGAAAAGTCAGGAGCATTTCAAGAGGTGGAGGTGGGGGTGGAGGGCAAGGCATTCTGGGTAAAAGTCTGATGTGAACAGCAGCCTGGTGTGGCCAAAATAGCACAGGGAGTAGATGGACGGGAGACGGTCAGAGGTGCTAGGAAGATGGTCCGCCTCAGGCACAGGACCTAGCATACCAAGGGCAAGGATGTGAGTTGCCTCCTGGCATGAGAGAGAAGGGCAAGGCCTTTGAGCAGACAAGACCAAAACAGAGCTCTCACTTTTTTTCAGAGTTAGCTTAATTCTACTGCTTTGGAGACTTGAAAATGAATGAAAGTGAAATTAAATAAAATCCCTTCTATATCCCTCTGGCTGGCCTCGCTCTGAGAAGGGTGGATGGAGAGGTGAGCCGGGTAATGCTTGGCCGTTTGTACTGTGCAGTGATCAATCTGCCCACTGAGCTTCCAAGGTAGGTCTCAGATCAGCTGATGGACACCACGGAGTGCCCAGTGGCAGAGGCAATGGCCACCCCAGGGGACAGCGGGAGCTTTCTGGAGAAGCTGGGGGAAAGCCAACCCTCTGTAGTCCTCTTGCAAAGGGGGCCTGCAGATGGAGAGAGGGCTTGGAACTGAGGGACACATCGCCTGGCCCCTGGCCGACCTGATTTCCCCCCAGGAAGGAGCTAGCTGCAGACAGGAGCCCAAGGGCTGAGCACGCTTTCTTCCTGTCCGTACAGCAGCCCAGTGGCAAAGAATCAAACCCAGCCAGCTGGCGCCAGTGCTGTGTAAGTGAGACAGGAGATTGCGAAGGCAAGAAATGCAGTGCAGGGAGTGAGAAAAGCCCAGAGAACAGTGAGTGCTACAGGCACAAGCCCTGGAGCCAGGGTGCTGTGACACAGGCTGCCCTCACCACCCTAAGACCGGCATCTCTGAGTCCACAGGGCCGATAGGGCTTATCCACTTACAGCCCCATCTGTCTTCCTCTGTTTGGAACTCCCTGGAACAGGATCGCTGGGACTTAGTCTCTGGGCCCTGTTCTATGGTAGCCTGGATGGCAGACAGACTGAGGGGGAGAGAGAGCAAGGGAGAGGAAGCCGGACAGAAGGGCCTCAACTCCTACTAACAGACTGATGTCTGTCAGCAGTGGTAACTTTAACGAACAGAAGAAATTATTCTGCTCTAACCTAATTACATATGTGTGTATGTATGCATGTGATGCACACATGTGTGTGTATAAATGTGTTTGCGCGTGTGGGTATGTCTATAGAAAAAATTTTCTTCTGTTCTTCCTTACTGATTGTTAGTTACAGAGAAATCCTTTAGAGATTTGGCAAAATTACTGAGTCACGCCTTTTCATACTCTTTTTTTTTTTTTTAATCCGAACTCTAACTGCTGTTTTGAAGTGGTTTGTTCACTGGGCCATAAAACAATATACACTGAGAACCTGCAGGGGAGACTGAGTTTCCACACCACCCCACTGCTTCAGCTGCTTGTACTCTGGCAACTGTGGCCCTGGTTCCTTTTATAAAGACCAGCGTGCCCTGATTTGCTTGCTAGAATTGTAAACCAGAGTAATCTACAGCCCCCTCAGCAAGGGGTTAGGCACATTGTGGAAGCCAAGCAGACTCAACTAGCCCTGTCTCTAGCTCTTGCCCTGGCTTGCTTTCTTTCTCTCTCTCTCTCTCTCTCTCTCTCTCTCTCTCTCTCTCTCTCTCT
>NW_004955416.1:18860752-18881601 GCF_000276665.1 Chinchilla lanigera
CTCTCTCTCTCTCTCTCTCTCTCTCTTTCTCATCTGGAGCAGATTGATAGCAAGGAAAGAAAGAAATTATCAGAGCTTTGTTCAGGCTGGCTTTGAACTCACTATGTAACCCAGGCTGGCCTAAAACTCACAGTGCTCCTCCTGCCTCAGCCTCCTGAGTGTGGGGATCATAGGCTTGCACCACCACACCTGGCAAGAGCTTCATTGTAAATATTCATCTGCTTTATTATTTTCACACAAATAATGAATATGCATTTAAAAAAACATAATTCCATATCACAGGTAAATTGGAAGCAGAATCATTAGCTGTACTGTGGATAGTTCAGACACACAAGGGGGCGGAGGGGTGCACCCATAAATGTTATAGTCAAATTTTTTACCATGGAGGAATCTAGGTTCTAAAAGATGCGGCCACTATATCCTTCTGCCTTAAAATATGATATAAAGCAACAAAGGATTAGTCACTGATTATTATATGAAGGTAGGGAAAGAGAAAGAAGAATAAAAGTTATAATCTTGGCCTTTTACATTCTTTCTACTACATGTTAGGTCTACCTATGTATTATGTGGTTTAATACACAAATTCACCACACAGGGGATTTAAGCCCATTTCAGAATACATTTGGGGAAAGAAGACACAGGGGAAGACAGTGCAATAATTGCTTAAGTGTACTCTAAAATAAGCAGAGAATATCATGGAAATAATGCTGGAGTGGAGTAGAGTTGTTTGGCCAGTACAGTTCCCTAGGGTTATTCATTGTACACTGTGCTAAGTATTTTTCTTTTTTTGTTCTTTGTATCTATCCCCAGAGATAGAACCCAAGGCCTTCACATGGAGCTACAACTCCACTCCTTTTTACAGGGTCTTGCTAAGTCACTAAATTGCCCAGGCCTGGCTCGAGCTTGTGATCCTCCTGCTTCAGGCTTACACAGTGCCAGTTGTGCCCCACTGTGCCTGGCTCTAAGCATTTGTGGGCTTTTCTGGAGGGAGGAATTGAACTAAGGACTTCATGCTTGCCATGCAGGTACTGTGCCACTGAGCTAAATCCCCAGCCCTGCATTTGTTTTTTAAATTTAAACGTATCAGACACTGTATTAGTTAGCTTGCTGTCACTATAACAAAATGTGTGAGATAATTAACTTTAAAGGAAAAGGCTTCTTTTGGCTCTGTCCATGGATGGGTGGCCAAAATAAACCTTTTTCTTTCAAGTTAACTTTCTTTCTTTACAGTTGAGTATTGCTTTAGGCCTCTTGCAGGGCAGCCCATCACGGCAGGAATCAAAGAGGCAGAGACTGGTCCCATAATCTCCTTTGAGGTTGTGCTCCTAGTGGCTGGAGGGCATCCCTCAAGGCCTCACCCTCTAAAGGTGCTCAGCACCTACCAACAGCACCATGGTAGGTACCAAGCCTTTCACCCACGGATCTTTGGGAGACATTTATCCAAATCACAGCGGACACAAAATGACTGAATCACACCAGGCCTGATAAGAAATTACTACCCAAGACTCAGAGATTAATATCAAAGATAACACCAGCTGTTGAGTGGCGTGTTGACCATATGAATCATGTGAATGTCCTTGGAACTGTTCTCTTATAAGCAAAATAGCAGGCTAAAGTCATTGCTGGACACGGGTATAAAAATAAGCTAGTCATTAATGTGACAATGTGCTCTTTGTGAGCTACTGCTGTCTGGGCCACCAAGGGATGCACCGTGCTGCGTTTTGCAGCTGGGCTTGCGAGAATGGTGGTGGCAATGCTGGGCCTGTTTTCTTAAGTAATAAAAATGTGTACATGGAGCTAGGTATGTGGAGCATACCTGAGATCCCAGCACTCTCGGAGGCTGAGGCAGGAGGATCACCAATTTGAGCTGAGTCTGAGTAACTTTATGACTTAGGGAAGGGCCGGGAATATAGCTCAGTGGCATAAGTGCCTGCCTGGCAAGCACAAGGTCCTGAGTTCAAGTCCCGGTACCAGAAAAAAAAAACCATGCAACAGATTTGGACTTTTCAGCAATGCTGAAACTGTTAGGACTTGTCAACTCTTAGAGATGGACTTAGGGAGAACCTAAAGTCCCAAAATAAAAAAATAAAAAATAAAAAGGGCTGGGGATGTAATCCTCAGTATGAAAGGAGGAAGGAGGGAAGGAGGGGGGAAGAAATGAGAAATGTGTTTGTCTTTCATCTTATCACAACAGATTCACCCCTGCCGCAGTGCCCCATCAGTTCGGTCCTGGAGTCCTATTCTCTGCAGACTTTAACTCTCCAGCCTTCCTGGTGCATCTGTAAGCTCCTGACATTCTCCCGCTAAACTCCTGTCCACAAATCAATTGATTTGATTTCTTTTGCTTGTCTTCTAGTAGCCCCAAAAGAGAAGTAAATTTTTTAAAAATCAGGCTGTAAATAAACATGCCAGTCATATCCAGAATGCCCCACAGCCATCCGGGAGTGGAGTATGTCCTAGACATCCTCCTTTCACAGAGGATCCATTTAATGAGCACCCACTATGTTCAGTATCCCAAGACAACAATTTTCAGAGCAAGAGAGAATGCAAAACCACTCTGTCCCATACTACCCACCCTGTTCTTAAACATTCCCTTCACTTTACAGGGCCCGCAGGAGCCATTGGGCCAGTTATGTTACAGTCAGTTTTCTCACAGTTTAGTGTTAAATAATTCCCTAAAACTTGCTAAGTATGGCAACTTACTGCTTGCGTTATTGTTACCTCCTTGTCCCTAGATTTAGAATACATTCTCTTGGGGGCTGAGTTGAGCAAACACGGACTGCCTAAGGGGCCAGTGTGGGCAGCACAGAATTGATTTCTAGAGGAAAAAAATACAGTGCACATTGGCACACTTTCGTCCAACTCGGGCAAATGAAGCTTGGCGACAGGAGCTGGCGTTTCACATTTTTAATGACTGCCACAATAGTAACTGCTGCTGCTTGTGTGCCCACTGTGTACCCGCAGTTATTTTAGGTCCTTTTGACTTTTCTCTCAGTTAATGCTCACTGGTGAAGAAGTGCCTCAGAGTGGTTAGCGATGTACCCAGCACCTCCCAGCCATCAAGGAAGAAAAGCGGGAATTTAAATCCAGGTCTGGCTAATTCTAAACCCTAAGGGTTTGCCTGACTGTCACTGACATCTCTCCAATAGTGACTTCTGAGAGGTGCAGTGCCTTCCAGGTGGTTTAATCCAACCCTCTCTTTTTGTAAGTGAAACACCACAGAACTCCAACCCCTTTTCCTTTTCTCTCTCCCTCCCTGCAGAAGCAAAGCAAAACAAAACTCCCCCATTCCTTTGTGCTGCAGATTAGGTTGCTTTCCCTATTTTTATGTGATTCCTACAAATCACAGATCCCACATGAGACATGATTAACTCCCATTCCACTTCATTCCCCCCCCTGGTGCCTGTCTTGCCATCTCCGCCTTATTTTGAATCAATTCCAAGTCCCTCCTGCCCTTTCTCCCAAGCAGCTGCAGGCCCAGGTTGTCTCAGGCTTGTCTTTTAGTTTGGAGTCACACTCGGGAGTGGCCAGGGACAGCAGGGAAGCTGGAGAGAAGCTGACCATGGCTGGTTTCAAGGGCAAGGGAACAGCTGGTGTTCGGGCAGCTTCTGCCAGCATGAAGTGGGCAGAGCAGGCCCCAGGGAGAAAGGCAGAGCGGAATGTCCAGCAGCCAGAAGGAGCCAGAGCCTGATGAGGCTTAACTGTCCCCACAGCACTGCTGTTGGGATGAACAGGTGTTCCCACAGCTGATTGGGCAGCTTGGTCCCTAGCGGGGACGTGGGGTGGGGTAGACTGAGCAGAGAACTGCAGACACACACAGACTGAGAGACCACAGCATCTTGCAATGCAGTGGGGAAGAACAGCCACGCAGACAGAGATCCTTATTCCCGAAGGGTAAAAACACTTGACCTTCAGCCGGTCAGAGGTCAGTGGCAGCATGACTTGGGACAGTGCTGTGCGGAGGGTGGTCCTCATATGGACAGCATTACCTGAGAGCTGGTCAAAGGCACATTTTCAGGCTTTAACTCAGAGCCACTGAACCTGAACCTGAAATGTAATGAGATTCGCAGGAGATTTCTTTGCACGTTAAAGTGTGAGGTGCACTCATTTAGGACAGGAGTTCTCCTGCAAAGTGTGATTCCCAGGCCAGCAGCATCAGCATCAGTAGATTAAAATGCAAATTCTCAGGCCTCATTCCCTGATCTCCGGGTACAAGATTCAGCATGCAGTTTTAACAAGATATCTGAGTGATCCTGGTGCACATAAAAGTTTGGGAAGCACTGACTTGGGGTACAGGTTCTGCATTTTGGAGAGAAGTAATCGGGAAGGATCTGAAGAAAAGCACCCTGATTGCAGCTTGGAAGGACGGAGACATCAGCTCTAGCCAGAAGCACCTCCTGCCATCCCAGCCTCCCCACACACTTAACCCACTGAGATCAGATCTGGAATTCAGGCCTCCCATGCTAGACCAGAGATTCCCAAGATTCAGCTCTGAGCTAGTCAGAGGTCCCTGCCTTTAGTGATGGGCACAAGTAACCCAGCAACTAGCTGGAGTTTTTCCACCCTTAGGAAAAGGATATGACAAGTGAGAACACCATTCTTTGGTGGAAATCTAGGATCCTCTCTCAAGACCTCTAGGTGGTTCCTAGATGGCTTTGATCTCAGGGTTCTTCCCAGGTTCTTGCAGCTGGTGGATACCTTACCCACCCCTGTGTGCGGTCCTTCTGCCCCCAGCCTCAGCCTGCCCAAAGCAGTCCACACATTTGTGGCTTCTGGGTTTAAAAACAATAGCAGTAAGACTCCCACTGGAATCTTGGAGGAAGACTTCCCTGAAGGTACTGGGAAATGGGGAATGCAAATTTCCTTTATGGTCACAGAGATGCAGACCATTTCCAATTCTGTGATATCATCTCCATCCTTAAAAGCCCCCGAACCACACTGATGCTCTGACCCCCTCCCCTTTTCTCCGCCTTCTCTCTGCTGCTCTCTCCTCCCACTTCTCATCACCAAGTTGCTGCTCATTAAAACGCAGGGAAGTTTGTTTCTGGATACTCACTGAGCTTTGCCTTCAAAATCTCACCTTCTGTACCAAGCATGAAATTTTTCCTAAATAAAATAATGTTTTCCTAAGGAGGAATTTTCTTCTCCACTGAGGGAAGGAGGTTGGATGGGTGGATTCTCTCTCCACTGACACATGATCCCTCCTCTTCCTCATTTACTCCTTTGCAACACCTCGATCACTCCTCCTTATCCTGCTATCTTAATCTAGCTCTGCACTATCTCCCCTTTCATTTATAACAACTCAAGTTATTTTCTCTCCTTCCTCTGTCTGAGAACAAACCTCCTTCCTGGGACTTGTAACCGTTACCCACACCACAGCCCAGAATTACACAGCTCTTGTCTGTGGGTCATCTCTAAGGCAGCTGATGCTTTTTACAGAAGCTAAAATCTGCAGACATCCTTAAAGACCAGGGCTCCCTTGTACCACGTGGGGGCTTAGAAATATAGAGGAAGAGAACTCTGCAACAGCAACTCTCTCCTGTCCATTCCCAGTACTCGTTTCCTACCTTAGGCCTCTTCATATGCTCCCTGACGTCACCACTGTTAGGACAGTCACAAACAATTTCCTCAGTTCAGTCCCCTCCTACCAACCCAACACCACCACATCCTCCTGTTCCCCACTGATAGAGCCAGCCCCATTCGCACAAGCCTTCGGTGGCTCCCAGTTGCTTATAGACCCGCCACTATCCTCCCTCCAGGTCAAGGCACTAGCATAAAAAATAGTAGTGGAAGCAAGACAGAAGAAAGCAGAGCCTATCTAGTGCAAGAGACAAGAACTGATGTCTCAGCATGGAGGGAAGAGATAGAGGTGAGATCCACGGAAGACAGTGGCATGTAAGATGCTAACCTCCAAGGTAACCCTTGCAGGGAAAGACTGAGACTATTAGAAGTCGCCCTGTCATTTACTAGTAGTTGACTCAGGAATAAGGCCACTGGACACATTAAGGAAAAGGCTAAAACAAGACAGCAGGTAGAGATGGATCTCAGATATGAAGTATGTAGAAGAATAAGCCAGGTGGAAGCTTAGTTGGCAAAGGCAACTAATATGTGCTTTCTAATGAAAGGATTTGGTTCTGTCTGGCTAGACCTCCTTGCAAGAAAGCTAAATGGCTAGCTCTGGGACTTCATTTTCAGAATAAACTCCATTCTGTCCACTTCTTCACCTGAGTGTGGTATGTGTTTGTATGGTCTTTGATTTGATTTGTGGTACAGCTGTGCTTTGGGATCTGCACTGCTCAGGTAGGTAGCCCTCCAAGGTCAAGTGCTTTGCTCTGTTGGTTAAATTGCTGTGTGTGGCCCATTAGAGCCAATGAGCTGTGTCACATCATTACGATGTTTCTAATAAAGGGCAACCAAAGGACCAATCTTGGGGCCTGGAAAGATGCTAGCTAAGAGCATCCCTCGATCACCTGGAGGATAATGGTTTTTCATGTACTCAAAAGCCAAACCTAACTCCATGGGAAATTTAGGGAGCTAAAGGCCAAAAGGCATAGTTGGACACAGGGAAAGTGTCATTCATCCATCCCCCAAGAGGTGCATTTATACGCCATGGTTTTGTCAATGAATGAAGGGGGAGATACTTGGTCCAGGTGGTTAATTCTATCGTAGGAGCAAACACGGACCAAGTGTGCAGCTAGAAAGCCCTGAACTTGAATCCCTGCTTCTGCTACTTACCAGATTATTGGCTAGCTCACTTTATAGGGCCTCTCTAAGTCTCACTTTACACATCTATAAAATGGGGATCAAAGT
Organism: Chinchilla lanigera; assembly: GCF_000276665.1. Classification (NCBI taxonomy): domain Eukaryota; kingdom Metazoa; phylum Chordata; class Mammalia; order Rodentia; family Chinchillidae; genus Chinchilla; species Chinchilla lanigera. Next base: position 18,867,563 of record NW_004955416.1, read on the forward strand.
ACCTGTCCCAAGCCCCAAAGGCTTATGGGGAGAATAAAATGAAATAAAAATAGGAGTGTCCAATACCCAGTCTGTTGTTATGGTTAAGATCTAGAACATCCCCCAAATGTTTCATGTGTTTGGTGGTGGAGTGTTTGGAAAGTTACTGGGTCATGGGGCGTTGTACTCATCAATGGATTGATCCCCGGAGGAGTTCAGAGCTAAACGTGCTGTTCAGACATGGGTAATATGGGTCTGACCCAGAGGGCTGTATCTCCCTCCTCGGCTGCTTCCTTTTCTCCCTGCTTCCTGGCCACTCTGACATGAGCAGCTGTCTTCTTCCATATCCTCCCAACATACCCTTTGTGCCTTGGAGCCAGTGTCAGCTGGCTCCAAGTTGAAGTTATGGACTGAACCCTCCAAAAACCATAAACTAAAACAAACCTCTCTTCTTTCAGTTGTGGGTATCAGGTATTTTGTCTCAGCAATGAGAAAGCAACTAAGACACCCACATTCCAAAACTGCTGTTTCCTTTCATCCTTCTCTCCTTTCTTCCCATTTCCTTTACTCAGCCCAACAAGCCAGCTCCTAAAAAGCAGTATACTGGCAATGAAATAAAATTGTATTTGTCTTCTTCCCTCAGGAGGACATCACCCATGAACTCTGACAGAGTTTTAAGCACTGGTGAACAGTCCTGTCCAACCTATCTGGGGAGAACCGAGAGATCACGGAGAAAACAATTTCAAGCTCAGTTTCTGAGGGATTATTACAAGTGGCAGTGGGGAATAAGTTTATCAAGATGACTGAAATTTCAATCACCCCATCCAATCACCCACGTTTTTGGAATTGTTCTGTCATTTCTCTCAAACCTCACTTCATCCCTTCCCTCTAAACAAGCCTCTCACTCGTCTCTGAATGATGCCAGCACTACCAACTCCCAGGAGAAAGATGGCATCCACTGCATAACCTCAGAAATACTGCAGTGAGCCGAGCTCACAGGAATTCAGAGGGAGGGAGAGTCTAGGACATGCTCGTTTCCTGGAATCTCTCTAGTCATGATGTCAGAGGCAACTGTTCAAATGTTGGCAGTGGCTGAAGTGAACTATGCCAAGAAGTCCCCAGACAAATATGGCCCTGTCAGGTACCTCTGTTCCCTGCCATCCCGATGCTTCTGAGACTTGAGCCGTTAGCACCAACACGTGGACCTTTCTCCTCACACCTTTTGCCCACTTTCTGTGGGCTTCTATACTGAGCGGAGCCTTCTGGTGACACGGTGTAGGGAGAGAAGCAACTACCCTGACAGGAAAAATGCAATGTCTGCATCTGGCAGAACACATACTCTCCACAGCGCCTCATAGAGCTCCTTGCTGACTCAGAGGCCAGTGTCACTTTCTGAGTCACCTGCCCTCTTCCAGCCAACTGGCTCTGCCTCCCTGTCTTGGAAATCTCCTCATACCTGGACAGGCTCCTCAGTAAGACCCCATCCTAAGGGGACCAGCAGACACCCCAACCTCTTCTGGTCACATTCCACAACCACCCACAGAATGCATCAACATTGACAGTCTGACCATTTGCATGACCATAGTAAGTCAGAGAAATAACTCGGGAGTTGGCAGCTTTCCCAGAAGGACATATTTCCTTATGTTGTTATAATCAATTTTGAGTAAGAAATTCATCCAGAGCAGTCTTGCAATTGGCTAGTTCCCTATATCAATACAAGGGTTGTTTTAGCCATAGGAATGGAAGAGGTGTCCCTCCTGCATGGGTGGGGCGGGGCGGGGGGGAATGCTGGTCTGTGTGCCTTCTCTTTTGACTTCTCTACAAGAAGCAAGATGTGACCAGGGCTCTAACAGCCCAGCCATTGATCTCTGAACAATACTAGGAATTGTTTGGGCTTGGTCTAGAAGCCAGAATATCTACACAAATCTTCAACAAACCAGAGTTTAATTTGATAAAAGAGATTCTTGGTTGAATTTTTTTTAACTTCAGCAGGATGTGTGGCTTTCATTCTTTAACCTGTATACAACATGTATTCGTTAAGCACCAGGAAATGCTGCAGAGAGAGAGCATGGTATACTGGAAGGAGAACACACTTTGGTCCTGAATCTGGCTTTGACCTCAGTTTTCTCATCAGTGAAGAGTGAAACCGCCTCCAGCACACAGGACTGTTGTCAGTATTAAACATGTTGCTGGTAACTGTGCTATTGGTCTTAATCTTCATTTATCTTTCATGCTTTGCCATGTGCTTTTGAAGCTACACCTACCATGTGCTCACCAATCCCTTGACTTGGTTTTGGCCACACAACTTGCTTGAACCAACTGAATGCAGAGGACCTGAGAATGTGCCAGCATGGGCCATGAGAGATCTTGGGTGTTTCTCTGCCATATACAAGGAAAGAACCTTCCTTGGCTAGACTTCTGGGCCCAGAAACAGATTGGGAGATACATGGAGTAGAACTACACCAACATCTAGAAACTAAACCCAACCCATGGCAGCTGAATCACAGACCTTCAGTGAGAAGAACTATTCAACCAAGTCTTACCTAGGTCAACTTAGATCATCCAAATTCCAGACAATGTGAATAATAATAAATGACCAAAGCTCTTTTAACTTAAGTGAGTTTTGAGATGATTTGTTATGCAGCATTATTCTTGCAATAACTAATCAATACACTGATATTTGTATTTACAGAATAAACATATCTTCTAGGGCCATGCAGATGGCAGATTCTCAATTCTTAGCCATTTCTGTCCCTCTTCCTATTATATTCTAGGTACTGTGCTATATTCCAGGAATATGAGATAAATAAACCTCGTAACCTCAAGAAGCTTCCAAATTTGTGGAATAAGGAAAATAAAACCTCCACTCAAGACCTAGGACCCTCGCAGAAAATTAATGGTAGCTATGGAAAAGGAAAAAAATGACCAAATGCCTTTTCTTCCTCCATTTTTCTCTAAAATGTGATTAAATAGATACTCTCCCCATACAGGGACTTCTTTTCTACTTCCTGAGGCCACATCTTTCAAGTATTTTCATGGATCTAAAGAAACAAAACTGCTTAAAGACAGGGAGAAGTTTTTCTGGTCATGCCTGTTCTTCACCTGAGATCCAGTCTCTGCTAACCACTCTTCAGGAAGCAGCCTAGTCTGGAGGAGTCAGACAGAATGGCAAATCCAGCTAACTTGAGCTTGAAGCAGAAGGCCTTCAAGGGAGATGAAAGGACTTTGCTTTTCCTTTCTCTCTCTCTGTTTCTTTTCCTGTATTAGTGTTGAAGGAAGTAACTCAAAAGCAGACCTATTTTTCTGAAGACAAAAGTGTACCCTCCGCAGCCACCTACCCTCATGAAAGGAAATAGTTCTCGATACAGTCTCTGCTTGAGAAGAGAGAATCAAATCCACTAGGAGGTAAAGCATGAAGATATTAGGGATTTTATCACCAGCCCCATGTAATGCCTGTCACTGAATGTTCATCCAGTAACTGCACAGCCCAGTAATACCCTCTGTGTTCCTAAATCTCGCTTGTCAAGGGAAGCTTTAAGAATGGCTTCTATTCTTTGCCCCTTTTGAAATGACCATTCAATGCTCTGCTGTGACAGTAGCTTTGGCCTGCCAGAGAATTATTGGTGTTTTACTTGTCTGCTCAGAGGAAATGTCTGTGTGATGCCTCTGGCAGCCAAGATGACAGGCGAACAAAACGGCACCGGGATGTGAAGCCTGGTGTCCAGGAGGAGCTGTGTTGTCCAGACCATACCCAGGTCTTAACTCCTGTGAGGCTGGTGAGCTCCAAGAGAGGAAGCTAATTTAGAGGAAAAGACCAGAAGATGTGTGCACACGAGCTGGCTCCATTCAGGGGAAATTGGAGGCCTGCACCATGTTAGCCTCCCACTGTGAGGAACAGAGAATTCCCTTCCATCTAGAAGGCCCCTCCCAGGTGTTCTCCTTGTTCTGGGGACTACAAAGCACTTTCATCTACTTTAGTGCCCTTAAGCTTGCCGCTTACATTAGCCCGGTGTGATGTGTACAGGCTGGACTGTATCAAATTGCAGCTATAGATCTGTTTGTGACCTGTAAAACCTGCGATTTAAATGTATTGTCCTAAGAATATTAACAACTACACAGAGTCATGTAATCATGACCATAATCAAGATACAGAACACCTCCACGAACCTACACATGCAAGCACACGTAGCCCTTTATAACAACTGATCTGTTTTCCATCCCTGCAGGCTTACTTTTTCTAGAATGCCATCAGAATACTCATACAGTATGCAGCTTTCTGATTCCAGGTTTTTTCATTTAGAGTAATACACCTGAGATTCACTCATGCTGTTGTGCGTACCAGCAGTTTCTGCTTCTTTGTGAGTGAACAGAATTCCAAGGTATGAATTTACCACAATATGTTTATACATTCACCAGTGGATAGATATCCGGGCTGTTTCCAGTTTGGGGTGATTATGAATAAAGCCACTATAAGCATTTGCAATACAGGTTTTTATGTGGGTGTATATTTTCATTTCTCTTGGGTAAATACCTAGGAATATGATTATTGGATTATAAAATAAGTGTTTTTAACTTTATATGAAACTGCCAAACTAGTTCTCAAAGTAATAATGCCCCTTCACATCCTGGTACAGTGTATGAAAACTCCAGTTCCACAGCCAACACTTTGATTATCGCCTTGGGGAAGGGGGAACAGTTGTTCCCTGCAGTGGGTGTGGAATAGGATCAGATTGTGGTTTCGATTTTCATTTCCCTAGTAACTACCGATGCTGAGCATTTTTTATGCACTACTTTCTATCCAAATATTTTCCTTCTAGAAGTGTCTGCTCGAGTCTTTTGTCCATTTTTTAAATTTGAGTCATTTGTTGGTTTATAATTGAACTGAGAGAGCTCTTTATTCAGGTTCGTTATTCACACAGTTAAGCTGGACAGTAGTCCTTTAAGTAGGTGTTTTACAAATATGCTCTCCCAGACTATGTCTTGTTTTTCATTTCCTTAACAATGTCTTCAGAAGAGCAGGCATTCTTAATTTTGAAGTCTAGTTTATCTTTTTTTTTCTTGTGTGATTTATGCATTTGTTGTCCAATTTAAGGAATCTTTGCCTAATTCAAGCTCACAAAGATTTCCCCCAATGTTTTCTTCTAAAAGTTTTAATAAATTTAAACTTTATATTTGGTCTATGATCCATTTTGAGTTCATTTTTGTCCAGAGTGCAAGGTACGGTTCCAGTTTAATTTTTTAGTTTATGGCTATCCAGGGATTCCAGCATCACCTGTCAAATGGACTATGCTTTCTCCAGGGAACTGCCTTCACACCTTGGTCAAACTAATTGACCGTATACATGGGGTATACTTCTGGGCTCTCTATTACTCCACATTCCATGTGTCTACCCTCTTTCCAATACCATACAGTCTTGGCTGCTGTAGCTTTATCATAAGTCTCAAAATCACATAATGGGATCCCTCCAACTTTGTGGAGTTTTTTTCTAAAATTGTTTTGGCTATTCCATTTCCTTTGCTTTTGCATACATATTTTAGAATCCGCCTATATCAGTAAGCCTGTAGACTGGTTTGAAGATAAAAGATAATTTACCCTAGTTCACACAATTGATATGTGTCCAAGGAAGTTAAGTCTCCAATCATTTGCATGCATCCAAGTTCATGATCTGACCATGGCTTCAAAGACAAGACTGAAGAGAGAAGTACTGTGGCAGAAGATCTGAGGCTGGTCCTATACAGCTTGCCAAAGGTTAGGAACTCTGGCTCTCGATGTACTGGGAGGAAAACCAACTTTCTCTTTAGCAGTCAACCCCCTTTCTTGCCTCATCAGGATAATCAGATATGTCTGCAATAAGTCATGTAGCCATAGACACAGTGTCTGGGGAGCCAAAGTTGATCCCTGGCCTCATGGAGACAGAAGTCCCAGCTTTCACAACCCCTGCCCTGTGAATGAGTCTATTCTGAAGCTTCTATCTCTATTTCCTACTTAGCATTACAATTCCCCACTAGGAAGGAAGCCCAGCTCTGATCCCTCCTACCTGGTGTTCTGGCAGCAATTTCAGTCTCCTCCACTAAAGACCTATAGCCTGTACCATGTCAGTGGCTGAGACTTTAAAGCAGTGAGTGCTCAGAACCAGATCTACTCCTTGGACCCCATTTGTGTCCATCTCAGTGGTTGGTCCTACCTTCCCAGCCACCTCTATCTTCTTCCCTCCTCAAACCCAGCTCTACTGTCCCTTATTGGACAGCTTCTAGACTGCATCCCTTCCAACCACATCAAAATTCCCCAACCGGGTGGCAGGACAGAGTAGCAGCTGAGAATTCCAAACCTGGGACTTGCAACCAGGCAGAACTGTGTTTGAATCCTAGGTCTGTCTTTTTTTAGGTAATTTTCTGAATCTCTGGTTCCTCATTTGTGAAAATGCCCTGCGGGGTTTCCAGTAATAAAATGAAAAATAATGCACTTGAACTAGTTGGCATGTTATATAACAGCAATCAGTACAAATGGGGCTCCTCCACCCTTGCCCCACCCACATGGGCCTGCTTCTTTCTTGCCAGCCCATGCCACTGAGAAGGCGACATGCTTCCCAGGAGAGCCCCGGAATCTGTCACCAGCTGCAGTGGCTTTCCCAGCCAGCTGTGTTGAAAACAGCCTTGGAAAAACCCAGCTGCAAAGCATTCAGCAAATTCTCCATCATGACAAGCCTCTCCCCTCTATGTCCCTTGACTGAAGAGAAGTGGGCATTTATTTTTCACGATCCAGAAAACACCCTCTTGCACTTAGAGAAAAGAACTCAAGCCTGACATCTGACTCTATTGAAAGTCCTATTCACTTCCTTTTTTTTTTTTTCTTATTCACTTCTTATGGGGAATAACCAGTGTAAGAGCTCATCTTGATCACTGGAGAACCCTAATGAGTCCTTTAATTCTCTTATTTACTGGCTTACAGCAGAGTCAAGTAAGAAGTTATTTTTCATTCTAAAAGAGGGAACTACTGGCTTGTGAACAAAAAAATTAAGATTGTTTTCTGATGGTGGGAATGAATGGTGCTGCTCCACCCTCCTCTAGACTCTCCTCCATGACCAGAGACAGGAACTGATGGGCGAGTAGCCTGGGTTTTGGATGGAAGCTGGGGCTAGGGATGCAGAATTGCACACAACCCATCCAAGGATCACGCTCCCATCCGAGTGTTCATACTGAGCTCTGATCTTGGGGTGAACATGCGAGCTCCACTTGCTCCTCGAGGTCCTTGCTGGTCTTTGCTGGAAGTGAAGTGATTGGAAGACCTCAGGCTCTAGAAGAAAAATGAACCCTGAAGTCCCACCAGAACAAGTCAAATGTCACAAAACGCATGGGTAACATGAACGAGAGTGTGGTCCTGGGCCCACAAGGGGTACCAAGAGGCACAAACGAGAAAGGCTAGGACAGATGGAGTGTTTGCAGGGATAGAATTGAAGTTACCCCCTTTCCAGGACTAGTTCCAACGCTTGTCCATTTCTGCCTTCTCTTCTATCCCTCCAGCTTGACCCATTGTCTCCTCTCTTCTTCCCATCTTAGATTTCCTGATTCGCTTTCTAAATGTTAATCAGCCTCCTCCCTCCTTACCGCAAACTTCACTGGGCGCATTCAAGGGGTCAGTCTTGTCCCCACCAAGACCTGGCTGAGGATACAGGAAGCGCATGCACATTGTGCCCCTACTCCCAGTACAGTCTGAGAAGAGCTAATTCCCAACACTTTTGAGTGTTGCAACAAACAAACATTGACTTGTACGATTTGAAAGGCTGGATTTTCTGGCATGCATCAGAGTTTGGACCTCCAGTGTCTCCCCAGAAGTCTCACCCGTTTGGAAAGTGATTGGATCCCGAAGGAATGAGTGTGCTAGTAGAAGGTGGGACCTGGTCAGAAGAAGCAGGTGTGACCTGGAAGGGTGAACTCTCACCTCTGACTCCTCGCTCCTCTCTCTTCCTGGCTGCCATGGCTTGAGCACCTTCCTCCACCGGGCCCCTCTGCCATGCTGTGTCTGCCTTGGAGCCAGCCGAGTGTGGGCTGAAACCGTGAGCCAATTAAACTTCTCCTGCTGTGTCAGTGTAAGTTCTTGTGTCCCAGTGATAGAAAAGTGACCCAAAAAAAGCATGTGAATTAAAAGTTTCACAATTAAAAACAAATTTAAGAAATAAGAGAAATGCAAGTGTGCCATTCTCTTCCCCACTCAAACCTTCTTGCACCTGTCCCCACCCTCCCTGTCCTGCCCCTCGGGCCCCTGTGATAGGCCCCTGATACTCCTCTGCCCTCAGCGGCTGGGCAGCAAAATAACACACACTGTGGTTGTCATGGTGATGAGTGACACATCCAGGCCTTACTTCTGCTCCTTGTCTCCAAAGCAGCAGGTGGGCAGCTGAGCCAGGGACAGGCAGGGGCTGCAGGTGTGAGAAACACCAGAAACATCTATAGCAAATGACACTATTGATCTTCATTTCTGCAGGGCAATGCCAGGGCTTCTAACTAAACCACAGAGCTCCTGGACACGGTAATCTAAAAGGGTTCTCTGCCATCTGGCCTTGTAACGACCCTTCAGCTCAAACCACCAAGTCATCCAGGGAAGCAGTCTAGACTATAATGCTACTTTTGCTTGCTGAAGAAGCATCAAAGAAGACACAGATAATCAGATTTTTTTTATTTCAAGAGAACTCCCCTGAATAAAAATAACCCTACATCTGGAGAGGGCAGTGTGCAGTTGGCTGAGCTCAGTCACGTTCACCATCAAATTGCTCTTCACAGCAGTTGCATGAGATAGGTGTCATTTGACCCATTTTACAGATGACATGAGTGAGGTACACAGATTAGGAGATATGCCACCTGCCCAGCAAGGGTAGAACCTAGTCTCGGATAATACTGGAGTCCAGAGGTCGAAAGATTATCCAGTCAAAACCGTTCATTCTACAGAGGAAAGAAGTCAGGCTCAGGAGGTTAAGTGCCTGGTCTGAGGTAACATTGGCAGGACCCAGGATTTTAGTCTTCTGTCTCCCAGAACACTGCTCCAAAGTGTCCACCACTGCATTTTAATGCCCAACTAGCACTAAGCCAACGTCATTCATTCATGTGTTTGTTCAAAAACATTTCCTGAGCACTTATTGTGTGCCAGGCTTTGTGCTGCATGCTGATGCACAGCAAATCACACAACCCAGGTGCCAGCCTCCATGGCCCTTGTGAGCCTGAAGAATGGGACAAGCAATGAAAACTGACGAGTAAATGGATCATTTCAGTTGGTGACCAGCACTTCATAAAAAGGGAGAGCAAGAAAATAAGACAGGCATGGAATGGTGACATGTGACCCAGAATCTGAACAGTAAGAAGAAGCCAGACATGCCTAGCACCGAGGGTGGGCAGAGCTGAACATGCACAGTTTGCTGTCTCCAAAAACCAGAAAAGACAGCAGGGTCATTGGAGCACAGTGAGTGTTAGAAGCCATCAGGGTCAGGTCACACCAGGCTGTGAGGGTCACAGCAAGGGGCCTGGAAGTCATTCTGGGCTTGATGGGAAGCAGAGGAGGATTTTAAGCAAATGAAGGGCCTGATCTGATGACACTTTCAAAACATCCCCCTGGACACTGTGGGAAGAGGACAGACTGCAGAGTCAGGAATGTTCTCTGCTGATTGCCACAGTCAGAGGACTGGCTGTGCCTGTGGTACCTTAGCCAGATGTTCAAGCTTAGCACCCCCAGGATCGGGACTATGTGGACACCGTGTGCCACCGGAAGTGATGCACCAGGTTACCAGTTGGGCAGAACTCTTGCTGAAATATTTAACCTGTGTCTAATCATACAGAAACAATAAGACAAATCCAGAATGCCTGGCCTTCTGCAAAACGAATGAACTGGACTCTTAAGAAGTGATGAGAGAGATGTGGGAAATAAAGACAGTATGCTTTCCAGATGGATTGAACATCCATCTGCGGAACATTGCTGGGGTAATGGTAATTTGAATATGGATTGAATATTAGATGGTATGATTGTCTCAATACCGGACTTTTTGGAAGCGATAATGATGCTGTGTTTATGTAGAGAAATCTCTTTGTTCTTAGGAAATACATGTTGCATTATTGGTAAGTGAAGTGTTAGGGTGTCTGCAACTTATCTTTAAACCTTTGGTTCAGCAAGAGACAGGAGAGAGAGAAAGAGAGAGAGAGAGAAAGAGAGAGAGAAAATAAATGTGACAATGTTATGCAAGCAGCTTTTCTACAGGCATGAAATTTCTCAGAATGAAATGTGGGGAGGAAAGACACTAAGTAAATGAATTAATTAATCAATTGAGTCAATGGCTGAGATTTGGGGAGCTGTTTCCCAGAGACCCTTATAAGCAGTTCGCTCACGTTGACTCCGACATGGACAGTTCCGGATGTAGCAGGGGCGGGATGATCTTCCACGGTCTCTTCCAGATTGTGCCTATGTGTATATATTTTGTTTCATTTGGAAATGCCAGACTAAAAAGCAAGAGACAGTGTGTGTGCTGCTTTAGCGGCTACTGCCATCTTGTGGACGTGAGCCGCTGGGTGTGTGCGGAAGCCAGACGGCGGGGGTCACCACATGCTAATGAGCTGCCGGGCGCAACCTGATGGCTGGCACCCTGGAGGTTAAAGGCTTAAGTACTTTTGTTAACTTCCTTCCAGAGTGAGTAACAGGGAAACGCAGCCTCCATCTTTCAACGAGCTTTCTCGATGCTGAGGGCCCTTCGCCTCTAAAATCCCCAGAACTAAAAGGACTCCCATCGATTTTACTCTACAAAATCAGAGCCAGGGAGGCATTTAGGGGGACTTTACTGCCGTTTGCGCATAATATTGACTTGTCGGCATTGTTTTCTTATTCACAAAGGGCCATAAAAATGATCCTGGGTACTTTTGATACCAGTTTTTCAAACCGCTAATTAGGTCCTGAAGCTTAGAAAGCGGGTCTTAGAGGATAACCCTTGATTGGGAGGTGGTGAGAGAGTGTGTTAGGAGGAGCTGGGGAGGAAGCAGAGTCTGGATTCTTTTTTCCCCACACAGGATGGATGTCATCAAGGCTCTGAGGACTTAGTGTCCGGGTGGACACGGATTGCTTTTCAGCTTCCAGGTGGCCCTTCCTGTTTGGGGCAGCTTGAACATACCACCTCCTGAGAACTCTTCATCAGGATGGTGCAGCCCCAGAACAACCTAGAAGGTGGAAACACAGAGTACTAGGTACCAACCCCAGACTTTCTGGACCAGCAGGGCTCAGGTAGCCTGAGAATCTGCATCCCTAACACATGTTCAGTTAATGCTGCCAGTGCAGGTCTGGTTAGTGTATTTGAGAACCACTGCTTTCAGAATCCAAAGACAAAACACATAGTAAGCACCTGGCAGGGAGTCAGCAGTCAATAAACATCCTCCTATGTCTCCCCTGCCCCACTCCTTCCCCTGCACCCCCTACACCAACCCTGAAGTAGACACAAGCATTTCAAAGCATGAGGTCATCCCTAAGGGCATGAGACAAATTGTTCCTAAAGGCACATCCCAGGCTGTCGTGGCAGAAAGTGTTCCCAGGTCAGCTAGAATCTCCAAATGTGACATTATTTGGAATGACACTTGGCATATAGAGTCTCTGCAGATGTAACTCAGGTACGCACCAAGATGAGATTACACTGCATTAGGGTAAGTCTTACATCCTGGGCAAAGGTCCTTATAAAAGAAAAGGACACACAGAGAGACAAGAAGGAAGAAGCCCATGTGGACATGGAGGCAGAGACAGGAACTGTGCTACCACAAAGCAAGGAGTCCCACAGCCCACCAAACACTGGAGGAAATGAGGAGTGTCCCTGCCAGAGGCTGAAGAGGGAATGTGGCTCTGTCAAAACTTCCACTTCTGGCTTCCAGCCTTCAGGACTCTGAAACAATAAATTTCTGTCATGTTAGACCAGGTAATTTGTAGCAACATATGACAGCTTTGGGCCACTAAGCAGTACCCCCAAAGAAGAAATGTGGGGAGCAGCTGAGCTAGAGATCAACCAACATTCTGGGCTAGAGCAAGGCCAGCCCCAAGAACATGGAGCTCCAGAGGAGAGCCATGTAAACAAGTTGTTGGGACTGGAGCACGCCCAGGCCAGCAGGCATCTGGCCTTGGTGTTCTTCCCTATTAACTGCAGCACACACAGCTCTGAGAATGTTTCACTTTCAGTGTTCTCAGCAAAAGTACCTGGCACTTTTGGCCCCATCTCATGCTCCCCCCACTGCCCCTTTTTACTGTGTAAAAATAAGGAGGTAGACCATGCTGGGCTGTCGCTTTCTCTCTGTCAGAGAGGTCAGGGCCCACCTGATCCCAGCCTTCCTTTCAGTATGTGTCTAGTTTCTTCTTAATCTCCTTGACCCGTCTCAGGACACCGCTGGCTGTGTGGGTCACGACAACGAAACTCTTCACATTGGCTGGTACGGCTCTGGCCCCTTCTCCAAGGAGCCTGCAAAGAGCTGCGTGACTCCAACCCACCCCACCGATCTGCATCACTTGTCTCTATGCCTTTGACCATATCACTAGGATTCTCATTTCTGTCCAGAGTCTGCAGCCCCTCTCCATGTGTGGCTCTTTGCTTCCGAAGAAAGGGATATGTGACACATTCCCACCCTCCAGGAGCTCACACCAACACTGAAGAATCAGGACTGGGAAAAGAGAGAGAAAGTTGGCATGGAAAAACCACTCTCTCATGTTGGTGGAGGGGGAGTGGACCAAGGATGTTAGGTTTAATGCACATAGCCGTGTCAGAGGGGATAGGATTTGACCAACCTCAGTAACAGCTATGCTGACACCATCGAGAATCCAATCTACTCTTAAGACTTCTGTAAATCCAGCCTCACTTCCCACATGCTGGGAGGATTTCCCATGTAAATAACAATCTCCCCCGTACTGTCATATTGGGTGCATTTCCCTGTCATTTGTTCCTGAGATTCTTAACCACCATAAGGCTGTGGTTTTCATCTACTGACTGATTCAGGTCTACTTGGGTTACTTGGGGAGGGGACATTCCCCTTAAAATCCTGTTCATATAAACCCTGTCCATGGAGCTCTCTTCTGATGCTTCTCTGTCTTAAGATATGCTTGGCAGATCGAACTCCTTGGTGTAAACATCTCTTCAAAACAAAGCAATCTTTCTGGGATCCCTGCTCTCTGGTTTTCTACACTTTAAGCCCCTTGTTAGAATTAATTGAAGAAGAGCAGTGATTCTGGATTCAGTCTTAACTGGAAACAAACCAAAGGAAACAATTTCATTGACAAATGTGATTCACGTTGGGAGATCTTCCTTTCCATCCTGACTACACAGCATCTGACTATAGCGCCTCTCAATAGACAGCCCAGAGCTGCCAGCCAAGGAGTAGGTTGGGTTAGAGTCTTGCTAAAGCTATGACTGTGAAGGAAGTGAGGGTGGAGGGTGGAACTGGAAGCAAAGGTTTGGCCAGCTCTATGGGCTATTGAAGTCCAGTCAATTAAGAATCCTAGGAAACAGTAGGTTGTTAGCAGGATTTGTTGCCAAGGGTCTTTCCAGGAGGTTTTAATAAATGGGGAGATGGCGGCTTGCCTGAAATCACCCTAGAACTTAAATACCATCTATAAGATTCCTGGCCTCTACCTTGATCGATAGACTGAGCTCAGGGTGCCCTTTCCTTGAGTTCTTTCTGGATTTCTTTCCAGGTGTGAACACTCAAAATTCATCTGTTGAAATGGGACAGTAGTAGAAGGTGGAGCCTTGGGAAGTGATGAAGTCACAATGGTGAAATTCCCATGAATGGAGTGAGTATTCTCATAAAAAAGACCTGAGGGAATTTGCTGCCACTCTCTCCCTCTCCCTCTCTTCCTCCCTCCCTCCCTCTCTTCTTGTCTCCTTCCCTCTCTCCCTCTCTTCTTGTCTCCTTCCCTCCCTCCCTCTCTCCCTCCCTCCCTCCCTCCCTCTCTCCCTCTCTCCCTCTACCATGTGAAGATACAAACAGAAATGGGCCATCTGCAAACCAGGAAGAGGGCCCTCAGCAGTCACCAGATCTGGTAGCACCTTGATTCTGGATTTT
>NW_004955416.1:18881701-18934132 GCF_000276665.1 Chinchilla lanigera
CTCCCTCTCTCCCTCTCTCCCTCTCTCCCTCTCTCCCTCTCTCTCCCTCTCCCTCCCTCTCCCTCTCTCTTCCCCACCCATGTGAAGATACAAACAGAAATGGGCCATCTGCAAACCAGGAAGAGGGCCCTCAGCAGTCACCAGATCTGGTAGCACCTTGATTCTGGATTTTCCAGACTGTAAGAAATAAACATTTGTCTAAGCCACTCATCAGTGGTATTCTGTTACCATCTAAGACACGTGTTGGTTTGCCCAAACCATTTCCTAATAGGTGTGGTGGTCAGGTGAAGAATCCAAAAAAAAAAAAAACCCCAATTACCACTTCTCTAAATATTTAAAAGCCAGAATTGAGACAACAAACTATTAAATAACTTATTTTATCTTCCTACCTTAACAAACACACCTACATGGTAACCTGGAAGGCCAGTTTGACTTTCAGATTTCTCAGATCCATTCATTATTTTGGTTTCTGTTTGTGTTTGTGTTTGTGTTTGGCTGGGCTAGAGATGAACCCAGGGCCCTGAGCATGCTAGGCAGGTGAGCTGTACCTTCAGCCCTGCACATGAATTCATGACTGGCATGTGAAGAGCTGGCTCTCAGTCCCCGCATGTCAGTCCTGTGTCCATCAGCACCAGCCCACCACCGCCCTTAGGCCAGTTCCGCCTTGCTCCCCAAAAGGCCTCACGTGCATACCGGTGGGCATTTCAGTCCACATCCCAAGTGTGCGGGATTAACTAACGGTCAACTTGTAACACCCAGCTGAACCGAGTCAGCGTCATTCTGGGTGTGGAAGGGCCACCTGAGGATTACTGCCAACAGCACGAAAGGAGAACTGGAGAGGAAAATGGTGTGCTGTTGATTCTTCTGAAGAGTTATATCATGCTGGTGTTCCTGACATGAACTCGGCTGTTTTCACCATCAGAGGAGTTCAAGTCCTCACTGTCACTGAGGATGGCTGCAGTTCTCTTTGGGGGAGCTCTGGTCCTTACCTTGAGCATCGCTTCCTGGCTCCAGGGCAGATCCCTCAGCCTGCTAGGACAGATCCTTCATCCTGCTGGCACAGACTTTCTAGTTTCCACCCCTGGCTTTTGGGCCTTCCCCATGTAGATCCCTGATACAAACTTGCATGAGACATTATCCTGGGCTCTAGGCCTCCAGCTGGACTTGTGGAAGACATTGCCCTGGGCTCTAGGTCTTCAGCTGGACTCGTGCAGGACATTGCTATGGGATTCAAGCCCTCAGCTGGACTTTCTGAGTCTCTAGTGTGTGGAAAGAACTCTTGCACTATTTTGCATTGGACTTTTTGGGTGAATATTATAAAATAATCCTATAAAGTACATGTCCTGTATTAAATTGTTTCCCATGCAAGTCCTAACTTCAATATCAAGCTCCATCTGCACCTTTAATCCGTAGTCACGGTCATCCCTTGGTCACTCCACAGGCCTATGGCACAGCCCTTGGGGTACAGTCTGCCTCTAGGACTCAAGCCCAGGGAAGAAAGGCCTGGGCCCTGGCATATCAGGCACTGGCAGTGCATGCTAGGCATGGTTGAGGAGGCACAGCTCCTCAGCCCTACCCTGAGGGGACAGGTGTGATTGCCCACAGACCTGAGAATAGGCCTGTCTTACCTGAGAACACCGAGGTCTAAGGGTAGCCCTGATTTTGCCAGCCAGCTCTGTCACCCACCTTTGTAGGTGACAGCTCACTCCCTTTGAGAGTCACTCAGTGCCATGCTAGTCCATGTGGCTCACGCAGCCTCACTCTGTACTCCTGCCAACTGGGCAGAAAGGTGCCTGCATAGAGATGCCCGGCTGAGGGCATGGGCCTGAAATCCAGCCAACTCAGCTGGTCAAACGTGTGCCCCAACCCAGCGGGGTGGCCACCTTTTTTTATTCACCTGCCTAGAGGGTCACTCATTTCCACTCCAGGACCTCGATCCATTCCATCCCTGGCCACAGTAATCAAAATGATCACCAGCAGAAATACCTGCTAGCAGAGACCACTTCAACGTCGGTGTGCGAAAACGATCTGGAGTTCTGTTTTTCCATGAGCCTAATGAACCAGCAGATTGGTACAGCTGCCAAAAAGAAACGAGGAAATAAAAAACCAGCGCTGTCTTCAACCACAATTACGGAAGCCTGGTGTACCAATCAAAGACAGACGCATTGTGATTTACACCCATCGGCCACATAAGATAATTGACATTTTTAATAACAAATTAGCCCTCTGGAAAATGAAGGGGGGGAAAAAAAAAAACAATAATCCAGTGCAGCCTCTAAACACAGCTCAAATTTTATTTGTTCTTTCAAGGTTTAACATTAAGGTTCTCAACCTTAGTTGCACATTAGATTCAACTGGGGAGCTTTTAAAAATATTAGCCTTAAAGCAAGCCCCTTCACCCCGGAGACTCCGGTTTAATTGGCCTGGGATGGTACCCAGGTAACAGTATTTTTTAAAAACTCCCCCAGTGACCATAATGTGCAGCCAGGAATGGAAACCACTGGTTTAATATTTAGCAGACACTTTGGAAAATGTGAACATTAGCTAGATAGTGCAGCATCACCTAAACCCCTAGTTCCCAGCCCAGAATTATCATCAGGAATATCTGCGGCAGCTTTGAAAACATTCAGATCTGACTCCTGGGCCTCAATCTCCTGCATCAGAATCACCTCTCGTGAGGCCCAGAACTCGGCATTTTTTTTTTCAAAGTTGCCCGCTTAATTTCAGCAATCTGCCAAGTTTCCCACAATAAGGTTCCTCTCCTAGGGACACATCCCCTCTCACCTCTGCTCAGCAGAGAAGCTCGCAACTCGTGATCAGGCACAACTCTTCAACCTCCACAGAGGATTTTAAACCCTCAGCTTCCTCCTCTCCCTCCCGGAAGAGGCCAGAACCCAGTTCCAATGAGCACAAAGAGCATCCAAAGGCTGCTTATGTCTTGAATCCGAAGGATTTAGAAACTAGGGGTTGAGGATTTAGTTCAGCGGCACAGCGCCTGCCTGGCAACCGCAAGGTCATGAGTTCGATTCCTGGTACCGGAAAAAAAAAACAAAAAAAAAGAAACTATCTTGCAGCCAGGGGTAGTGTGATACATGCTCATGAGCTCAGCTACTTGGGAGGCTGAGGCAGGAGGACCAGCCCAGCCTGGGCAATTTGACAAGACATTGTTTTAAAATTTTAAAAAGGCTGGGGATATAGCTTAGCTCAGTGCTCCCTTGGTTCAATCCTCAGGACCACAAAGAAATAAACAAACTCGCTTTCATTTGACGTCCTTGGGCACGAGTTTTGCTCTTGGCTGAATTCACTTGGGCTCCAGCTGACGCTACTCACTCCAAAGCCGGGACTCCCGCTTGTGAGCACGGTACCGGAGGGCGCCCTCCCTTGGTGAAGGGACACATTCTGAGAGCATTTTTATGAACACTCAAGCCAATGATGTTGGAGAGTTAAGTCTGCAGATGAAACTGCCATTGGATTTATGCCATTAATAAAGCAATGTCCTTCTCTTTGCATGAGAGGAAACGCTCACGCTTTCAGCTGAGTGTTGCTATGGTTTAGATCCAAATGTCCCCCAAAAGTCTCATGTGTATGGAAGGAGATTGGATCTTGAGGCGCTATACTTAGTGGCTTCATGCACGGGTGAGCGCCTGGTTTCTGTGCTCTGAGGAGGCCGGGCCTGCTGGGAGGTGCTCACACACGGGACCTGGCAGGGTGCGTTCCCCTCCCCGGCTCCTCCTTCCTGTCTCTGCTTCCCGGCTGCCTTGAGATGAGCAGCGGTCCTCCGCCCAGGCCCTTCCACCGCACTGCTCCAGCCTTGGAGCTCCCGATCACGGAGGAAACCAGGAGCCAAAATAAACCTATCCTCCTCTTGGCTGTGGCTTTGGGTACTTTGTCCCAGTAACAGGAAAGTAGCTAAAACAATTGTCCACCTGAAGGGTGGAAGGGCCAGAGAAAGAAGGGTCAGAGGGGGCCCTGTGAAGGGACAGAGCTGCAGACACAGGGCCCTGAGGGCTGGGAGCTCCTGGGGTCCAGTACCCTCCCTCCACGTGGGCCTGCAGCCTTTTAAGGGGCCTCTGCCAGCTTCACCAGCCAGCGCATCCGACCCCTGAGCTCAGAGCACGGCTCTGCGCACCCGGGAAAGGAGAGCTCCGCAGTCCACCGACACGCACACCTCGGTGATCTTTCACCGGAGAGGGCTGGCTCTGACCACAAAGGTCTCGGCAGGAGGGTAACACAAACACCGTGTGCCAAGAGGGAACATGGTGAATGGGAGCCAGGCAGCCTGGGAGGAGCCGGGGGAGGGCGGCTGTGTTTCTGCATCTGTAACGCGCACCAGGTGCCGCAGGGCTGGCTGGGCACAGCTCACACTTTGAGTATCTGAGGTCAGCAGGACAGCTGCGCCTTCTGTGAGTGACAAGATCACAGGGTCAAGACAAGGACACAAGGCACCCAAGGCATTCATTCTCCCAGCCTGCCCTGCAGAGAAGCGACATTTCTGAGCAGCCAGAGAAACTTAGAAGAGAGAGCACAGAGAGATCTAGAGACACACGCCCTACTCCCATCCTACTGCAGGAGTAGGTTCCGTGGCCCGGGGCAGGTCTCCCTGCCTGTCCAGCACTGACTGTCACTGCACCCTAGGTACATCTCATGGAAGAAGAAATCTAACGGCGTCTGAAAATCGCAAGAGGATGCACAGTGCAAGGGCAAAGAACCTTGACCAGAAGTGCAGACCCTGACGGGCACCATGCTGCCCCCACACCCTGGCTCCCCAATCTCCATGAGCAGCTGCGTGGGCCCTTAGGACAGCAGATGCCACTGGTGACAGAAAACCCCCAGGGGGCCTTTCTGAGAGTCCACTGTGTTCACAACTGCGACCCCATCAACCTGGTCGTCTCTAGGACATGAAGCCTCCTGAAGGGACACCAGATGGCCTCGGAGTCTACACGTTCCTGTTATGTTTGACTGTTCCAGCTACAGAAGGGGTTGCAGGGAACTGAGGACTTTTCAAATATTGTGGGCAACTGGCAAATGTTAATTGCCATGATCTGTTTTTGATAGATGAGGAAGAAAGTTGGGAGGAGGCATGGCCAGAGAACCCTTGGGAATATCGTCCTCCCATGGGTTTGGGAATAGGAGGTATACCCAGAAATATCTAGGCAGAGCCGCCCCCAGGCCCCATGTGACCACCTCAGTACCCTCTGAGACCCGGGTCTGTGAGCTGAGTAAGTTCCGAGCTCCCTACTGTTAGGGGAAGGGAGGTCCCTGGCAAAGACGGTGATGAATCTGAGAAATTTCAAAACGTATTCCTTTTCTCTACAAACTTACAGCTACACAGAGAGACCCATGATGATAAACATAAAAAGCAAAAACTGCAGCGAAAATCCAAATACGCCAAAAGTCAAGCAAGATTTTCAGAGGCTAAGAAGTTCCCTAAGAAAGGGATCCCCTGGCTCAGATAAGAGGGAGGCGTGTCTGACCTGGGGTTGCAACAGAGGGCCAAGAAGGACAAAAGTAGCCACAACAGCAGTGGCAGCTGCGATCCCCATTATCATTCCAGGCAGCTGCAAGGTGCTGAACGCGCAGAGAGGCAGGAGGCCGGGCCACACCCGTGAGCCCCGCAGGAGTTAGCAGTTAGGCGATACTGCCCCCCAGCGGCCTGTGTATGCTTCCCAGAAACGAGGTTAAGCAGCAGCCAGAGACAGAGGACCTGCAAGTCACGCAGGCACATACCTGTCACACATGTATCAACTCATCTGAGATGCGGGGGCTACTGTTACCTTCACGCTTACAAATAAAATAAAAAGATAGTCAGAAACACGGTCAGTTTCCCGGGGCCCCTAATTTATTAGTCGCAAAGCCAGGCAGCAGCTCCAATTCCTCCAGGCTGGAGCAGCAGGCGTCAGAATTACCATCCGGGAGTGAATACTGATAGAGAAAATAAATTATACCTATCAGAATTCTAATGAGAAAAAAATATGTCTTAAATATGCCTGAGGTTTAAATGCACAGCTATCTAGAGTTGAATTACCTTCCACGCAGATCAGCTCAGGGCATCCTAAAAATCTCAGACTCAAGATGTTCCAGGAAGTTCAGCGGAGGGCAGCTCCCGGCCACTGCCCTCTGCGGGGTTGGAAGCTAAATGGCTGCGGGAGAAGCATTCACTTCTTACCCCAGAGCAAGGAAGGGAAGCAGATTTCCTGGACAGCCAAATATAAAGCCATCTCCCATTTTTCTATGTGACTATGTTTTTTAAAAGAAAGTTTGGGGGTCAACTCAAATATGCAAACTTTCTAAGGATGTGGAAAAGCCAAATGTCTACTTATCAATTTTTGCATTTATTCACCAACATATTAAATACTCTGCAGTGGCAAAACTTGCATTTTTTCATGATTGTTAAAAGTCTTTCAGAGCTTCTTTTGTGGCCACTTACACTTGGGAGTTGATGGAGTCTTTCTTAGTTTGAACTTTCTAATTGAAAGAAATGCAAAGTGTAAATGTACATGAAGCATGCAAAACTCAAGACTGATTAGGGAAATTCATCAAATAATCCTTTGTTCCTGTTTTTTTATTAATGTTACAGAATTGGGAATTTTGCAAAACCATGAACCAATAACATACATTGTTAGAGATGCCACTCTGAAATGATGTCCCAACATTATTGGCAATTTTCATATTTCAATAATCCTGTCTTTTTTTTATCTTTTTGAGGCAGGATTTCACTGCACAGTTCAGGCTGACCTTGCACTTGCTTTGTAGCCCAGGCTGGCTTCAAACTCAAAGTGATCCTCCTGCCTCAGTCTCCCAAGTGCTGGAATTACAGGCGTGTGCTACCACACCCAGCAATCCTGTGATTTGAGAATCCTTTTTTTTTTCAGTTATTTCCTCATTTGAAAGTACTGAAATCTTGGAATTTCTGATCTCTGATTACTATGATAAAGGTTTTCATGGGGGATTTTTTCCTCAGGTGTTGCATCTTTGGTGATAACAGAACTAACTACCTTCTGAGCTGGAGAAGTTTTTGCATCATAATACTATGTTACCAAGTAAACCAAACTCAAGTAAACAAAGCTCTCAAAGCTATAAACAGTGATACATGGACGCCACAGATTCCTACTCAAAGATAATTTTAAAAGGAACAAACTGTAAGAGTCTCTGGAGAATAGGAGTGGAAGAAGCTACTCCCAGAAAGTCACATACTATATAATTGCACTTACCTAGCACTTTTGAAATGACAAGATTATGGAATTGGAGAACAGATCAGTGGCTCCCAGGTGAAGGCAGGGCTTGGGGAGGTAAGGGAGTTGGTGCAGCTGTAAAAGGTCAACAGGAAGGATCCTCCTGCAGGTGGAAACACCCTGTATCCTGACTCTATCGATGTTGGTACGCTGGCTGTGGTACTGTGGTCTTGTTTTGCAGAATGCTACCATTCGAGGAATATTGGTAAAGAGTACCTAAGCTTTCTGTGTCTTATGCAAACCCACAACTACCTCAAAATAATTTAATTTTTCAAGAAAGCTATAGAGCCTGGCATGATGGTGCATGCCTGTAATCCCAGCACTGGGAGGCTGAGGCGGGAGGACTGCTACAAGTTCAAGGTCACCCTGGGCTACATAGTGAGTTCAGGGGCAGCCTGAACTACACAGTGAGACCCTGTCTCAAAAAACAAAAACAATCGCTTCTCAGCCTTTTGGCTAAGATCAAGTGAGAAAACAAAAACAAAAATCAAGAAAGCTATAGAAACCTCTTAACTGTTTACAATGTTAAAAACAGTTGAAGTCACAGACATACTTTAAAGTTTATTCAATCCACTCAGTGGTGTTAATCTAAGACAGTGGGACTGTTTTGGATATCCTGTATGAAAGAATGGCCCCCGCAAGTAGGGAAAATCTTTATTGGTCAGGCTTTAGGTGGATAAGGTTTTTTTGTATATTATCTCATTTATCTTAATACTGACTTTCAGAGACTCAAATTATGATCTACATTTTTTCCAGTTTCTTTTTACAAAAACGTGTTCATAGTCATGTGTAAATTCCTTGTGGGGAATTGGTACACACACATAACACATCTCAATTCCTTTTTTCATCCCTTTCCCCTTCTCCCCTCCCTCCCCTTCCTCTCTCTTGATCCCTGCCCCATGAGAAGATATTTATCTGTCTGTATTTTATGGAGAAATTTGCTGCTTGAAGCAGCGTTCCTCAGCTCCCACAGTCAGGATCTAGCTAGTAGGCTTGGGAGTTGAATCCAAGTATGTCTGGCTTGTCCATATTTCCATCAGGGGCCCTACTGACCATCCAAGAAATAATCATGATTATGTGAGAGGATTTTCTTGTGTTCTGCAAATTCTGAAGTCTTTAAAGATTTAAGAGACCATACCTGTAATTTATTATCAAAAGTTTTTGAAAAATTACACCTCTATATCATGATGTCAGGACTAAACTTGGGGGCAGTGAGTGGAGGCTATGTGACAATATTTTATAGTGTGTAATTTTTCTGTAAGTCTGAAGGTATTTCAAAATATTTTCAATTTTTGAAGGAGTCTAGGTGATATTGATTATTCAGCTGATATTTAAAAGCCAGCTGTCCAGAACTCCAATAATGAGCATACTGTTACAGAGCTCTGAGAAATATTGCTCAGGTCCATTTCTTATTCTTTCTTTTTTTCTCTTCTCCATGAAAACTATAATCAAAAAAGTGATGCAGCTCCAGAATTCCTGAAAAGCAGAGAAGACAAATTTTAAATTGAAACAAGCCCTCTCCAGGCGTACCCTGTACACCAGCAGATCCTGGGCTGATGCTGGCCTGGAACCCACACAGAGCACATCTTCAAAAGGCCCCTGGTAGCTAAGAAACTGGGTTCAGTGCAGATGGACTTACCCTCAAGTGGCACTTCCTTACCACGGCACAGCAAGGCCTCCCAGAACTCCCGCAGGTGTAAGAGCCGCCCCCTAGCTGCGCCCGGAATACAAAAAGTCAGGGCAACAACGTAGGAATCTGGAGAACTCCGCAGGAGTAAGAGAAAGCAGGGAGCTGAGCTTTTGATCTGGTAGCAAGGGCTGGCAGAACCACATTCTGAAAACACGTTTTATACAGAGAGCAGGTCACCCTCCTCCAAGAGAGAGCCACGATCGGTGTCTAGATGTGTAGTAACACATAGAACTCGATGTCTGGGCACATTTAATATTTTCCAGCGCTACTGTGTATCCCTAAAACACCCACAGTTCAAGCAACCCCAGCTCCCCCAGACTGAGCCCCTGCGGTGATAACACGCACAAAGCGCCTGGAGCCTGCAGCCCCTCCCGTGACTCCCAGCGTGCCTCGGGCCCCGGCTTCCTAGCCCCACGAATTAGAGAACACCAGTGTCGGAACGCCGGGTGACGGCAGTCTGTTACTGCATCAGGAGCAGTGGCTTCTCTTCTCTCCTGTTCCTTATTGCCTTATGATAACATTGCCTTGATTGTCTCTCTGTCTCTTGGCAGCTGTAAATCTACAGTCCCGGCTGCACAAAGCAGACTTCTCTGAACACTCAAGAACACCTTCTTAGAAACACACACACACACACACACACACACACACACACACACACACACACACACACACACACACGGGCAAGGCCAATTCTCCCCATAAATTTGTAAACTTGTTACCATAGAGACGGCCTTCGGGTACCACAAGTGTAGATCAGCAGTGCCACCTAGTGGGCCACTGGTTATCCTGCATCTCCCAAACGCCATGACCTTGGATGGAGGGGATAGGTTTGGTTTGCTCCGCTTTTCTTGTTTTGCTTTGTTTTGTTTTTGCTAGTTACCCGGCACTCTCCCTGCATGTTCGAGAGACAAGTCCACTGAGATCGACTTTAACCGAGCTCTCTGAGGCCTTGTCCTTCCCACACACAGAATTGGGGTCCAACATCACATTAGGCACGATAGCCCATCTCTTTTCCTGGATGCTGAGCTTTACTAAGTTTAGACCTGGCTCTAAGTAAGTCAGGAACCGCCTGTTGGTAATCTAATGACTAAAAATAACCAAGGCTGATAAGCAGTGGAATAAAACTGGGAATTAGACAAAAATGAGGTCCTCTTTCATTTCATTAATCACCCAATGTGATTTCTTATTCATAAAACAAGATGTGTAGGAAATAGTTTTTTTATTTTCTGCAGGTGAAAGCCAGCCCCCTGCTGTCCTGCCCTGTCACCTTCCCCCGAGCAGTGATGGCCAGTGACACACAAATGAGGAAACCCTTAGTGGATCTCTGTAAATAACAATCTGTCAGCCAAGATTCTTCATGCTTAAGGGTGTGACCTATTGGAGGCCTGTGGTCAATAAAGATGGAAATACGGACTCCGGCAGGAGCACAGACCTGTTAACAAAGTATAGGAGTACTCCAGGCAGCTGCAGCAAGGGAGACCAGGCCCGCAATCCCTCCATCAAAACGCTTGGCCAGATGAGGCTCTGTTGACTCTGTTCTAAGAAGGGTCTGGGGTGTCACCCATGATCAGTCACATCCTCTTTCTGCAGCAGAATGTGAAAGGAATAAAGGGAGATAGACACAGACAGCAGCCTTGCTCCAGCTCAGACAGGATTTGCACCAAGTGACTTTTAGTACCAAAACCGGAAAGTTTCTATTTTTTTTTATTTTAAAGAATAATAAAAAAAGAACAATAGCAAAATCCTAACAGCTTAGACAAAAGCAAAACAAAGCAAAAACAATCAAAAACGATACAGGGTTTCAGAACAAAATAATAGGAATTAACAGCGGCTGTTATACTGCATGTTGTTATCTTCAGCAGTTGCTCAGATTACTAGACGTAAGAATGCAAGACTGATGAAACCATTAAAGAGAATAAAAAGTAAAAACAAAAAAAAAACACATTAGAAATGATACAGAGTTTCACCAGACAAGATGGTAGAAATTCATCAGTGGTTTTTATACTGCATATTGTTGTCTTCAAATCAGTTGTTCAGATTACCAGATATAAGCATGCAAAGTTGGTCAGAAAGAGAAAAAAATTTAGGCATTAACTGTTCCTTTCAATAAACCATTAGATTTCAGCAGTACAGTTATCCCAGCTGTCCTTCTATATACATATATATTTTCCCTTCCTTCTTTCTTTTTCTCCTTTCCCTCATCCGAGTTGTTCCTTCCTTTGAGCAATTTCTTTCCCTTTCATAATATCTACTGTGCATGTTGGGTTTTATTTACTCTTCCAGGTTCTTACACTAGGGAGACAATACGATGTTTACACACGTGGGTCTAATTTATTTCAAAAGTTTCGATTTTTCACAACTTGAGGTTTAAGAATTGCAGATAAGAGTGTGCAGACCCGAGTACACGCTGCAAGAAAGGAATCTGTTGACCAGAGGACACGGGAGGGGTGTTGCCTCACAAAGGAGGTGGTGTTTGAGCTGAGATCTCGAGGGGAAAGCTGGCCCTGGGGAGACAGGATGAGAAAACCCAGAGAGTGGGCAGTAGATGTTAGGGCAGCCCCAACTGGCAACTGTCCGTCGTTGTGCTTGGAACCACCAAGCCAGACTCCCACCTTTTCCACATTCCCGAGACTGCATCAAAATTGCTCTTGCAGGAATCCTTTGCTGACCACCCCACCTTTTGTAGATTCTGCGCACATACCAAAAAAATGCTCTGTGTATTTTCTCACACTGCTATGGATCTGAAATTCTTTATGTGTAAACAATGTCACCTATACATTTTTGTTTGTTTTTTCTGATACTGGGAATCGAACTCATGACCTTGCACTTGCCAGGCAGGTGCTGTGCTGCTGAGCTAAATCCCCAGCCCCCAATGTCACCTATACTTTGTATCCTCCCTTCTAACATCTGCTCAGGCCTGTTCTGGAGCAGCCATTCCTTACCCCTGCATCTCCAAACACATCAGCAACTGCAGTAACAGCTGCACACTCATACAGAGTTGAGGCTTTCTATTATTCGGGTGGATGTCGAGTGGCTTTAGTCCCGGGTGTCAAAACAGAGAAAGGAATCTTTCAGGGGCCACATGAGTTTGTGTCTTTTCACCTAATCCCCAACCCAACAAAAAGTTACTCTGATTCTGGCCAAAAAAAAAAAAAAAACCAGAAAGAATCTTTCTGTATATTAACTTTTGAATTGGTGAAATTTCCAAAGTAGTAGTATAAATATTCAGGCAATAAACAAAGGGAGCCAGATGGAGTGGTCTTCACAGTTACTTTCACGTCTCTGTCAAAATATTTAGCTAGTACCTAAATCTTATTTAAAACATGAATATGGCACTGCATCCAAACACTTCCACAAACACTAATCGCCTCCCCGTCGCTAATGCAGCTTCCATTTCAGCATTTCTCTAACACTCATCAAGGAAGGCTGGCCCCAAAATCCAGTATATTAGACCCCAAAAGGGAGGGAAGATCCACCCTGCTCTCTGCCCACACCAGCACCGGCAGCCGCCTCCCCAGCCCTCGGAGGTATCAGCAGGCGAAGCTGCCTCTGAGTGGTAAACAGACACCGAGGCAATTTGGATAGCCAGGAGGAGGGCTAGCAGCGTGGGGATATTTCTGGAACGTGTCTATTCTCCAGGGCTGGATAAGTCAGCCTGAACTCCTCCGAATTTTATTTCCTGTAAACTGTGTGAATGTAAAACTGTATTACTGGTTCAGAGTTGTTCGGCGTGGATTTCTTCTCAGCTTTTGCAGACATGCACAGCATAAAACCAAATATATTTTAATGTACTAGAAACGTGCAGTGGGTTTTAATGAGGATGATTAGCCCTAGGAAAAGAGGCTAAGCTCATAGAGAGGAAATGGAGTAGTCTGCAACGTGCCCCTCCCTGCCACCCCAGTGGGAGAAGTGATCTGGGCTGACATCTACTGGGCCCCATGGTGCCCCAAAGGCTGCCCCTGAGCTAACAGCACAGGTATGGGAAGGAAGGTTCAAGCTCTGTGAATGTCCTGCAAGCCACCAAGCCCACTTTGAGGACTGGCTTCCTACTCAGCCTTGTGCTGAGCAGTGAGGACGGAACATGAAAATTTCTGACTTGGCCATGGTGGAGCATAGATAGTTCTGGTAGGCAAAATAATAGCCCTCAAAGAGATCCACATTCCAAATACCAGAATCTGAATTGTCCTCTGACATGGCAAAAAGGATTTTTGCAGATGTGTTTAAATTGAGTACCCAGAGATGGAGAGAGTACGTGATCATCCAGGCGGACCCAAGGCCATCACGAAGATCCTTATAAAAGGAGACAAGAGCATCAGAGCTGGTACAAGTAGCTGTGAGCATGGCAGCAGGTAATAGAGGGATACAAAGAAGGGTCTGTGAGCCAAGGAACACAGGCGGGTTCCAGAAGCTAGGAAAGGCAAGGAGGCGGTTTTCCCCGAAGCCTCCATTAGAACGTAGCCCCGCTGCCACTTTGACTTTAGACTCCGATCTTCAAACGATGAGAGAATGGATTTGGATTGTTTTAAGCCACTAAATTTGTGACAGTTTCTTACAGCAGCCTTAAGAAACTAGTGCCTATTCCTGACTACCCCTAAACACACCCTACCTTGACTTCCGCCTGCTGTACCGGAAGTATTAGTCAATGAATACAGAAGTACAAAATGGGCAAGGGCCAATCCTCCCCGGAGTCCACAGAGGGTTTCACAGAGCAGGTGAGCCAGCCTCTGTCAATGCTTGAGGAGTTTTCAAGCAAGAGGCATGCAGGGATGCATGTCAGGCCGCAGGGATGTCAGAGATAAAGGCAGAGGCAGGAGAAACACAGCACAGGTCTGTGTGGCATGGACCAGACCCTGGAGGCTGGGAGAGGAGGCTGAAAAGAGGAATTTCAGCCAAGCCCCAAAGTGTGGATGCCCATGGTAGCCTGGCTATTGAAAAGAGAATTCACCACTTTCTCAGGAATCTGACTAAACCCTCAGCACCCATGGCAGTGATGATAGAAGCCCCCTATGCAGGACAGATCTCAGCTGAGGGAAGAGGCCAAGGGCGAAATTTAAAGGGCCACCAAAAGCCTCAGTAATCAAGAAAAATAATGATTAAATTCCACATTTCAAAATTAAGGCTAAAAAGTGATGCACAAGATATCAAAACTATAAGTAAAGACATTGCTGATGATGGTGCCTCACTGTGTAGCAGAAAAATCCATATCAAACCAAATGGAATAGTTTGCTCCGAGGAGTTAGAAAGTAATTTTTATTACAGTAGGGGGCTGGGGAACCCAGGGGTTCAGATCATCAGCCCAGTGTCAGAGCTGAGTTCAGTTTAAATATGGTTTGTGAGTGGGAAGTACAAAGCGGATAGCAGGTCATTACGTGATTGGTTACCTGGAATACGAGAATTCTATCATATATTGTCAGGAGCTGACAGTGTCCTTGATTGGGCCAGTCTTCCCTCAAACGTGACAGCCTTGAAGTCCTTGAAGCAAGTTGGAATCACTGCGTATTTTTAAAACACAACTGGACACAGTCAGTTTGACCCACGCATTGTTAAGGGGGACCCTCTGGGCCTAGATAGTCAAGGCTAGCTGCGTGACCTGGAGCACGAGCATAGTCACAGCCTATGAACTGATTTCTAACCTTTGCTATAATATGCCTCCAAGTCTGCTATTCTGTAAGTATGCCCTAACAGCTGAACCACATTAGAAATGAGAGTAAATGGAAAACTCAGCCACTGTTAATTTTTTTTTTTTTTTTTTTGAGACAAGGTCTCACTATGTAGTTCAGGCTGATCCTGAACTCACTATGTGATCCAGGCTGGCTTTGAACTCTCAGCAATCCTCCTGCCTCAGCCTCCCGAGTGCTGGGATTACAGGCGTGCGCCACTATGCCCAGCCTACCCACTGTGATCTTATCTTTAAATATTTGCTATTTTGTTCATCATGGTTTTTTGGATTAATTTTAATTTCGTAGTCATGCACTAAACTATTACTCATCTTAATTTCTGAGCTTCAGGCACCCCTTCATGTTGTACCCAAGCAACAGCACTAAAAGACTCACCTTGGTACTGGCTCCAGCCTTAGGTTCTAAAGAGGAGACATTCCAGTCATCCGGTGTCACGCTCAGCAGCCTGTGTGAGGGAGGCCAGAAAATGAAAGGGAACTTCCTTAGGGTGAGAGAGAGGCCCCTAAGTCTAAAGAAGTAGAAAGGAGAGTGTTCCCTGGTATTGGAGGACACAGGGCTGGAGTGTCCCGCCCCCCATCTACAGTGCCCGCCAAGGAAAAGCTGAGTGAGAAGGCAACATAAGGATCCACACCTATCCATGTGGGAAATGGGGCCGCAGGGCTTCCCCCAGGCCAGCTGCAGGCTCGACAGTCCCTGCTCAGGTCACAGCTTGCTGCAGAGGGTCCTCAAGAGAACAGCTGAGAAGGGTGTGCTGTTAGGGGGAGGAGCAAACAGGCCCCGTCATGAGCTAGTGGCGCCAGAGGGCTCCGTGGGGGCATCTCCGAGGAGCCCAGTGGTGGGGCCTATGGAAGAGGCAGCCTTCGGGCTGAGGGCTTGAGGACGGCATTCAGGAGCCAAGGGAGAAACGGGAGAAAGCTCCAGCTGGGTCAAAAGCCCTCTTTCTTCGGCTCCTCCATCCTTTTCCCCAGCTCCGCTCTGCAGAAGCCAGTTGTGCATCCAAGCTCTGACGCTCAACGGAAGAGGAAGAAGGCAGCACCTGCCCATGCGCCCTGGTGGCTGAGTTGGGAAGAGAAGGAAGCGCGTTTCAACTGCCTGAGGAAGTGATGTCATGTTCCACATTCAGCAGGACCTTTTAATGCCTGGAAATGAGGCTAATGAGGCCCCAAAATATCTGAGGAAAGGTGGGCTCAGCCCAAGATGGGTCAGAACGTGATTGAAGGTGGTGATGGGGGAAAAATTAATCAATCTCCTGCCGAGTTCTCCAAGTTCAGTGCATTTCATGCAACACTTAGGCTGCTTGCTCTCCACTTATCCCCCTCCTGATCCAATCCTTGTCATTCTCTGCCCTGTCCGGGGCCCCTGGATACTCAGCCCACAGGCTGTGGCTCAGGATCTCCAAGTTGGGCTCGGCCAGCGAGGGACGAAGGCCTCTGTTCCCCTCCTCTCGCAGCAGCCCTTGCTGCGCATGACCGCAACCCCTGCCGAGGACTCTGGTAACACTTCAGGGTGGTGCCGCCAGCTCTGAGTACTTCTACATCTTTTGTTTGTCCCTTCAAACCTGCCCATGTGTCTATTATTAGATTCTTTGTTAAAAGTCTCCTCATTTAAACCATAAGAATGCTTTTTTTATTTCCTGTCTAGACCCTAATGACTGCACACAGGGTGAGGGATATTTTTCCACTTTGACCCATGAAAGAGGCGAGAATGAGTGAAGGTGTGGGCAGGAAGGAGGGGAGGCCACACCTGCTGGCTCATGTTTCCTTCCAAAGAAAGAAGTTCAACTCTGAAATGGAATCAAGACAGTGAAGCTTTGACATAGGCAGCGGGGGGAAGAGAAGCACCAGCATGAAGACTGGGATTTTTAGAAGAACGCTTCTGCTCCTTTGGAAGATCCTGTTCAGGGAGTTTGAGCCTCTAAGTCAGATCATATCCTTCGAAAGCACTCCATGCTGTTCCACCTAAGAAGCGGTAACTACAATAACATTCAACATAGTTGTTCGGGGCGGCATGGGTTCATGGGCTGAGTAAGGCGTGTTGTGTTTGTAACAGCAGGATTAACAGTCCTGGGCACATCAGTGATGAACAAATATACAAATATCCAAAGTAAAAGGACCACAAGTTCACATCCTATATTACAACATGGTGTGTCTTGAATTGCCAGGCGGGAATTAATGACTCATGATTAATCAAAGGCCAAGTAACTGTCTTGTGTAAGCAACAAACTTGCGAGCTCTCATTTTTCCTGCGGTGGAAAGGGCAAAGTCCAGATTCCTTGATGACTCATCATGTGAGTTTGGCCAATCATGTAAATTCACTGAGTTTCTGTTTACTCCTGTGTAAAAGAAGGATAATCCACCTTATCAACCTAAGTAAAGCACAGGCCCTAAGCTCCTTAAAAGGCTGAGATTACTGAAGATCCAGGGTCCTGGTCAGTAGCTGTAGGACCTGCACAATAATGCAGCATCTGGGTGGAAACAGGAAGAGTACTTTGGCTACCATGATCTCAGTTGTGTACATATTTATAAATATCCCATAGACCTTGTGGTTGGTACTAGAGCAATTGCAGATGACTATGAATGAGACTGAGAAGGGCACGAAAGAGACAAGTACCCACAGACACCAAAGCCCTGAGTAATGAAGAATTAAACACAAGGGGTCATGGAGTTGCTTTATAGGTAACACATCTGTAAGAGAAGAGATCCAGTGCTGAAGAGCTGAACTGACATTCCAGGGTTATCTTGCACCCACCACGAGGAAATTCCAAAGCTTTTTGCAAAAAAACGCATTAGACCCCCAGACTCCGTTTGTATTTCTCACCTTCTGGAACTTTCTGTGTACTAAACAGCCAGATCCCAAGTGGAAGGATATCTCTGAACTCTCACTTCTCCACATTACCACTTTTGCACATTATCACAGGAACCGAGCCACCTTCTTTGGTGGCAGAGGGCGATCA
Organism: Chinchilla lanigera; assembly: GCF_000276665.1. Lineage (NCBI taxonomy): Eukaryota > Metazoa > Chordata > Mammalia > Rodentia > Chinchillidae > Chinchilla > Chinchilla lanigera. Next base: position 18,899,255 of record NW_004955416.1, read on the forward strand.
CTAAGTAGGGAAAAGAAATGTGGAGCAAAGAAGACTGGCTACGAGGCACAAGTATTACGAGAAGATTCATTCGGGTTACTCTAAGGAGCTGTGCATCTCTGCATCTCCAGCCACTTTACGGATCAGTTCCATAGCATCAGTCACATCAAGAGGTTTCATTATTTAAGCAGCCAACACATTCGGCACAGTCCCTCCCTTGGTGACATGATCATACTATGATGATGACAATGAAATACAGAAAAATAAAAGGATGGGTACAGTCCAGGGCAGACAAGTACCAGGCTAGGAAAAATAAACACAGTTATCAACTATAGTAAACGTCCCCAGGTTTACATGGCTACAGTGATAGGACCTCCAGTCTGTTTATAGAGAAATATGCAGAGCACATTTTATAACTCAATGTGCTTCTTTAATAAATCAAGTATTATTTGGTATTGTGTCCTGACATGATTGATTCCATTATAAATTGTTAGCACTCTTCCAAGGTGCTAAAAAGCAGAAGAGGTTGAGCTGGGTATTAAAGGATTTAATCTCCTTTTGTCCACTTGCCAGTGATAAATAGAAACGTTCCCTGGGACTGAGGCAGGCAAGCCAGACAACATGAGGCATTTATTTCAAATCCAGCCTGTGAATCCAAATGTCCTCTTACATCCAATGCAAAATGCTGCCTGAGCCGACTGCTGACTTGAAAGTGTCTATTTCCAGGCTACCTCTCTCCCACGTGAGCGTTGGGTAAGCTGCCTTGCTGAGCTTGCATATTTTTCTAGTCTTTTGACTTTACAGAGATGTATTTTATGACCCAGCAGATGGTCTAGTTTGGTAAATATTCCAAGTGCATTTGAAAAGAGTATGTATTCTGTAGTTATCATCAAGAATGCAAAAAAAAATTATAAATGGTAGCAGCCAGGTGTAATGGTGCACGCCTGTAATCTCAGAAATCTATAAGGCTGAGGCAGGACAATTACAAATTCAAGCCCTGCCTCGATAACTTAGCAATTTAGCAAGATCCTGTATCAAAATTTTAAAAAGAATTTAAATGGCTAGGGATGTAGCTCAATGTGAAAGTCCTGGGTTCAATCCCAGTACTGCAAAATAACAACAATAATAACAAAATAATAATAAATGTCCTCTAGGATGTAGAGGAAAATGAACACTCCGCACTTTTGGTGAAAATGTAATTAGCATATCCACTGTGGAAATCTGTATGGAAGTTCTTGAAAAAGCTAAAAAATAGTTTATCCAACTAACTGGACCACTCCTTGGTATATACACAAAGGAATTAAGGTCAATATACTAAAAAGAAACCTGCATACCTATGTTTCTCACAGCACAAATCACAATAACCAAGTTATAGAGCCAGTCTAGGTGCCTATTAATGGATGGATAAGAAAAAATGTGGTATTGTACACAAAGGAATACTATTCAACCATCAAGAAGAATGAAATAATGTCATCTGCAGGAGAATGGATGGAATTAAGGATTATCATGTTAAGTAAAATAAGCCAGACTCAGAAAGACAAATATTGCATGTTGTCTGTCATATGTAAAATACATATAGAAAAAACAGAAGACATGAAAGTAGAAGACAGATTACTAGAAAAGTAGAAGAGTATAGGGAAGAGGAAGTGGGGAGGAAGTCCTGGAGGTGAGGGAGTCCTATATGCATGTATGGAAATATCACAGTGAAACACAATATTCTGTGTGATGAATATGCACTAAAATAAAGTTGAAGGAATCTGTAGTCTGTGCTTGGGTGTTATGTCCCATAAATGTCAATAAATTCCAAGAAATTAATAGTATTGAAGTCTTCTGTAATCTTACTGATGGTCTAGTTGCTCTATCAATTATGGAGAAAGGGGTTTTAAAAATGTTCAACTTTGATTGTGGACTTAACTAACCCTCCTTTTAATTTTCCCATTGTGCTTCATGCATTTGAAATTCTGTCATTAGGTATGTGCACATGTAAAATAGATATGGTTCCCTGAATTTACCCTTTTATCACTGTGAAATAATCCTTGATATTTCTCTTAATATGCCTGACTTTGAAATCTATTTTGTCTAATATTGTTATAACTATTCCAGCTTTCTTACACTTGCTGTTTTCGTAGCATAAGTTTTCCATTCTCCTACCTTCACGCTATGTCTTTATATTAAAAGTGTATTTTCATAAGAAATAGAGGACCAGATATTGCTTTTTATCCAGTCAGAAAATCTCTGCCTTTTAATTGTTCTGTTTTGTCCTTTTACATTTAATACAAATTTGCTTGAGTTCACTATGTCACTATTTGCTTGCTACTTGTCCCATCTCCTTTTAGACCTTTTTCTCCTCCTTTCCTATTGTGCTTTAGGTTAACAAATTCTTTCTAGTTTTTAATTTAACTCCTCTGTTAAAATAGAATATTGAATTGGGGATGTGGCTTAATGACAGAGCAATTGCCTAACATATGCAAAGTCCTAGGTTCAATCCCCAACACTGGGAAAAAAAAAAAAAAAAAAAAGAACCAGTTAAATGTATTTGAAATTAAAATGGAATATAATATTGGCATTTAAACTATATTTTTTAGTGTGTGAGACCATTTAAGTGTCTCATAAAATGTAAGAAATGTGCAATATTATAGTCCCATTAACTACACCTAGCTCTTCATACCACTATTGTCCATATTATCTCTACATATCTTATTGTGGTGGATTAACTAATGGTCAACTTGTAACACACAGCTGAACTGAATCAGGGTGGTGCTGGGTGTGGAAGGGCCACCTGAGGATTGTTGTCAGCAGCATAAAAGGAGAACTGAGGGAGGATGGTGCTGCTGACTGTCCTGGAGAAGCTTGTCATGCCGGTTTTCCTGATACAAACTCAGCTGTTCTCACATCAGAGGAGCTCAGGTCCTCACTGTCGCTGAGGATGGCTGCAGTTCTTTTCAGGGGAGCTCTGGTCCTTACCTTGAGCATCACTTCTTGGCTCCAGGGAAGACCCCTTAGCCTGCTGGCCTAGATCCTACTGGCGCAGCCTTTCTAACTTCCACCACTGGCTTTGGGGCCTTCCCAGTGCAGATCCCTGATACAGACTTGCGTAAGACATTGTCGTGGGCTCTAGACCTCCACCTGAACTCATAGAGGACATTGCCATAGGCTCTAGGTCTTTGGCTGGACTTGTGCAAGACATTGCAGTGGGATCCAGGCACTCAGCTGGATTTTGGGGTCTCTAGTGTGTGGACAGATCTCCTGCACTCTTCCACATTTGACTCTTTGGGTAAATATTATAAAATAATCTTATGAATTATATGTCCTGTATTAAATCTTTTCCCTGGATTAAATCCAACACCTAATTTGAGGGATTTTTTTAACTGAGCTTTCTTAACTAATACAGCACCAAGTTACTCAATCAAAGCAATGGTTTTGGGCCGGGGATATAGCTCAGTGGCACAAGCATCTTCCTGGCAAATGCAAGGTCCTGAGTTCAATTCCCAGTACCAAAAAAAAAAAAAAAAAAAAAAAACCTTTCTAAAGCAATGGTTTCATTAAAGAAAATATTTGCTTAAAAGAAAAACATGTTAACACTACTAGCCATCCAGTTATCCAAGCCAGATATCCAGAAATCTCTTGAGAAATGGGTGTCCTTGCAGATGTACGGGGCAATGAATCTTAGCATATTATTTAGATAAAATAGTTTTGGTAAAAGCCTACATGGTGCCTTGGGAAACCTCCCAGGACAGTGTAAGAGCTAATTCCCCAGATCAACACTGCCCAGGAATGTCTCCCCAAGATAAGGGGGCAAGTAGGCCTAGGTAACCCTCCATGACCCTGCCTGGGCAGTTCCATCTCCTGGCCCTAGGTAAACATTGTAACCATAAAGGAAATGTATGGTTATCTAAAAGGGGACATATAAAACAGAGTACAGAAAGTATATATCATTGTGGTTGGGCTCATGACCGGAACCTGACCCAGTTACATGGCACAAGGAAAACAACATGTGGCCAGGGCTACAACATTCCTTTCTGTTACCATGGAAACCAAAAATGTATATAACCTGGGAACAAAGACAGGTCCACACCCACTTCCCGGACTTGAAAGTCGGGATGAGAGGTTTCCCCCAGATCCTCCATGGCCTCCTAACATCTGAGCCAATCTCTGATCTAGAGCATTTGTGTTGGTTTGGGGTGGCTTATTTTGCAAGGGGAACAACATAATACAGGACACATACTTTATATGATTATTTATAAGTCACCCAAAGAACAGTATACAAGAGTGCAGTGAATCTGTCCACACACTAAGGCCAAGCTGGATTCCACAACAATGTCCTACATGAGTTGAGCTGAATACCTAGAGCTCATAACAATGCCTCCCATGAATCCAACTGGAGGCCCAGAGCCCATGACAACGTCTCATGCAGGTCTCTTTCACGGATCTGCACTGGGAAGGCCCAAAGGTCAGTGGTGGAATCTACAAAGTCTGTGCCAGCAGGAAGAAGGATCTGTGCTAGCAGGCTGAGGGATCTGCACTGGAGCCAGGAAGTGATGCTCAGAAGAACCAGAGCTCCCCCAAAAGGTACCACAGCCATCCTCGACAACACTGAGGTCCCGAGCTCCTCTGATGATCAGGATGGCCGAGTTCCCATCAGGGAAGCCAATGCAGCAAGCTTTTCCAGGAGGTCGGCAGTGCACCATCTTCCCTTCTGGATCCAGGAAGCTATGCTCAAGTGAGGACCAGAGCTCCCCAAAGTGAACCAAAGCCATTCTCAGTGCCAGAGGGGTCCCGAGCTCCTCAGAGGATGAAAACAGCCAAGTTCATCAGAAAGCCAGCTCCCCACGGTCTCTCTCAGCTCCCAACAGCCTGCTTCTTCTTCTCCAGGTCTGCCTCTTATGCTGCTGGCAACAGTCCTCAGGTGAGCCTCCCACACCCAGCACCACTCACTCAGTTCAGCTGGGTGTTACAACTTGAGCAGGAGTTATCAATCCACTACAGCATTCTTCCCCCTTCTTCACCTGGAAAATCCCATCCACCTCCGGGGCCATTTCTTCCAGGAAGCCATCATACACCCACACGCACAGACATGCCACTGGCATCTCGTTAAATCTTTTAATGGTAGAAATTTTAAACATATGCAAGGGTTTTTAAACACATTGTGCTCATGTCCAGCGTTATTTCATCTCTATCTCTTTTCCTTTATCCTCCCTACCCCTGAAATATTTGCAAGCAAATTCCAGATATTTTATCATTATATCCACAGATATTTCACAATCGCATGTGTCTCCAAAAAATGGTACCTTTTTAAAAACAGGACCACAAAAATATGAACACTTCCAAAATGAAACTGAACATCCAATCAGGGCTCATATTCCTTGAGAGTCTCACAGCTTTTTACATTTTTATTTTCTATTTTTTTATCTTTTTTTTTTTTTTTTTTTTGTACCGGGAATCAAACTCAGGACCTTCCACTTGCCAGGCAGGCACTTGTGCCACTGAGCTATATCCCCGGCCCAAATTTTTATTTTTTAAATGGCAATCCAACAAGATGCACACATTACAGTTACTGTCCAAGTCTCTTTTGTTTTATAGACTGTCCCCCTAGTTTTCTTTTTTAATAGTTTACCTGTTGAAGAAATCAGGCTGTTGGACATCGACTCTGCACCACCCCGGTTCCTGGACACTGCCCAGCTGCTCCCCTCCTCTGAGCTGGGGGCTGTGTCCAGAGGCTCGCTCTGACGCTGACCTGGTTTTCTGGCATGGTCTATGCATAGCTGGAGAGAACAACAGTTTTATTTCTTTTTCATCTTTCAACTGAACTGCTTGAGAATCCACCTGATCCTGCGGCAGGAATTCCAGCATTTCTCCTTGACCCTTCCTCCTCCTTCCCTGCTCCCAGCTTACACTGCCAAGAACTTTAAGGCTTATTTGGAACCACTTCTAACTCCTGATGACAGATGGAAAGAGAGGAGAGGGAGAAGACAGGAGAAGACTACAGGCAGCGGAGTGTGTGCGGGACCCACTGGCACAATGACTGCACTCACTCAGTTCCCTGCTGAACAGTCCCAGCATAGCCAAGCCCATTTGCTTTCTTCCAGCTGAGGCTATACAAGTCAGAGTGGTGCTCTACGCTCCAGCTTCAATCCGTGCTGTCCTAGTGATACAGGAAAATAAAAACTCCCAACCTGAATGATATCTGGGACTATCTGGCTCGAGTTCGTGTTCTCTAAAATCGAAGAATGAATTTTAGGAACAGTGGAGGTTAAGAGCAGAATATATTTAGTGAGGGAAAGAAAGCTTCTGTCCAAGAGAGGGACAGAAGGGGGGCCCGAGTGGGTTACCCCCGGACTCTGTCTTTTCTAGGGACTTTTATAGAGCAAAACCACAAGGTGAGGTGGGTCCAAGGTAGGGGAAAACGGGCAAAACTATGGTCAGCCAATAAGAATTATTCAGGTAAAATTAATTAAACTGGGATGAAATGGGGAAGCGAGTCACGCACGTAGCAAGTGGGCATGAATACAGAACAGGGGATTACAGTCTGAAAAGTCTGGCCTTCTAAGAGGAAAGACGGTGCTCCCTGTCCCACCCAGACCCAGATGGCACACAGAATAATGGTTTCCGCCCATGTAAACGTCTGCCAAGTCATCATGGTGGTGATCCAACGTGGCATGGCCCAGAGTTGACCACGTGTCTCTCCCAGACCAACTCCCGCCCCCATTACAACTTCCGGTTTCCTTTCACACACAGGGCAACCAATCAGCGTCCCTTAAGTCACTTAGACCACCCCATAACTCCACCCCCAACCTAGCGCAATATATTCTTTTTCCCAGCCCTCCCCCCGCCCCCCCGCCCCAAGGTCCTGGCTTTCTCTCTCTTTCTCTCTCTCTGCAGCCCTCCCATGCCTGGGCAATGAAGGCTTTTTTTACTTCATTTTGCCTCTTATTCACGCCAAACCTAACACAGAGTAAACCCGTTCAGCCAGCCGTGCATCTCCTTACTAAAACCCAAAATGCAATAATAATAGAAATAGCCCAGTTGAACAAATGAGCAAAGGGTTCCAACAGGCATTTCTCCAAAGAAGATGCACATACCGCCAACAAGCACATAAACAGGTGCTGGACATCATTAGCCACCAGGGAAATGCAAATCAAAACTACAGTGAGAGACTACTTCACATCCGGGAGGAAGGTTAGAATGAAAGTTCAGATAATAGCAAGGGAGAGATACGGAGAACCCTTAAATAGGGCTGGTGGAAAAATGCAACGGTTCCACTGTTTTATAAAACAGCAGGCTTGTTCCTCAAATGGTTAATCGTAGAGTCGGCTTATGGTTAATTTAAAATGCACTGAAACCGACTAAGATGTTGGTGGAAAGTGGACACTCCGAGTGCCCATCACCGGCTAACTGGTTAAGCAAAATATAGCACAGCCCCCAGTGGAGTACTATTCAACCTTCAGAGGAAAGAAAGTTCTGACATAGGCTACAACATGGGTGAACCTGGAGGGGGTTATGTTAAGTGACATGGACCAATCACAACAAGGGAAATACTGCATAATTCCACTTCACTGTGGCACCTGGAGTTGTCGGATTCATAGACAGAAACTAGGCTGTGGTTGCCAGATACGGGGGAGAGAGAAAACAGGGACTTCATGCTGACTGACTACAGAGTTTCCGTTCTGCAAAATGAGAAGAGCGGCCGCTGCGGGGGGAGCCTTGGACTAGGGAAGCCTCGGTGAGCTGCCTGGGAGCCCGGATCCTCCAGCCCCGCTCCCTGCCGCCACCGAGAGAGATGCGGGGGGGCCTTGGACGCGGGAGACCTCAGGGAGCTTTCTGGGAACCCAGGACCCCTGTCTCCACCTCCCACCGCCACCTCAGGAATGAACCTGAATCCCTGGAAACCTAGGGAGATTTGAAAATGACAAAAAGAAGAAGCACAATGCAATCTCAGCCAAACTCCCCTCCCAGAACAAGTCCAGGAAACATCAACATGGAAGAACAAGGAAGTCATACACCTGAAATCTCTGAAATGATAGCAAATGAAGTAAAGAACCAACTACAGGGCCGGGGATGTAGCTCAGTGGCACAGTGCCTGCCCAGCAAGCGCGAGGTTGTGAGTTCGATTCTTGATACCAAAAAAAAAAAAAAAAAAGAACCAACTAACATCAGGCTATAAAGGAAATCAGATCAGAGATAATTGCTCAGGTAAAAAAGAAATGACAACCATAATGAAAGAATTTCTCAGCATATCAAAAGAAGACATAGGTTTAAAAAAAAAAAATAGGGGCCGAGGATTTAGCTCAGCAGTACAGCACCTGCCTGGAAAGTGCAAGGTCAAGAGTTCGATTCCCCGTACCAGGAAAAAAAAAAAAAAAAAGAGAGAGAAGCACAGAAAAATGATGGAAACCTTGCAGAATGAAAGAGCCCCCTTTGTCAAAGGTAAAATGCTGAGTGTGTTTGTAGTTACGTCTGCATCTTATGATCTGTTCCTTTGATCCTGAGGTCTGTTTTTTTTTTGTCAGGACCATGCTGATTTTATCACAGTAGCATTATAGTGTAATTTCAAGTCAGGGATTATGAGGCCTCCTGCCTTGCCTTTGTCGGCCAGGATTGCTTTTGCCATTCTAGGTCTCTTCTGGTTCCAGATGAATTTTAGGAATGTTTTCTCTAGATCTGTGAGGTATACTAATGGTATTTTGATCAGGGTTGCATTGTATCTGTATGTGTAAACATACTATCTCCCTAGTGTAAGATCTGAAAGAGTAAATAAAATCCAAAAGGTACAATAGATATTGTGAAAGGGAAAGAAATTGCTCAAAAGGAAAGAACAACTGGGATGAGGGAAAGGAGAAAAGAAAGAAAGAAGGAAGGGGGAAATATAATATATACGCAAGCTAGCTAAGATAATTGTACTACTAATTTTTATTGGTTTATTGAAAGGAACAGGTAATGCTTAATTTCTTGACCAGTTTTGCATGCCTGTATCTGATAATCTGCACAACTACTCTGAAGACAACAATATGCAATATCAACCATTGTTGAATTCCTACATCTTGTCTTTGAAATTCTGTATCGTTTCTAATGTTGTTGTTTTTTTTTTTAATTCTCTTTTTTTTGGGGGGGGGGATTTTCTTCCAGTACCGGGAGTCGAACTCACCACCTTGCGCTTGCCAGGCAGGCGCTGTGCCGCTGAGCTAAATCCCCAGCCCCCCTCATAGGTTATAAAAACAAACCATGAAAACTGTCTTGTAAACTGTGTAACAAAGTAACCTCTCTTGGGGCAACCCCATTGTTTTCAGTACCGAAGTCAACTGGCAGGCTGAGGTGTTGGAGGGGAATTGTTCTAACGTTTGCAACTTACTTTCAGATGCATCCGAAAAACATAAGACGCTTTGACGACGGAGAGAGGGCCGGATAAAGTGGACAGACGCGCACTGGAACAGGCAGAAATGTTAGTCGAAGGCTAAGATGCGCATTCGCTGTAAAATTCTTCGAACTTTCAGGTATCGTTGGAAAAGGGAGATGCTACCAGTACTTTAAATCTGAAAATGACTCTCCCCTCCCTCTCCAGCTCCACACGCCCTGCTTTCTGCTCTGGTTGCGTAGAAAGCTCGCCTTGCGGTGCGGCCCAGTCTTTCGGTCCGGATGGACCTGGGTCCAGGGACCGCCCACTTTGGGAAAATACAGTCAGCCCCCGGCTGCGGGACATGCGGGGCTCTAGCCGCCAGGGGGCGCGCGCGCAACGCCCTGAGCTCAGCCAGCTCCCGCAGGAAAAAGAGAGTCAGCACCCCTGATCTGTACCCGCAGATTCTGCTGCTGAAGAGGTAGGGAGGGAGGGGGAAGGCGGTGTGTGCTGAGCAAGTCAGACGAGGCTGAGTGCTTCTCCAGCTCTTATTCCATGTTTGAGCTTTGAGTCGTCCGAAAATAGCGCAGGAGATGCATTTTATTCCTGGAAGCGGCTGCCCAATGCAGGGCTCCCTGGTTCTCAAAGATCAGAGCACAGCGCATGTGGTGTGTGTGTGTGTGTGTGTGTCTGTCTGTCTGTCTGTCCACACTGCCCAAACTGGGATCCAACTTGCTATTCTCCTGCCTCAGCCTCCTAGAGTGCTGGGCTGGGAACTGCTTTTTAGGTGGGTCACCTCCCTCCCGTCCACGAGCTCATTGAACAGAGGGACTCAGAGTGTCCTGGGCTGAGAGGGCTTCACCTGCAGCCAGGGTCATCCAGGGCCGCGCCCACTCCCGCCCCCAGGGGCGCTGGGGAAGTGAGGGAATGGTGAATCCGTCCTCAACTCCAGATCGCCCGCGGCTCCCCGGAGGCGCGTGATCCGCATCTGCGTCCAGGTCCCGGCCACCAGACATTCAGGCTGGAATCCTCGCTGTCTCAGTATTTAAAAATCATAATCATTCCTATGTACTCTATACAGACCAGCAGGTCCCTCAAATTCTCCTTTTCCTGTAGCCACGTCCTGAAAGCCTTGGAGATGGTGTCTGGGAGGCTGATCCATGCCCGGTTTCCACTTCCAGGCAGCTGAAGCGTCAGGTGCCTGAAGCCCAAACCCCTAGAAATGGAAGGGGGAAAAAAAAGAAAGAAAAGCAGGCAGACAAATTTGTCCAGGAAGCCCAGCTACTTTCTGGAGCACATGCCCGTGGAATGCTTATTGCCTTGTATCTTGATACACAAGCTATTTTCCTGTGTTATGTTGGAGGCTTCAGTGAAGCGCTGCGGTGGAGGGTTATCTAACATGCTTGAGGCCGTGGATTTGACCCCATGCACCCTGCCAAAAAGCAAGTGATGTCGACCATGCTATCTGCACCCACCTTTCATCACTCTGGAGTAATCACAAGTACCTTTTAATGACTAAAGGATAACTTTTGGGAAATGGTAAAATCATGAATCTCTCAATGATACAAAGTGAACAGAGGTTTAAAAATTTATTGAATTCATTATAAATGAGTGCACCATTGAGAAGTTGCCATGGGTTCAAAGAAGATGTCAAAAGAGCACAGATATCTACAGATCAGGAGGACGGAAATGGACTTGCAAATGGATGCAGAGAGGCCTCTTCACCAGGGAGGAGGGAGTCCAGTGACTGTCCACTGGGCGGAATTTATTTGCATGTCTGTGAAGAATTATTTGCATGGCTACCCTTTCTCTGCAACTTATGGAATTATAACATAGCCTGAAGGCCAGTCAACAAGCCAAGAACCCCAAGCTCCTGAATCAGCTAACCAGTTAGACGTTCTCTCCACAGTGCCAAGCTCTTAACTGAAGTGCAAGTTCTTCCCTATGCTATGTAAGCAAATCTATGTCTGTGCTATCTTTAATGGTCATGCAGTTTTATCACGTAGACATTCAATAGTTTATTTAGCAAGCTGCTGTCAGACTCATAATTGTGTCTAATTTTTCATTGGTACAAACAACGCAGGAATAGTTCCTTTATGACACACCTTTGAACATTATTGATTGGTTCCCTAGGATGAATCTTTAGAAATAGAAGATGTGAGAAGAAGGATATACACTTGTGTGGGAGAGAGACAGACAGATATTGGGGTTGAACCTAGCGTCTGCCCACTGAGCTACATCTGCAGTCTATATATTTTTCTATCTATATCTACATACTTATCTATCTATATGTTTTTGAGACAGAGCCACACCAAGTTGCCCAAGCTGGGTTTCAACTTGTGATTATCCTGCCTCAGCCTCAAAGAGTTCTGGGATTCCAGGTGTACATCATACATCCAGCGTTATATACAAGCCTTTTTGAAAGTGCCCAACACATGCTGATGGATGAATGACCTTTACAAGCTGCTAAGTACTTCATATCTTGCCAGAAATCGAAATGCTTTCAAGTCTGAGACTCAGATTTTTATTTTTCTTGCACGCCCTCCTTCCTAAAGGTATTGAATAACAGGATTAAGATGAGAATCGGAAGTCGGTGGAGATTCAAGCGCCTGCTCAGGTAACTTGGCATGAGCAATTGCTTCTGCAGCTCCCTCCTTCAAGCCTGCTCCTCACATTATGCTCTCCAGCCTGCCTTCAACACAGAACCACTCTCTGCCTCACCAGGGACATCTCCTTAGAGGCTGTGTTAATCATGGTCGTCAATTTGATTGGATAGAGAGACACCCAGGAAATTAGTAGAACACACTTCCAGGTGTGTCTGTGAGTGTGTGTGATTGGCAGGTGAGGCAGCAAACTGAAGGGGGGACCTTCCTGCATCTGGGCAGCAGGATGCAAGAAGCGAGGGCCCATGGAACAAAAGGGAAGGGCGGAGGAAGGCAGTCAGCAGCACCTGCTCTCTCATTCTGCTTCCCAGCTGCCATGAGGTGAGCAGCTTGCCTGTGCCACGCCCTTCCGCCATGATGTCTCTGCCTTGGAGCCGGCTGACCATGGACTGAACCCTCTGACACCGTAAGCCGAAATAAATCTCTCCTCCTTTAAATTGTCTCTGACATTTTTGTCATAGCGACAAAAAAGTTTACTAACACAGAGGCAGAAGGAAGACAGACTCTGTCTTCCAAGAAGACAATGCTTCTTCCCAATGCTAATTCTTCCCAGTTAGGAATTATTTCCCAATGTTTCTTGGCAGGTTGTTCAAGGGCATCTTATTCAACATTAGTCTGATGCTCTCACCAGAAAACCAGGGAAGAATTTGACAACCTGGAACTTTAGCTCAGCTCTTATTCTCACACAAAGCAGAGATGAAGAAATTCCCCCCGACCCAAATCCTCTCACTCTCCTCAGTTCTAGGGAACAGCTTACTGCAAAGAACCAGCCTTCCCAACATGTATCACTGCAAGCCATCATTTCCTCTGGGTACGTACCGCGTAGCAGAACCACTAGACTGTCTGGTAGTTCTGCTTTTAGTTTGTTTGAAGAAACTTACACTAGCCACAGTGTAGTATCAACTTAAATGTCCATCATCAAATGAGTGGATAATGCAGATGTGATTCATATATGAAATGGAATACTACTCTGCCATTTAAAAAGCATGAACTCTTACAATTTGCTACAACATAGATGGACCTGGAGGCCAGGCACAGAAAGACAAGTGCTGTCTAATCTCACTCATAGGTAGAATTTTTAAAAATGGATCTCATAGAAGTTGGGAGTAGCATGGGTGCCTGAGGTTGGGGAGAGCGGGAGGAAAGGGGAGGCACAGAGGTCCGTCAGTGCTACGGTGAGGAGGGGAAAGTTCTGTGCTGCACAGCATGAGTACATTAACAGTAATGCCCTGCAATCCTAGCGCTCTGGGAGGCTGAGGCAGGAGGATGAAGAGTTTGAGCCCAGTTGATTAACTTAGCAATTTAGCAAGATCCTGTCTCAAAAAAAATTTTTTTAATTTAAAGGGCTAGGGATGTAGCTCAATGCAGAGGTCTAGATTCAATCCCCAGTACCACAAATAATAATAATGATGATGTATTATATATCTCAAAATAGAAGAGAGGGTTTTGAATGATCACCGAAAAGAAACGACAAAAGTTTAAGGCAGTGGATACAGTGAGCACTCCGAGTTGATCGCTAACTGATACAGACAGGAATCAAACCATCACGCCACACCCCATAGATGTGTACAACTATTATGCATCAATCAAAAAAAAATTAAAAAGACAGTGTCCCCTTTTGACTCAGATAGGATTTGCTGTTCACTGTCTCCTGACTGCCCTGAGTCTCACAGGGGACCCCCTCGTTCCCCCGTGCGAGGCCGGACCCTGTACCTCCCCTCCGGGTCTCTTAAATGATTGCATTCATCCCCTAAAGCAGCTGTCTGAGATTCCCCCGAGTACAACAACTCCAAGGCCAAACCAGCCCGACCCTAGCTCTCTCCTCCTGTGTGTGAAGCCTGAGGGGAACAGCCCTGCTCGTGAGACCTTCAAACCCTCAGGTCTGGGGTGGTCTTCCTGCTGCGTCGCCCTGGCAACAGCTTCTTCCGTTGGGAGCTGCGGGGAGTTTTCCACACTCCTCATAGCTGACAGTGTCCCCCAGCAACCACCAGGGGGCGCAGCCGGAGACACGCAACTCCCAGCCGCCCGCCCCGCTTTCCACACTCAGCGCGGCTGCCTGCTCCGGCCAGGACCCCAGGCCGGAACCCGGTGCACCGCCCCGACACCTCGCCTTGAGGGATGCTTCCGGCCCCGCAGCTTTGCCCCTTTCCTGTCTATTCCGCCAGGCCACACTGCTGACACTGGAGGAGGAGGGTGCAGTGGGGGAGGAGCACCCTGCAGATGAGGGCGCCTTGACTTTGGCCAAGAAGGGGCCCACGGGTCATACAGAGGTTCAAGGCGAACCAGCAAGGCCAGCTTCCCTGACACAGGGCGGCCCTGGCCGCCCACACTGGAGCCCTGCTCTGAGAGGGTCTAATCCTGGAAACTGACCGAAGGAGCAGGGAGGACAGAGGCAGGGGAGACGTAGGTACCCAGGCTACCTGAGCAGAGGGGACATTCCACTCATGCAGTCATCAACAAGCTTTAATTGCCGGGGCACAATGGAGTGTCCAGGGATTTATGGGGTGCGTGAAAAGACAGCAGGAAGCGGGGAAGACAGAGTCCCTGCACTGTTGGACTCACCTTGTAGATAAGATGATGGCTCAAGAGAAAAGATACCCACAGGGGCTGGGGATATAGCTTAGCTGTGTAGCCCCTGCCTGCCTAATGCAAGGTTCTGAGTTCGATTCCCAGTACCAAAAAAAAAGATACCTGCAATACAGAATCATATGGGAGAGGTGCTATAAGATTCTCCACAAGTGAAGAGAAGAGAAAAATCCTAGCCCTGCCTGCCTTGGAGTTCACCCAGCCCCAAGCCCAGGGCTTGACGCATGCAGAGCAAGCTGGCCTTTGCCTGGGCACCAGCCAGGCCTCTGTGGAGCAGATGGCATCTGAAGCTGCAGGGGCGGGAGGAGGCATCTGAGGCTTCCGCACAGTTTGGCAGGGGGTGCTTCGGAGAGGACGGGGAGGAGCCCCATGGGAGGATCAGTGGCCCGAAAAGCATCCCGGAAGCAGTTCCCTGGGAGCAGGAAGTCTGCAGAGCAGTCCCCAGAGGGCCACAACAGGGCCACCTTGCAGGTGAGCGCTCCCAGGTCACACACTGAGGCCAATCCAGCAGGGCAATGACTGTGGGCGCCTGTGACAGGCTGAGTTGTGTCACCCTCAAAAGTCATAGGTTGAAGCCTTTACCCCTGGCCCCTCAGAATGTGACTGTACTTAGGGACAGCACCTTTTGAGAGGTAATAAATGAAAAGGAGGTCATCAGGGTGGACCCTTACCCAGGATGACTGGTGTCATTATAAAAGAAGTGCAAGACAGCTGGATGTGGTGGCCCATGCTGCAGTCCCAGCACTCTGGGAGGCTGAGGCAGGAGGGTCACAAGTTGCAGCCCAGCCTGGGCAATGTAGGGACAGCCTGTCTCAAAATAAAAAATAAAAATAAAGGGCTGGGGATGTAGCTCAGTGCCACGGCCATGGGTTTGATCCCCAGGAGAAAAGAAGGAGGAGAAGGAAGGCTGGGGAGAAAACCAAGGATTTTTGTGCAGAGAAGCAGCTGTGTGCAAGTACAGGAGCGAGGCCTCAGGAGGCACAGCTGCTCACACCCTGCTCGGGGCCACCCGGCCTCCGGATGTGGTTTCTGCAGCTTGAGCTTCCCGCTTTGAGGTGCTTGTCCTGGCGCCTCAGCAGACAGGGCAGCAGTGAGCGTCACACTCTGAGCTTGCTGTGCGACCGGAGGAACCACTGAACCTTTCTGATCTGACCTGAGAGAAGCCCGGGCCACCCCGGACAGCAGTGGAGCATCAGTGACATTGGTGGATGCCACGCGCATCGATTAAGCCTGCAGTTTGGCCGGAGCACGCCCTTGAAAATGAGGCTCCGCAGGAGGGGGTGTTCACTAGGTAGAGGTGGAAAGGTGAGAGCTTCCTTTGTACCTATTCTTACGTCTTCCTTTTATGTGTCTATTTCTATATGTGGTTTTAATAAACATAATATATAAATGTTTATGTAAACGTTACCAAAAAGTCAGCCTTTTATCCTTCTGCTTTGTGCAGGAATTTTATTGCGGTTGTTTTGGTGTTGTTGGGTTTGTATACTTGGCCTTTGTTGTTTTGTTCCACTGTTTGCACTCTTGAGGATAGAGCCCAAGGCAAACACATGCTAGGCAAACACCTGCGGCTGGGCTGCATCCTCAGCTCGTTTATTTTATTTTGAAAAAGAATCTCATTATATAATCCAGGCCAGCCTCAAACTTGCAGTCCTCCTGCCTCAGCCTCTCCAGTAGTGGGATTACAGGCATGCGTCACCACACCAGGCTGTGCGTGGTTTTGATGTAGACATATATAAATACAGTGCTAGTTGTGCATAATATATTAATGAGCAGATTTACATATAGTAGGGGTGTAAGATTCTTAAGATTTATCTATGGGAATGTGTGACAAAAAAAGTCAGTGGAGAACGAGTTTTGAGACTCTGGAGATAGAGGCTTGATTGTCCCTGAGAATGTGGCTGTGAGGTTCTGCCCACAGCCAGAGCTGCCAGGCTCTGGGCCGGCCTCACTGGCCTAACACCGGCCACATGCTCTTCAGGCCCCTTCGTGGTTGACAGACGAGCAGAAACCAGAGTAAGAAAGGAAAACGCGGTGGACGCCATCTGGGGGCTCGCAGCGACAGATGGGGGACAGGGAGGCTCCTCTGAGATCTCCCAGCGGTGGCTGGCGACACTTGGTCGGGCGAGGTTCTTGTCTGGGGAGATGAGTGGCTGGGGACCTGCGATCTGGGCGTAAGGTAACTGCGGCTTTGTTCTGCAGTCACAGAGAGACAGACAGACAAGTGGGGAGGCTGGGGAGCTCCGTGCTGGCACCCCACACGAGGAGCCCTTTGGGCCGGCAGAGCCCGACAGGCGGGAGCGAGCAGGGGACGGGCTGGCTGTGTTCCCTATGCAGCAGCTTCTGTCTGTGAAGACAGTGTCTGAGCCACAGCGTACAAACCCTGCGAACTGAAAGTCTGCAGCGCCAGGTGACGCTCCGGAAACAGCCCCGAGCAGTGGCCGCGAACCTAGGGCAGGTGGGCTGCAGGGGGGCGCACGGAGCCCTCTCGGTCAGCACACGAGCCAGGCCGCCCCTGCAGCCCACGTCGGGTAACAGTTGTTTTTTTCTAAACTAAAAGCTTTAGGTTGAATTGCAGTGTTAGCACTTTGCGGTAAATAAGTGGTTTTTAGGTTGCAGTTTGGGCCCTCGTCTCTGACAGGTTTGCCGTCACCGGCCCAGACTTTCCTGCAGACAAACTGTACAAACTCCTAGCTGTGTGGCCTGGGACAGGTCGCTTAATGTCTCCGAGCCTCTGTGGTCTCCTCTGTAAGGCGAAGAGGAGTCTGTCCCCAGGGTACATGAAGAGGGGGGTCTGTTATCCACCCCACGCCCCGCCCACCTCCCTGTCCCCACAACCTCCCCCTGAGGAGTGGCGCTCAGAACTCAGCCTGGCTCCAGAAGGCCCAGAACACCGCCATGGGGCAGCTGGGCCGCAGCCTCCTGCAGGACACGAGTGGGGCGGGCCGGGCAGCAGGAGGCCGGGAGGCTGTTTTTCTGGTGAGTTCTCACTTTGCAGCTGGCAGGGCCAGGACTTCAGCCCCTCCCTACGCCACCTGCAGGGTGACCAAAGCAGCCAGGTGCCTCGTCCTCCCGGAGGGAGGGAGCCGCTGGCTGCAGGCTCTGAGCACTGTGGGGCCCCAGCCTCTCCTTTCCCCCTTCCCCCTGGTAAGGACCCTGACCCCTTCCTCCTCTTCTTCCTGCTCCGGCCCTGACTCTTTCTGGCTTCCTGGAAGTAGCCTAGGCTCCATTTCCTTCTCTCAACCAGTCAACATTCTCTATGCTCAGGCAGAGCGCAAGAGAAGTCACACCACCCCAGGGCCTCTGTGCTGGGGCCCAGCTCGTGGGAACAGGGCTTTCCTGGGAGAACATCATTCTTAGAGTCTTTCATTCCAAACCAAAGCATTCTTTTAAAATTGTAAGAAAAAGGAAAAAGAGGCTGCGTTCAATTCGGTATGGATTTACTGAGCGTCTGTTCCGTGCTGGGCACTGCCAGGCACTGCAGACACAGTGGGTAAGAAACAGTCCCGGCCCCCAGGGCTCAAGGAGGTTAACCGCCCCTAAAACCTAAGGCCATTTTCCAAGGTCTTGCAGGGGCCCCTGTGTCTCTGGCTAAAGAAGCCAGGGCAGTAACCTCATCTCACCCCAGGGCCCACGGAGCCCTCAAAGTGCCAAGCAGGGTCAAGAGATCTTGGGAGGCAGTGACAGCTGGTATGCATAAGGCACCCATTGTGAAGCAGGTGCTCTGCCAAACACGGTAGCGTGTGAGCTCTCCGGACGCCCCCGCCATCATCCCCACACGGAGTCTACCAACTGCAGGTCTAAAATATAGTGTTTGGTCACATAGAATGTGCCTGTAAAAAGTAAATTAATAAACCGGGCATGTTTGCACACATCTGCAATCCTAGCACTCTGGCAGGCTGAGGCAGGAGGATTGCAAGTTCTAGCCCAGCCCGGGTAACTTAGCAAGACCCTGGCTCAAAGTGAAAAAATGCGAAATGTCCCAGAGAAGACAGCTCAGTGAAAAAGCCTTGGGTTCAATTCCCAGTACTGCAAAAATACCAATAAAATATGGTATTTGGGGGAAAAACTGCATCTGTAGTGAATATGTACATACATTTTCTTACAGTTATTTCCTAAGTAATAGAGTATAACAACTATTTACATATTATTTACATTGTATTAGGTCATATAATAATCTGGAGATGACCTAAAGCGCTTTGGAGGATGTGCATAGGTTATGCAAGAACTATGCCACTGTACACAAGAGACTTGCACAGATGACAGTAACCTCCACTGCACCCTGGCACCTCTCCCCCATGAGGACTGAGGGATGACCCTGACGCCATCAGCTTCTGTCTTAGTTACCTCTCACCTTGCTGGGACAAAACATCTGACACCCGCAAGTTAAAGGAGGAAAGGTTTATTTCAGCTCACGGTTTGCAGAGGTTTCTGTCCACAGTCAGCTGGCTCCAAGGCAGGGTGGCCTGGCAGAGGAACATCGCAGGGGAGAGAGAGTCCATGGTACTGCAGACAGAAGGCAGCAAGCAGGAAGCAGCGAGCCATAGCCTGTCTTCCATTCTTCCTTTTTATTCCATGCAGGCTACCAGACTTTGGGGTGGTGCCACCCATACCCAAGGTGGGGCTTCCATTATCCGTACCCTTAATCCCAGTGTCACACCCTTCATCCCCATTCACACACCCTAGATCCACCTGTGAGCACATGAGGCTTTGAGGGGACACCTAGATTCAAGCCATAGCACCATCCATCTGCTGATGGTGATGGTGGTGAGGTTTTATTCCCTCTGCTTCTTTCTGGGCATGGCTTGTGACTCTGTTAGTTTTCCACTTTTGTTTTTACTTTTCCAGTCCTATTGCAAGTGTTTTTTTTAATCATAAGACACATCTAAGATGCTTTTAGAAGTAGGAGAAGTACTAATGACCTGGCCCCATTTATTTAGCCATCCATAGGAGAAAAAGAGAGGAGGGGTGAGAGAGAGAGAGGCCGGAAGATAGAGTAAGAGTGCGTTTGTTAAGGACATCACCTAGGACTCAGTATATCTAGAACACAGTGCAAGGGGGGCCCTTAAAGGCTAGCTGTGAGTCTCAGCCACCAAAGGCAGATGACATCGGTCAGACCACAAAATTCCCTGGTCTAAAAAACAGGGGACCTATGGGAGCTTCAACCAGTTTAAATGAAATGAGAGCACCTGCCGCAGAACCTGGAAGAGGGTGGGGCTGAGCCGGGCGATGGTGGCGAACCTGCGGCACTCGAGCTGCAGCAGAGTCCTCCCTGTTGGCACTCGAGCCCTCACCCCAGCAGCTGAGCATCAGATAGCAGTTGGTTTTTCTAAACTAAAAGCTTAGTGTTCAGGTTTAATTGCCGTGCTGGAACTCTGCAATGAGTAAGTGGGTCTTAGGTAGCAGTTTGGGCCCTTGTCTCTAAAAGGTTCGCCATCACTGGAGTGGAGGTTTATCCCTGGGCACAGTATGCAGTGTCAACAGATGGTGCTGGCTGGTCTGGGCCACAGGCAGTGTGGGTTCTCAGCTCCTCTGGGGACGGTGAACCCTGGTAGGATTACCAGCCCGTGGGCACTGCCCCGGGGACAGGACACAGAGTCCTCTGCAAGCACAATTAAATGTCAGTTACATCTCTTATTGGGAACAGATGCTCCTTTCCAGCGGAGATGTTCCCACGTGGTCTGGGATTGTTGCAATTTCTAACAAGGCCTGGTCTTGAATTTTGCAATTAAAGGTGTCCCAGAGCCACCACCAGAAAAGGAACTGAGCTCCATTTGGCCCTGGAGGTTTTATTTGGCCTCAGACAGGAAGGAAACCAGACCTCTCTCACACAGGGCCTTGGCAGCGCTGCCTGAGTCCCCACTCGGGGGACAGTTTGGAGTCGTTCCCTTCGGGGTGACCAGCAACCCCGTCCCGATGTCCCAGAAAAGACAGCAGAGCGGGGAGGTGGAGGGGGACAGAAGGAGAGAGCGGGTGCTGGGGCCCAGAACCAGCCTGGGACTCTCCCTCTCCAGCAGCTCATCTTTCCATCCCCTAACGCTCAGGGCCCTCTCCCCTCAATTCTCATCACCTTCAGATCACAAACAGCTGCCTCATTCTTAAGACGTCCTCAAACCAAACCAGCAGAGGCTTCCCCACTCCGTGAGCTAGCCAGGTCCTCACCGGCTGCAGCATCCTCGGGGCCTCTGGCTCTTCGGGTGGGGAGGGCCATCTGCAGCCCTGTCCCCCAGGGCCAGCCCAACGCTGGTCCCACAAGGCTTTCAACTTGCGGCTCCTCTTCCCATCCTGCCCTTGCCTTGCTACCTGAATCTCGTGCCTGCGCTCATCCCCCGATCATGTCTGGCTTCCTCTTGGCCCAGATTCCCCACCCTCTCTTCCCAGGACCGCATCCACAGTGAGACAAGCAACCCTGGTGCTTTCTTGCCTCCCAAGGACGGCTCCCACAGCCGGAGCACCCTGGGCATCACATGCGTGCTTTTCCAGAAGTGGCCATAGGAGGGCGCCCTCTCACTTCCTCTCTGAAACACCTCTGTCCTCCCTGGGCAATGAACTATGTCCTCAGGCTGTTTCCCACTGCAGAGACTGCTCAGCCTGCCCTCCCAAATAGCACTGCAGACCTCTCCTGACCTTCTGTCTTCTCTCACACAATCATCTCCTTGTCCTAGTCCCTCAGAACCTAGCCGGACCTCTTAACTCATTCACTGGCTGAGTGACCTGATGTGTTAGTTTTCTGTCACTATGGCAAAATACCTCAGGGGATCAACTTTTAAGGAGGAAAGGTTTACTTTGGCTCAGGATTTCAGAGGTCTCAGTTCATGGCAGGTTGGCCTGTTGCTCTGGGACCTGTGGTGAAGCATCACGGTGGGAGCGTGTGGTAGAGGGAGCTGTTCACCTCAGAATAGCTGGGAGCAAAGAGAAAGGCACAGGAAGGAGCCAGGTTTCCAACCACGTTTCAATGGGAGTGACCTGTCCCCAGGCCCCTAACCTCCTTCCAGGAGGCCCCACCTCCTAGAGGTTCCGCCCCCTCCTAAGAACACCAGACTGAAGGCCATGCCTGCACCACATGGGCCGTTGGAGGGTGGTCCAGATCCCAACTATGGCACCTGGTAAGAGACTGTTCCTCCCTGAACCCTAAGATCCTGAAAATGTAGACTGGGGACACTCATGCCCATATCACTGGCTGCTATGCTGACCCCATAAGATAAACACTGTAGTCCCTGCCCTTCAGTGACAATGTGGCACAACTCCAAATGGGGTAAGAGGTCTGAAATAAGCCACACTCCCCCTGAGTAACTGCCCCCGCCCCAGTCCAGGTGCCCTGCCCCAATCACAGATCACAGAATAGTTGAGCTTAGGTCTCCCTGTAAGAACTGGAGCCAAAGGAGAAGCACGTCCTGCTGCTAGCGCTCACTGGCTTTCCACAGCTGACCTTCGAGGCCAGGAGACCAGCTCAGAGGCTCATTTAGAGTCTAACCACAAAAGGCAGTGGGTTTGGTGGGTCTCTGCAGTTCGTGAATTTCTAAGGGGTGTTTTCATGGGACCCAAGCAACCACCCTGATTGGAATCAACCTTTCCATGCCCTTCCCCAGCTGGAAGGGTGCCTAGTAGGATTCTTTGCACCAGACCTATGAGGAGGGTGCCTGAGGGGTCCTGGCCAGGAAAACCACACAATGGGCCATGCACTGGTGTCATCATGGAGCCTGCTCTGCAGAGACTTGACAGTAAAGTGTGTCTGTCACTTACAGCCCTCTTACAACCAACTTTCAGACACAGCCACTTGCAATGACACGCAGCCATCTGGAAAGCTGACCGGATTGACTTCCACTCTCTGTGCTACTGACGTCAGAGGCACTGTGCACAGATCTGAACACTGGCAAGGCACCGCATCCTGGTACTTCCTGCCAAAGTTGCCTATGGCACATGGATGATTGTTTCAAGGATAAGCTAAAGAAGCTGGTGGGAAGTCTGGAGCCATCTGGGATCTTGAAAGCGTAGGCTCACCGTGTGTAGCAGAGGCTACTGGTGGCCACGCTCTGTGTGTACCTTACCTACCTTCTTTCCTCTGATTAGGAACAGGTATCTTCCCTACATCACTGCCATGTGCTTCAAGAGAGGTTGATGGCAGACCCAGCCCAAGAGGCGAACTCACTGGTTCAGCCCCATCAGTGCTCTGCAGCCATTCGCTGGTGAGGGGTTTAGATGTGGGCGTGTAACACTTTTGACCAATGAAATAGGAGGGGATGTCTGTCGGAGGACTTGTGGGAAAGTTTTCCTTGTTCTTTAGAGGTGACCTGAAGAAGAAAGGACCCCTCCCCACTAAGATCAGGACCTTGATGTGTCTGAAGAGGATGCCTAGATCTGCTGCAGTCACTGAGTGACCACCCAGGGACTCTAGGCAGAACCTGGTGTCACCCTGTCACCCTACTGATGCCCTTATTGTTGAACTGGTTGAGCTGAGGTCAGCCACCCGGGCATCTTCCTAATATGCTATTTGTGCTTAGTCCTGTCTCCCTGGGCTTCATTTTTCTGCAGTGTGTAAAAATGGTTTGTTTTCCCCAAGCTACCCTGGAAGGAACACTTTCGTGTTTGATACATAAGGTGGCAGCTAATAGAATCCTAACAGTGGAATTTTTATTCTTTTATGTATTTTAAAAATTCTTTTGGTTGCATGTGACAGTCCCCAAACCAGAGCTAGATTTACCAGAAATAATAATTTATCATAAGCAGATGGAGCTGCATCACAGCACCCAAAGCCTGGAGTGTGATTGGGTTTTGAGAACACAGAGGAATGTGGGATCCTCTTTCCATCAGGATATCCCTTCCCTGCTAGGTTGAAGAGTGTCCCCAGAAGTTCATGTCCATCCAGAAGCTCAGAATAGACTCTGGAAATAGGATCTGTGTAGATGTGATTAGTTAGGTTAAAAGGAGGTCGTCCCGGGTCATGGTGGGCCTTAGGAAAAGACACAGAGATACAGGCAGGGAGGAGAGACACACGGGGGAGAACATCATATGACGCTGGAGGTGGACATTGAAGTGAAACATCTACACTGAAAAAATGCCAGGGAGTACAGCAGCCACCAGAGGCTCAAAGAGGCAAAGGAGGATCCTCTCCTAGAGGAAGCACAGCCCAGCTGTCTGGATTTCAGACCTCCGGTCTCCAGAACAAATACATTTTTGTTGTTTTACTCCACCCAATTTGTAGTAATTTGTTACAGCAGCCCAGGGCAGGGGTGGGGAGAACTTCCAGCTCTCCTCCCTGTCCTCCTGTCTGTTAGGTTGGCGTCTCTGTCCCTCCGGCAAACTCCTGTACTCCCTAAACCACACAGCTGCTGACAGCATGCAGATCCAACACCTGTCAATCAAGTTCTGAGACAGACAGACAATACTCTTTGCCCCCAAATCAGCTCCCTGGGAAAGAACTTCCATGGGCCCTACCAATCCACATTAAGTGCCTAGCACCACGCCTGACGTGTGACAAGCATTCAGTAATCTTAGCTAGTCTTAATATTTGAAGTGGTGATGGGATTTTTTTAATAACCACAATAATTGCTAGGTCCTCTATGTTGCCTGCAGGGCTCCATTTTGTGGATGACAGCGTTCTTATGTGGAACCAGCAGGTCCTTCACAAGCATCTGGCACTCTGGCCAAGCCCACCTCCAGCTCCAGAAGGTGGAACAACCATAGCCATATACCGCTAAATAGGCTAAATCCTCACGACCTACCCATTCCATTTTGAGAACATAAGTACTTCTTGGCAGCCACCAGCTCTGAGTCCATGACTAAGAAATTTTCTTTTTAGTAGAAAATAACATGGTTGGATAATGACTACCATTTGCAAACAAAACTATGGAAGAAAATGGGTACCCTGGGAAGGCTGAGCCAGGAAGCAGAGAGAGAAGGGAGGAGGGGAGGGGGGGATCCTTCCAGGTCACAGCCCCAGGGACTGCCTGTCCCAACCAGGCAAGGCAGCGGTGCTGTCCACAGGATTCAGTCACCTCCAGAGCCCCATGAGGGGGCTTTGGGGACATGCATGAGGCCTTTGGGGACATGCTCGATCTAAACCAAAATAAACACATACACAGAGAACAAAGGCCTAGAGGTGTGACTCCATAGTCCCTGGGTTTAATCTCCAGTACTACACATAAATGAGTAAATTAATAATTTTCAAAACAGAAAATAGTAAAATGAGGATGTACAAAAATCAGAACCCTTGTGGTAGGAATGTAAACCACTAAGGAAAACAGTTTGGTGGTTCCTCAAAAATTAAAATTAAAATTACCATATTAGCCTGCATCACTACTTGTGTACATGATGTACCCCAAAGAATTGAAAGCAGGGTCTCAGAGAAATGTGGGTACACTCGTGCTTATAGCAGCATGTATTCACAATAGCCAAAAGATGGAAGCAACCCAGATCTCACTGAGAGCTAAATGGATACGTAAAATTCGATACATGAATGCAATGACACACCACTGTATCCATCTGCTTTGGTTTCCATAATAAAATACTATAAACTAAAAGCCTTGAACAACATGGAGAGATTGTCTCACAAATATGGGAGAGGTGTCTTAAGCATAAGTTTCTGCAGGATTCAGCTTCTAATGGGGGGTCTCCTCCAGGCTTGCAAGTAGCTGGCTGTTCACTGTGTCTTCACGTGACCTTTTCTTGGTGCACGTGCATGGAGAGACAGACAGACAGACACAGACAGAGAGAACCAGCTCTCTGTAGCTCTTCTTCTAAGGAGACTAAATCGTCAGATCATGGCTCCACCCTTGTGATCTCACTTTAAAAAGAAGGACATTTTGACATCTGCTCCAACAAGGATGACCTCAAGGACATAATGCAAGGTGAAATGAGCTAGCCACACAATGAAAGACAAATACTGTCTGATCCACTTATATGACGTTCTTGGTGTCATCAAGTTCAAAGAGACAGAAAGTAGAATGCTGGCTGTCAGGGCCTGAGAGGAGGGAGGGAATGCAGAATTGTTTAATGGAGACAGAGCTTCAGTTTTACAAAATGAAGAGAGTTTTGGAGACTAGTTGCTCAACAAGGTGAATGCACTTAACGCTGGTGGTTAAGATGGTAAGTTTTGTGCAATGTGAATTTTATCACAATTAAAAATAATAAACAAACAAATTCCCACTCAACCCCTGCCTCCACTCCTGCGGTGCTGAGGCGTGATGGCAGGTGCTTTGAAATGGGAGAGACCTGGCCTCCCCTCTGCACTTCCCAGATGCCTGCACCTGCCAGAAAGCTGCTCCATCTCCAAAATGCATCTTCTCCTTCAAGCGATGAGAACAGCATGTCCCCGCTGACTTCCTTGGGACTCTATGGCTAATTCCCAGTGGCCAGGCTGTCTTGCTGTCCCTCAACACATCCCTGCCAGAAGCAGAAGCCAGCTGGTAACTGGCCGCTGACTTGGGCCCTCAGTGTCTGCATCCTGCGCTGTGTATATTCTGCTCACCCTGTTGGCTCCTGTATTTCAGCAGCATCTTACAGGGACTCCGCACCTCTGATTTCAGAAAAGAAGAGCAGCATGACTCCATCGCCATTAAACATGTCAGGATGGTTCCCCAGAAGGTGCTTCTGGACCTAACACTGACACCTCGGAAAGGCCCTGGTTGGTTACTTTGACAGAGTAGCCCAAGTGTGCAGCAGACTCGGTGACGTCCGCACCGGGAGGTTGGTTTTACATCAGAGAACAGTTTGATGCACTCATGAGATGTTCAGCATGGAAGAGCCTCAGGAATCATTTTGTTTTCCCTCTGGCTTTTAAAAATGAGGAATTAGCCAGATGTAGTGCTACAAGTGTAATTCTAGCACTCAGGGAGGCTGAGGCAGGAAGATGGCAAGTTTGAGCCCAGCCCAGAAACATAGAGATTTAGTAAGATTCTGTCTCAAAAAACAAAACAAACAAATAAAAAAATTAAAGCAGGTTGGGGATGCAGTCACATACATAGGCCCTGGGTTCAAGCCCCAGTATTGCAATCGATCTGTCAATCTATCAAAATTTAAAAGTAAAAATGAGGAAACTGAGGTCCATAAGAGGTTAAGGGACTTGTTTAGTGACAATCAAAAGTAGAAATGGAAATCAAACCCAGCCCTTTAGGAGCCAAGTCCAGACATATTCCCACTACAACAGGCTGCTCCACAAAAATAAAATTGCCTCCTGAGTTTCTGTCATCTCTGCTCGAGAATCAAGCCAATTTTTCACATAGTGCTTCAGTTCTAAGATATGCACTGCCAAAGTGAGCATATATAAAAGCAGACATTGTTAGCTAAGGTAATGAAATCCCTTGCCCATTTGCGCATTTCACCATCATAGCAGGCACTGCATAGTTAACTGGCACTGTGCTAGCTCACCTCCCCTCTCTGCCCCAGCAGACAGTGAACTTCCTGACAGCAGGAATCACTCTCTTCCTAGTATCAAGCAGTGTCTGAAACAAGAATGATTCTGGATAGATCATAGTTAGATCATTGAGTGTGTAAGACCAATGTGTGCGGTTTACCTGGACAAATATTTACTTCATATCACAGTCTCAGAAGAAACAGGACACCTGAGAGCACTAAACGCATATAAAAGGGCTCCTGGAAATTGTCACTGTGTGGAAATTCTGCAGATGCCTTGCTTGTTGCGGCTGCTTTGGTCTTGGGTTTGGGTTTTCTCTTGTTTTGTTCATATGTGTGGATTTGTTTATGATAAAATTAGAGCCTCACATGTATGTCAGGAAGCATAGTAGTGGAACCAAATATTTTAGCATGCTCCAAAATTGAAGAATAAGATAGGTTCTGTTCTTGAAATTAATTGAGTTGCATTCTGTAGCTCAGGTTAGCCTTGAGCTCACAACTATCCTCCTGCCTCAGCCTCCCAAGTGCTGGGATTACAGGCACGTACCACCATGCCTGGCTAGAGGTTAAGTTTTGAGTGCTTATCTTCTGATTTAAAGATGGAACCATATGAAAATGGTAATTTTTGTTGCCACCTCATTGCCTTAGTAAGTAGACATGAAACAAAATTTAGAAAGTGAAAATATGTGACATTTTGTATGTTTACAATGAGATAAATATTAGAATATTATTGTTTGAATGATTTGATGAGATTGTAACATTCTGAAGTCTGCCAATTTTTACATTTATTGGAGCGGGGAGTGGTCCCTGAGTTCTATCGACCTACTTAATTCTCTAGCTTTTACTTTTTACATAAATGTTAAAATTTCCAAAAATGAAATGTTAACTTTCTTATTTTTACTTTTATTTATACTTAATACAGAATATGACCTTAGTAGTTAAAAAGATATTTTTCATTATTTGCAGTGATATGTCAGTAACCGTGCTCAAAGGACACATTTTTAAAATTCCAGTGAAAGGTTTGCTAGTTTTACAGAAAGATTTGCTATCATAAACTTAAGCTGGTATTTGTATTTTCATGTAAATGACTGGGATACTGTCTTATAAATTCTGGCACGGTCATGTGTGTAAAATAAACAATACATGAGAGCTTGCTTGTCATCTACAGTGTATGTCATCTGGAGTGTTGAGCAAATTTGAGTTCTAAGGTGTAATCACCCCTCACATGAAAATGCGATCTTTGAATGCGTGCTGCTACATACTGAGATGATAATGCTGTACAATTCAAAATGGTAGCTATTTCTGTATGCAGTACACTGAAATATTTTGATGAACTGCTTAATTTTTGGATTTTATTTTTTAAGTTGAATAATTTATTTTCTTGCAAAATAAAAAAGTAACATAAAAGCTTAAAAAAATTAACTGAGTTGGTCATTAATCCTTCATGTATTAACCTCATGTACAGAATACAAGATAACATTAAAAAATCAGTAGCTTCTCCGTATACCAATAATAAACCAAATGAGAAGAAAAAAATCAGGAAAACAATTCCATTCGCAATAGCTTTAAGAAAATACTGAGGAGGAGCACCAAGATGGCAGAGTGGTAAGCAGCAGAGAAAGAGCCTGAGAATTGCCATCTGGATGCAGGAATATAGCAACACGAGGAAGATAAGAAGGAGGGAAGAGGGTCCCCTGGACCCAGGAAGGATCTGAAGTGTGAATCGGAGCCCACAGAGAGAATGAAGGGAGATACTTCAATGAAGAAGAAGGAGGTAGCCAACAGCACCTTCTCCCTGAGTTAGCACTCACTGGGTGAGAGCAGCGGTTTAACCCTTCTGATACAGGGTGACTGCTGGCCACCCCAGAGGTCTCCATGAAGAGACGCAGCAGTGGAGACGCAACAGTGGATGTGAAGGACTGTACTAGCTGGAGGGGAGTGCTGAGGGTTCCAGCAGCAGAGAGTGATTGGCTGGGAGCCATCTTGGAGAGGGGCGGGCTGAGCTCGGAACTCAGAGTGGCTGCTGGCTCCATCTAGCAGCAACCAGCTGGGCTCAGGCCCACCACAGAAGGCGCACGGACTCCTGCAGGCTGAATGGTTCTGGTCTCAGCCCCTGTGGCCAGAATACAGACCAAACTTCGGGGCAAATAAAGGTACAGGCTCGCCGAGATTATCCAGTACCCCACCATAAAGCTACTGCTGGCTTGCTGGAATAAATCAACAAGGATCTGGACTCTGTCTCCACATGTTGTCTACCAGTGACAGCAGAGACAAACCTGGAAGTGGACTCTTTTTTTCTCTCTCTCATTTGTTTTTTGTTGTGGTTTTGGTTTTGTTTTTTGTTCTTTCTCCTTCATTGTTTGATCTTGTTTCTGTATGAGTGTCAGCATGGTTCCTAGCTTCTTTGTGGTTGTTGTTCTGTTTTGTTTTTCCTTTTATCTCTTCCTTCTCTCTTTCCCTCCAGTCTTCTGCACCAGTTTCTCAAAGTGAGCATGATCCCCCTTTGTCCTCCAGCCTTTTAATCTCTTCCTTTTCTTCTACTTCTCTATTTTCTCCCTCACCTATTTTAAATTTTAACCCCTGAGGGTAAAACTGATATATTAAGAACTTACATACTGCATATAATTTTCTGGTTTGTTTTAGATTTTGTTGTATAACCATAAATATAGTTCATGCAGTTAAAGGTAGCAAATTAATGGTTACCTCAGTTTGTCATTTTCTAGGCTGTGTTTGATGCTACTGTTATTGCTGATGGTACCATTTTAGCGAGAAATGACATAATTGTTCTAACCAGCTGTTCTTCCTGATATTCCAAGACTGAGAGTGACTAAGGGTCATAGAAAACACCGTGGCACAGTGCCAAAGAACCAAGGGCTGGGCCAAATAGGCAGCAACTTCTCATTCCCAACAAATTGAAGAGGTAGGATTTTGCAACAGACTCAAAACCCAAAAACCAGCTATACCTGGAAGACACCTTAGAGAAGTAGTCATTTCCTCAGAGTTCTAGATAGCATAAAGCAACTCATCATAGGCAATTTACAAGCATCAACACAGGAATTTTTTTTTTTTTGTACTAGGAATCAAACTCAGTACCTTGTGCTTGCCAGGCAGGCACTGTGCTGCTGAACTATATATCCCTTGCCCTAACCAAGGAATTAAGCTATAAAAAAGAAAAAAGAAAAGAAGATAAGGGGGCCAGGGATCTACCTCAGTGGCACAGGACCTGCCTGGCAAGCATAAGGTCCTGAGTTTGATTCCCAGTATCTAAAAGAAACAAAAGAACAGAAAAAAAGAAAATGAGAGGACACTTAAACAAGATGCCACCCCAGACATCCAAAAGAAGCCACAAGAAATTCATAAATACATGGAACTCAAATAATACTCTCCTGAACAACCAATGAATAGGTCACACATGAAATTAAAGAAGAACTTAGACAGTTTGTACAATTAAATGATAATGGTAATACAACATATCAGGCCTTATGGGGCACAGTGAAAGCAGTCCTAGGAGGGAAATTTATAGCAGTGAATACCCATATCAGGAAAACAGACAAAGCACAGATAAACAATTTACTGTTAAACCTCAAACTTCTAGAAAAAAGAAAAGCAGGCCAAGCCCAAAGCTTGTATGAGGGAGGAAATTATAAAGATTAGAGCAGAAATTAATGAAACAATACAAAGAATAAATCAAAGGGCTAGTTCTTTGAAAGATTAAATAAAATCGACAAACCCTTATCCAACATTATCAAAAGAAAAGGAAAGACTCAAATCTATGCAATTAGGAATGAGAAGGGTAAAATCACAACAGACCCTGAAGAAATCCAGAAGATCATCTACACCTACTTTGAGAACTTGTATTTCAATAAGATGGGAAATGTAGAAGAAATGGACAGATTCTTAGATACAAATAAATTACCAATGCTGAATCAAGAAGATATAAAAATCCTAAATAAACCAGTATCAATCAATGAAATCAAAGATGTAATTAAAAACCTAGCAAAAAAGAAAAGCCCAGACCCTGACAGATTCACTGCAGAGTTGTACAAGAAATTTAGAGAAGACCTAATACCACTCTCAAACTCTTTAATGAAATTGGAAGGAAGCAACACTGCAAAATTCATTCCTGGATGCAAGCATTACCCTGATACCAAAAATGGAGAAGGACCCAACTAAAAAAGAGAACTAGAGGCCAATCTCCTTTATGAACATAGATGCAAAAATCCTCAATAAGATACTGGCAAGCAGAACGCAGTATCATCAAGAACACCATGACCAAGTGGGATTCATCCCAGGGATGCAGGGATGGTTCAACAGACATAAATCAATAAATGTAATACACCATATTAACAGAGCCAAGGACAAAAATCATATGATCATCTCAATAGACATGGAAAAAGCTTTTGACAAGGTCCAGCACCCATTCATGATAAAAACCCTACAGAAAATTGGAACTGATGTTCTTTATCTCAATCTGATAAAAGCCATCTATGACAAACCAACAGCCAACATCATACTAAATGGACAAAAACTGAAAGCTTTCTCTCTCAAATCAGGAATAAGACAAGGATGTCCAGTGTTACCACTGCTATTCAACGTAAACTGGGAAGCTGTAGCCAGATAAATTAGACAAGAGAAAGAAATAAAAGGAAGAAGATAGGAAAGGAAGAAGTTAAATTATCATTATCTGCAGATGACATGATATTCTACATAGAAAACCCCCAAAACTCTACTAAGAGACTGCTAGATTTAATAAGCAAATCCAGTAGTGTAGCTGGATACAAAATCAACTTTCAAAAGTTAATAGCCTTCCTGCACACGAATAAAAAACTCACTGAGAGAGAAATTAGAGAAATAACACCTTTCACAACAGCATCCAAAAAATGAAATACGCAGGAATTAATCTAACAAAGGATGTAAAAGACCTCTATGTTGACAACCACAGTACTCTGAAAAAGATTGAATATCAGAAAATGGAAAGCTATCCGTTGCTCTTGGGTAGGAAGAACCAATATAGTGAAAATGGCCATACTTCCAAAACTGTTATATACATTTAATGAAATTCCAGTCAAATTCAACAGCATATCTCATAGAATTAGAGAAAAAAATCCTAAAATTCATTTGGAATCAGAAGGGAATAGCAAAGGCAACTCTGAGCAACAAAG
Organism: Chinchilla lanigera; assembly: GCF_000276665.1. Classification (NCBI taxonomy): domain Eukaryota; kingdom Metazoa; phylum Chordata; class Mammalia; order Rodentia; family Chinchillidae; genus Chinchilla; species Chinchilla lanigera. The sequence goes on from NW_004955416.1 coordinate 18,931,321, forward strand.
GAAAGGCAGGGGTCACCACACTCTCTGACTCGAAATTATACTATAAAGCTACTGTGATAAAAATAGCATAGTCCTAGCAAAAAATAGACCTGAGGATCAATGGAACAGATTAGAAGATGCAAGAACAACTCCAGACATACTCATTCACCTGTCTTTGACAAAGGTGGCAAACACATTCACTGGAAGAAAGATAGTCTCTTTAATAAATGGTGCTGGAAAAACTGACTTTTGACCCAGAATCAAAATTGGACCCATACCTTTCACCATGTACTAAACTAAATTTGAAATGGATCAAAGATCTAAATATTAAAACAGAAACATTAAATCTACTGGAAGGGAGAATATGTAAAACTCTTGAAAACATTGGTGTAGACAAAGACTTGATGAATAAAAACCTGATCACACAGGAGCCATCACAAAGAATCAACAACTGGAATCACATCTTATTAAAAAGCAAGAGAAATCACCAGCAAAGAGACAACCCACAGTGTGGGGAAAAAATGTTTGCCAGCTGTTCCTCAGACAAAAGATTACTATCAAGAACATATAAAGAACACAAAAAAAATCAGACCACCGAAATTTAAAGACCCAATCCAAAAATGGGCATCTGAGATGAATACACACTTCTCAGATGAAGAAATACAAACAGCAAATAAATATATGAAAAAATGTTCAACATCACTGGTCATTCAAGAGATGCAAATTAAAACAATACTGAGATTCCATCTCACCCTAGAAAGAATGGCTATTATCAAGGAATCAACCAATAACAAATGCTGGTGGGGGAAAAGAAACCCTTCTCCGCTGTTGGTAGGAGTATAGAGTGGTGCAACCACTGTGGAAATCAGTGTGGAGATTCCTCAAAAATCTAGGATTAGAGGTCCCATTTGACCCAGCTATTCCCCTGCTGGGTATCTTCCCAGAAGAATTAAGAACACCGTACCACAGCCACATATGTGCATCCATGTTTATAGCAGCATAATTTGTAATAGCTAGATCTTGGAAACAACCCAAATGCCCATCAACTGAAGAATGGATAAAAAAAGATGTGGTATTTTTATACAATGGAGCACTGTTCAGCCATAAAGAAGGATAAACTTAAGACTTATATAGGTAAATGGATGCAACTCAAGACCATGTTCATAGTGAAATAAATCAGACTCACATGTGTAAACATCATATTTTCTCTCTAATGTAACAAGCTGAGAGAGTAAGATCCAAAGTGCACAATAGATATTGTGAAATTGGAAGAAACTGTTCAAAAGGAAAGAAAAACTGGGGTGGGGAAAGGAGAAAAGAAAGGGAAAGCTATGTATATAAATATACACATACAAGGTAGTTAACATAGTTATACTACTAACTTCTCTTAGTTCATTGAAAAGAAAGGTTTGTGTTAATATTGTTTGGACAATTAAATGCCAACATCTTGTACTCTGCATAACTAATTTAAAGATAACAGTATGCAATGTATTAATGATAGTCATTTTCCTGTTATCTTCTTTTGAAATTTTTTTTCTCTTTAAAATAAAATTTTAAGAAATACCTAGGAATCAACCTAACCAAGGAGGTAAAAGACCTCTACAATGAAGATTACAGAACTCTGAAGAAAGAAATTGAAGAAGACACTGGAAGGTGGAAAGACCCACTCCATGTTCGTGCATTGGCAGAAATAACATTTTAACCGAAAGGAACCTACAGATACCACGCAGTCTCCATCAGAATTGCAATGACATTCTTTACAGAACTACAAAGAAAAAAAAATCCTAAAATTCATACTGAAACACAAATGACCCAGAAGAGACAAATCAATTCTAAGCAGAAAGAGCCAGACTGGAGGCCTGGTTTCAAATTATACTACAAAGCCATAGTAACAAAATCAGCATGGTACTGGCATGAAAATAGACATGTAAACCAATGGAATAGAATGGAGGGCATAGAAACAAACTTTATAGTCATCTAATTCTTGACAAAGGAGCCAAAAACATGTTGGAGAAAAGTACCCTCTGTAACAAATGGTACTGAGAACATTGGATATCCATATGTGGAAGACTGAAACTAGATCCCTATCTCTTACACTGTGCAAAACTCAGTTCAAAATGGATCAAAGGCCTGAAACTTTGAAATTGCTAGGCAAAAACACAGGGGAAACACCTGAAGCAATAGGCACAAGGAAAGACTTCCTGAACAGCACTCCAATAGCAGAGGAAGTAATACCAACAATCAACAAATGGAACTGCATCAAATTAACAAGTTTCTGCACAGCAAGGGAAACAACCAATAGAGTGAAGAGCCAGCCTACAGAATGAGAGGAAATCTTCACCAGCTATGCTTCCAACACAGGATTAATGCTTAGACTATAGAAAGAACTCAAACTTCATACCAAAAAATTAAATTACCCAATCAATAAATGGGCAACTGAGTTTAACAGGCGCTTCTCAAAAGAAGTACAGATAGCCAATAACTATGAAACATGGTTATTAGGAAATACAACCCAAAACTGCACTGAGATTCCATGCCAACTCCAGTCAGAATGACACCTGTCAAGAGTATAAAAAAGAATGAATGCTGGTGAGGCTGCAGGGGCCACGGGGACCCTTCTGTGCTGCCGGTAGGAATCTTAGTACAGCCACTAGGGAAATCAGTAAGGAGGATCCTCAAAAAACTAAAAGTAGAAATACCATATGTTCTACCTATAAAACTCCTTGGTATATACCCAAGGGAATCAAAGGCAGCATATTTTAGGGATTCCTGCATACCTATACTTTTGCCAAGATATGGAAGAAGTCTAGATGCCCATCAACAGATGAATGGA